>NW_017728948.1:79478158-79495830 GCF_001723895.1 Crocodylus porosus
GTCTTTAAGAGGAGGCTAGATGTACACCTTGCTGGGGTCGTTTGACCCCAGTACTCTTTCCTGTCATGGCAGGGGGTCGGACTTGGTGATCTGCACAGGTTGCTTCCGACCCTACTAACTATGAAACTATAAGCATAGGTACACCAGATCATCCCCAATCAGTAGCTGTTCATAGATTTCATAGTCATTTGCACTGGAAGGGACACTAGAGGATCATGAAGTCCAGCCCCCTGACCCAGGGGCAGGAAGTCAGCAGGGACAATAGGATCCCAGCAAGATAAACATCCAAATGTGTCTTGAAGGTGTTCAAGTGGGTGCTTGAACCGCCTCCAGCGGCAGTCTATTCCAAGCCTTGGGAGCTCAGACAGTGAAGTTCTTTCTTATATCCAGCCTGAATTGGTCACAGTGGAGTTTGTGACCATTCAATCTTGTCATCCCTTGGGGGGCTATGGTGAACAGAGGTTCCCCCCAGATTCTGATGAGTACCCCTGATAAACTTATAGGTGGCCACCAGATCACGCTTTTCCAGGCTGAATAGCCCCATTGTTCTCAGCCTCTTATCATAAGGTCTGTTTTCCTGACCTCTGATCATGCACTTGGCTCTCCTGTGCACTCTCTCAAGTTTCTTCACATCCCTTTTGAATTGTGGAGCCCAAAACTGGACAAGTACTCCAGCTGTGGCCTCACCAAGGCCGAATACTGCAGGAGAATGACATCCCAGGATATGCTTGAGAAGCATCTATGGATGCAACCCAGCATTTTGCTCACTTTACTCACCACAGCATCATACTGAAGGCTTATGTTCATCTTGTGGTCAACCATGCATGAGCCCCGAGTCCCTTTCATCTGTAGTGCTAACCAGTGTAGCACTACTGAGCCTATAAGCATGGTGCAGGTTTTTCCTCCCAAGGTGGAGAACCTTGCATTTTTCCTTGTTGAACAACATCGGGTTCTCGTCCGCCCATTTCATGAGTCTGTCCAGATCTGCCTGGATCACTCCCCTATCTTCAGGTGTGGATGCTTTATCCAAGAGTTTGTTGTTGTTGGCAAATGTGGCCAATCCACTTCTGACACCAATGTTCACATCATTGATGTAGATGTTAAACAGTATAGGCTCTAGGACAGAGCCTTGTGGGACCCCAATGGTCACAGTGCACCAAGACGATTTGGTTCCCGTCAACCACCACAGAGTCCTACCGCAGAGCCAGTTCCCCAGCCAGTGGATCGTGGTGACGTCAAGGCCACAGTTAGCCAGTTTAGCCAAGAGGTGATCGTGGGATACCAGATCGAAGGCTTTTTTTAAAGTTGAGGTATACAATGTCGATCTCTTCCCCCTTGTCCAGGCGATAAGTCACCTGGTCGTAAAAGGAAATGAGATCGGTCAAGCAAGACCTACCCACAACAAACCCTTCCTGGGTATCCCTCAGGATATTCCCTTCAGCTAGTCTGTTAAGGATGGCCTCCTTGATAATCTTTTCCAAGACCTTCCCCAGGATAGAGGTCAGGCTGATGGGCCTGTAGTTTGCTGGATCTACTTCCCTCCCTTTCTTGAAGATAGGCACCACATTGGCCTTCTTCCAATCATCGGGCACTTCACCAGAATGCCAAGAGCTCTCAAAGATCTGTGCCAGGGGCTAAGCTGTGATGCTCACCAGCTCCCTGAGTACCCTTGGGTATAACCCATCAGGGCCGGCTGACTTGAAGGTATCCAGCCTGTCAAGGTGTTCCTTCATGAGGTCAGCTTCAATAGAGGGCAAGGAATCTCCCTCATCTGGGCCTCCCTGACCCATAGTGGGGAAGGCCATCCCATGGAACTGGTGAAAAACTGATGCAAAGTACCCAGTTAGCAAGTTTTCTTTTTCCTGGGTGTCAGTTGTCAGTTGCCCCATCTGGTTTAGCCAGGGTCCAATGTTGCCCTTGCTTTTCCTCCAGCTCCCCACATATCTAAAAAGGAACTCCAACTATCTACAAATATCAAGGACAATAAAAAGTCCTATCACAGTCTTCACTTTCCTGATTTGCTCTCTGCAAGTCTGGACTAAAGCAGAGTATTCCTCCTTGGTGGTGGTTCCAGTCCTCCATCCTTTGTAGGTCTTCCTTTTAAGATGCAGGAGGTCCGCCAGTTCCCTGGAGAGCCAAGGGGGCTGCTTTGCCCTTTTGCTGCCTTTTCTCTAAGATGGGATGGACTTTGCTTGCACATCCAGGATTGCTCCCTTGAGGAGCAACCACTCGTCCTGAACTTCCCTCTCCACTGAGTTGTGGCCTTTTAGGACCTCTCTGATGAGCCTCCTTAGCTTGTCAAAGTCAGCTTTCCTGAAGTCGAGGACTTCTGTATTACTGACTGACTTGCCAGTTTTACGGCAGATGGTAAAGGTGATCAGTTCTTGATCACTGTCACCCAGCTTCCCTTCGATTGTTAGGTTGCTGATTAGGTCATCCCTGGTTGCCAGTACCAGGTTGAGCAGCACTTTACCTCTTGTTGGCCCGTAGACTTCCTGCATCAGACAGAGGTCATCCACACATGAGAGAAAGCTTTGCAACCACTCAGATTTGGCTGAGCGCTCCTCCCATGAGATGTCTGGGTAGTTAAAGTCTCCCATGGCAACCATACATTGGGATTGTGTGGCCTCAGCCAATTCCCTGGTGAACTCCTGGTCGAGATCTTGACTCTGGGTAGGGGGTCTGTAGTAGACCCCCTCCATAGTATCCCCTGTGCCGTGTTCCCCACAGATTTTAACCCAGAGGGTCTCGAGTCATCCACTGTGGGTGCCAGTGGCAGCCTGCAGGGACGCATAGCTTTCCTTGACATAGAGAACTATGCCCATGCCCCTTTTATCCACTTGATCCCTCCTGTACAGGGTATCTATACCCATGATCCAGTCATGGGTGGAGTCCCACCAGGTCTCCATTAGGCCAATGACATCGTAGTTATTTGCATTTAGCAGTCCAACCTCATCTTGAATACCTCCAGTGATAGAGAAACTCCTTTTTTCTCTATTGCCCTCCAATCTCTCTTAAAGTTCTAACCCCTTATTAATAACGTTTAGGGCATAAAATAATGTGCAGTGTTGCACATTTTGTGTCCTAATAGGCCAAAAATGCCTAATAATCTGCTTTAGCATGTACTGTAAGTATATTAATATTAATTTATATCTTTTGCAAATTAATATAGATTTGCTGACTTGTACATGGGCAATACATAAATACATACATAAAAGTTTAATGCATGCAGCTACCAACAGCGTGTGTGTTGACCCATTTTTAATGTTTCATTATTTATGCTTCAGAGACCTTTAAAATATTTGTGTTGACATGATGAGGAGGGAAAAACAGAAGGAAGAAAGATGACACAAGCAGAACAAAATCCAGAGCTTGGCCACTTACAAGAACTAAACCAGGAACTGTTGGCTCTGGAAGCCTCTGTTGCTTGAGCTAGAGTAGGCCCTTTTACAGGGAAGCATTAACAGATTCATAAAACATTATTATATGCAGCATCAGTGGTTGACAGTGATCACGCTAGGTTAATGTAGATTTCACATTCCCTTGGCTGGAGAAGCTTATCCTGAGCCTCAGAGTTCTGACGCAGTTCAAATTCTTGATTTGGCCACCACTTAGTAACAAATCTCATTGATAGAGGTTGAAACTTCTGCATCCAAAAGCATGAGCCTCTTCTGCCTACGACAAAATTTCAGGTCTTTCAGCTCAAATGTAATAGCAGACTTCTAAACCTTTTCACGTGGCCAAGTCACCAGTCAGAGACAAAAGTGGATGCTGCAGTAATGTGCTTACAAAACAGAATGCTGTAAGTACCACATATAGGAAATTTAACATGAAACAGCATCACATCAGGAATAGGTGCTATAAGCTAAATCCTGCTCTGGTATGAGCATTTAGATGGGAGTTTAGAAAAGGATGGTAGAAAGTATAAATTATTGAAATCAATAGAAAGACAACACATTGACTTCACTGGACATACAACCAGGACCAGAAATTATAATGTGGGTGGGCAGCATTCTAACATGGTACACAAGTCAGTGTGCCTGTATTGCAATATGCCTAAAAGAACATGGCTGCCCCACAATCCAAAAGCAAGTAAGCAGCAATACACATTATCTGGTGGTCATTAGCTCAAGCATCTTGTTCCTGCAGAGATGCAGTTCAGCAGCACACTGTTTAACAATCCAGTGGAAGGAATCTTGTCCTGTAAAATGTCTCTTGCATTAGAAATGTATTCATCTATGCACCCTACACCTCTGTGTAGACTTTTTTCTCTAAAGACTGGATTTATATTTATGTCTCTAGCAGCCTGTCTGCCATACAGATGTAGAAAATGAATACCAAATGCAAAATCTTCAGACTTGCCATTGGCTCACTTCTGGCTGGGACACAAATATGTTGATGGGAACCAATATATAGAGGGCAAAGAATCTACAGTGATAGCCTCCTTGAATGAGTTTGCAGGATCCCATTGTACCCTTTACCTTGTTTTCACTAAAAAGAGCCTAAGGTGGGCAACAATGCCCCAAAGAGTGACTATAAAGGCAGCTTGGCTGAGGGAACTGGGGCCTGATCCAGTTCATATTGAAATCAATGCAATTTCAATGAGCTTAATGGCAATTAGATTGGGTGAATCCCCTAGACATCCTCCCCTGGATTCTTTCAGAGTCTGACTGCAGATTGCAGCTGCCTTCATCTCATGGGAGCTGGAGATGCAAATGCCTGGAACTGCATATATGCAGATGTTTGACTTTTTATTATTGGCTTTCTGTAACGTGCAATAACAGTTATTTTTATGCCCACAGAAATTGAATACAGAGAACATCCAGCAGAATTTTTTTTAAACCTAGTCTTATTTTTCCAGATTATGAAATATTGAGTGTAGCTCGAGTTTCTAAATAAATAAATACCTTTATTAACAATGAAAATACATTGCTTTTTTCCATACCTTTCCCAATCAAAGCTATTTTTAGTTAGCTGTGTGCTCTGAAAATATTTTAAAATGTAAAGCTATTCCATGCTAGTATATATTAAAATACTTCTCGATGAAACATTTTAAGTCCTTGCATTTAGGTATGTGTTGAAGTCTTCAGTATTACATTAGACTTTTCTGTCAAAGGATCCTTTCTGGAGCAGGTGAGGGGAAAAAGGAATTTTTTTTTTTTTTATTAAAAGTACAGGTTTAATACTACTTCAGAAACAGATCCAGTGAAAATACTATTACTGCCCAAAAAGAGAGATTGATATTTAAGTGTCAACCTGGTAGGAAAATCCCTCTTTAAAAAGATATTCTTTTGCTTTAGAAATGTGCAGATTATACAGTTCCAAATAGCACTTAAAATAAAAGTGTTGTATGGTTTGCAACAAATAAGTGACACATTTTCTTCTCCAGGCATGATTTATCCCTTTAATGTTTTATTATTATTTCTGAGAAACTCATATAGAACTCTATTAATTAAAACTCATCCCAACACTTTGGCTCCATAAGATTTAGGAATTATTGGGATTTTATCTCATTAGTGCATTTATTGTAGTGCTTGTCCTTTTAATTAAGCATTAAGTGCCTCCAAGGTGAGCTTTATCATCCCATAATGCATTTGGCTCCCACTACTTGTCAAATATACATTATGGGATGACAGCTACTTTGGAGAGACCTTAACTGTTGTATCAGTGAAGTTTGTTTTTTTTTCTCTCTCTTCCTCCTCTTTTTTTTGACTCCTGTATTTTTTAAATTTTTATTATTGTTGGTGATGATGTTATGATTTTATTTCTTGCCTTGAAGTGTTCAAAATATTTAGGATTTTTTTAAAATTGGAAAGTGCGTATAAATT
Organism: Crocodylus porosus; assembly: GCF_001723895.1. Taxonomy (NCBI): domain Eukaryota; kingdom Metazoa; phylum Chordata; order Crocodylia; family Crocodylidae; genus Crocodylus; species Crocodylus porosus. The sequence goes on from NW_017728948.1 coordinate 79,483,987, forward strand.
TAAAACAATGCCTTTAACATTATCCCCGAAAATTAAGAAAGCCGTTTTCAGAGTATTTATGCGAATCCCTTTCCATACATTTTTTATTTTTAGAGATCAGGGAAAGCCTGATTCAAAGCTCTGAGTGTTTCCATTAGCCACTGTGATCAGATAGGTCCAAAAGGAATTGAACTGAGAGCTGGTGATTCTGGTATTTCTCATTAATTTATGGAAGAGGCACAGTATGGCCTGGGTAATCTTCTCACACCCCCTGTGCCACACCTCTTTCTTTTCACACACAGATTACGTGCTTGTAAAGAGTTGTTCAGGAATGGTGGTTCATTCATTATGCATCTCTCGTTCAGTCCCAGCACTATGTCACTTGAAACAGAGGTAGAGGGCATTACTTGGGGTCTACTCAAATCATGGCTGATTTCATGGGCAGATTTTGGGACCAGCCACCATTTTCATGGTTTCTTTCACAGTGGGTCCCCCCATGCCTCTGATTGGCATAGGGACCCTGGTAATCCTGCCCCTCCCTGCAGCTTGGCAGATGGCCTGAAACTTCATCTTAATTACCCTGGTTAAGCTTGTGGAAGCAATTAATCCACGCATTATTAACCAGTCTAAGCATTCAGTTAAACTTTAAAATAGGGGTTGGCAACCCCCAGTGTCCATGTTCTCCAGACCCTGGTGCAGCTGCTTGCAGTCTCTCTGCCACCTGATGCAAGTATCTGGGCTTGGTGACAATGGCCTGCCCAGAGCTCAGGCCAGCTGTGGCAGGCAGCAGTGAGGCTGCAAGTGGATGCATCAGGGTCCACAGAGCCCTAGCTTAGCTTCTTGCTGGCAGTGAGTACACACACACTTCAGGGCAGATGGCCACCTCTCACTTGTTCCCTCTCACCCCCTTTTCACTCCCCCCCCCCCACTTCCTTCCTGCCCTTTTCTCGGCTTCCTGGTAAGTTTTTAGGTGTTTTAGTTCAAAAGTGCACCACTGCTTTTTCTCGGCGCTTGATGCACATTTCGCAATCTATACAAATGCATGCAACATAGTCTTGGGCATGTCAGCTCATGTGTGGAGCAGGCTGGATTAATCCTGTCTGCTCCAGGTGGGTTGGAGAAGACAAATGTATGTGTATATATGCCCAAAGACACTGACTTAACTAAACAGGCATCAGGTTCAAAGGTGTTTATCATTTTTGCAGCTCTTTTTTTTTCCTTACTTTGTTTCTGACAGATCTGAAGGCTAAACTTTTCCTACCAGCATGTTTTCGTCTCTTCCTTTCAAGTTTTCATTAGCTGTGTGCACAATTCCTGGCTACAGAACAAGAAACACTGCTAAGAAATCAGCTTCCTAGAATATCTTCTTGGTTAGTATCAGTGGTGCATATATACTTTTAGGCCCAAATCCTAAACCCAGATGCAATAGCCAGGATGAGTATATGACTGATGCATGAGAGAGCCCTTTCCACTACAGAGAAGCTGGAGAGCTATTGTGTTAGGGGCTATTTAATTCTACTGCTAGAAATGCCTTCATTGGCCTTTATCGAGCATCCTGATGTAACAAGGCCCTGTTGCTAGGGTCTCAGGGGAGTTTGAACAGCCCCACACCCCAGAAGCACCTCTGCCCACCCACCCCTGACCTGGGAGAACTCACCGGAGGCTGGGGAACAAGATCTTGTGATGTAGTTAGTCCCTCAGCAAAGGAATTGACACAGGTGTGGGGAGTGAAAGAGGGTTAGCCACATGAGTCCAAGGATAAAAGACAGTGAAAGCAGCTTCAAGGGGCTGCACCTGGCCAAGGAGCAGGCTGTTTGGAGTAACCAGGAGCTAAGCAGCTACCAGGAGAGCCTGGAGCAGGGCTCTTCTCTGTTTGTTTGTTTGCTTGCTTGCTTATTTGCTTTGTTGCACAAGCCTGCAGGCTCTGCAAAGCCTCTGAAAGATAAGAGGCAATCAGGAGGTAAAGCCTGGAAGAACCATGACAGCTAAGCGCCAACTTATTTGTTTAACTTCTTTTGTTTGTTTTGCATTGCTACCAAGCCTGGGTGGCCTCTGAGTATTATCTACTAGACTGGCTGCAGCAGAAGCAAGAGCCCTGAACAGTGGGTCCTTAGCCAAAGCCAGCAACAAAAGTAAAACTGGTCAGTTCAACTAGTGTGACCAAACATACCTTGCTGTGATCTGCCCAGACTCTGCCCATAGCAGCCTACATCTTGGAAGAGGAAAGGAGAGGAGGTATGTGCAGCTGTAGTTCATCTGTAAAGCTTTGGGCTAAGTACAGACAGTCAAAAAGCCTGAGGCTGAATCAATTCAGTCTTTGCAGATTAGTCTAAACTGCAGAGATTAAACTGACTAACAAGTGAATAGACATTCATTTTTGATTTGGGAAATGCAGCCACATGCCTGCAATGGCTCAGACCAGAAGCTGGGGGGCGGGGAGGTGCTAGAACATGTCTTTCTGGCATGTAGCATCTTCCTGCTGCCCCCAAGGTCTCTGAGATGTGCATTCCAGAATCACAGCAGCAGGACTCTGCAGGTTGCTCATCACTGCCTCTTCCTGCTTCTAGGTGCCTCTGGGATTTGTAGTCCACAGTCGCAACCAACAGTAAGTTTAGCAAAGCAGGGCAGCTCTATTCTAAAGGGGGGGGGGTGTTAACCTCCCTCCCTGGCCCCAGACCCCAGCCAGTCCCTTCCTCCTCCTCCCCCCCACCAACCTTTCTCTGCTGGAGCAGGCAGCCCAGGACTGTAAAGCATGCTGGGATTCTGGGGGACTATGATTTATCTTGAACCAGAAAGGAAGGGGTATGGGACCCAAATCAGTTGAGTCTGATACTACATTCAACCAGGTTTATCTTAAACCAGTTTCAGTTATTTTGAAACTGGTTTGTATGCACTGAACTCTTGTTTTGTTACAGGTTTAAACCAGTTTCTGATTACCTAAACTGACTTATGTGTAACTCCTGTCCCTAGCTGTGCTATTGAGATGTGTGTGGTGTTTTCATTGGTGTTCATGAGAGTCAAAGATTCTCATGGTGCTAACTGCATCCTGAAGCCCTGCTCTATGGCCTTAAAATAGGAATGTTGTTTGCTGCTTTGGTTTCAAGACATGCTGGACCTTTGCCCAGCAGGATGCAGAAGTTCTTCAAGTCATGAAGGCAGAGGCCATGGAGTTGAGACAGACTATGTCCAAGATTAGTCTTCCTGTTCTTACAATGGCATTATTTTAGTATCTACTATAAATACTGCACCCAGACTTCCACTTACAGGAGAAGACCAAATCCAATATTCAAAGAGCTGGATAAGACCAGTTGAGTGCCTTTGTAGCCAGCCACATTCTTTATTTTTATCCCAGAGATTAGCGACAAGGTGTGCCCCCTGGACTGATTTCTCCTTTCCCTTGCACGTAACAGGAATGAAATCTACATGAATTTTGTGGAACAATGAAGGTACAAAAGTGCTGTGAGCAAAAGTTCTTGCCATTCTCTATCTGGATATTTGTGTTCCTAGAGTGTTCATGGTGCATCTCAGATTGCCTGCAACAAAGTGCATTTCCCCAACTTTTAGCTTTTTTTCCTGAGTAGCCAATCTTAGCACTGTCCTCTGCAAGAATGATGGGATTACTCAGCTAGAGATATTGCAATTGCACTATGTATGTGGTAGAGGTTCAGGTGTACAGACTCACCCTATTCTATTTAAAGAGATTATCAACTCTGAATATAATCTAAAGAAAAGTTACCCTGCCCTGCTTCAGTAATGGAAAGTCACCTATTTTTTTCCAACAAATTAAAAGAAAAGGCTTTTTATTGTATGAGAAATACAAACCAGCATTCCAGCAAGGGGACAAGGTAATCACCTTTTGATCCCAAATATGGGTGCTCAAGTTTGTAAATTTAATAAAAAAGATAAAAATGTGGCAGTGTTTATATCAGACGCAATAAACTCTGATTAGATCTAGCTGGGTTTGTATTGAAGTCTCTTTGGGTAGCACAAAGGTGAGGGCTTTGTGCAAGGTAATAGCTTAAGACAAATGTAAAAGTGTGAGCTGGTTGAAGAACCTTTCCAGAGCTCAGATTGTTTAGGAAATTAAAATAATCAGTATGGCTTTTGTCATTGTCCTGTTGTGTGCTTAACTGTCCATCCCCCTCTATCATTCATTTGTCTTCTGTGTGAAGAAACTGTTCTTTCTGTAGCAAATGGACTGTGTGCTCACAGGCAGTGAATGTCTCATCACCTCACTTTTATTAACCTGTAAAACAGGGTCCAGAGCTGTGGTACCATCCAAAGATGAGCTTTCTGATTGTCCACTGCTTCACATGCTATGCATTCATTTATACCTATGCAAGATGAATGTGAAAAGCTATTGCCTGCCCCCAATTAATAATTTATGCTAGTTGTTTGCTCTTAGTTTAAATTGGTGTACAGTCTCATGAGTTCCAGTAAGTATCTAGACCTTGGTATGCTTACATGTTCTTTTGAATCATGAACAGAGCAGCTGGTTATCTCAAATAAGCACACTTTTTTTTGGAGCCTGGACAAAACCAAAATAATAATGATTTGTCTTCATATTGTACACTTCCTCAAAGGGTTTTGAAATTCTAATTGCAGTGTTTTTTCAAACTGTGTTCAGCAGAACCCTGGGATTCTGTGATACGTCATCAGGAGGTCTGCAGAAAGAATGGGGGTAATGATAGAACAGGCCAGGAGGTGCCACCATTGCGAGATGGGGCTGCTTGGCTTTGTATCAGCTCACACAAGCCCTGAAGCCAGGGTTCTGTAACAAAAGAAGTGGTAAGAAAATGTTCCATGATGTTAGGACGTTTGAAAATCTATTTTAAACAAATTGGTCCTAAATAAATGCTTGTCAAAGCATTAGATGTATGGTTACCATTTTACAGGAGGCTTAATTGAAACTAGACTTTAAAAAGCAGATTTTCCTAAATTTGGAAATAGGGTCATGTGCTAAAGCAAGGTGCGATGATAGTGTATTCTTAATCAGTACATCTATTCACTACATTGGTACAGGAAAACATACTATATACATATACAAATGGACACCTACAGATTTAAATGGACACTTGCACACACACAATCACTGTAATTATATCAACAATTTGCCCTCCTTTCCCCCCAGGTCATCAAAACACTTAAGTCCATCCCTGTGCTCATACTTGAGCACGAGCTACAAGTCAGATGTGTTAGGTTCTGAATACAGGAACTCTGCACAATCAGAAACCACGTGCTCAGTTGCATATGCTTTATTGTGAATGACCATGGGAACCAATTTCCCTTTTAACATGTGCTTCTGAGCAACTTTTACAATAACTCATTGACAAGAGTTCTGATGCTGGGAGCCTCAAAACTAGCCCTTTGCTGGGACCATTAAGCAATACTGTTGTATTTTTTCTATATTGCCTCATTTTGGTAGGTCCCTATACATAATTTTTTACTGCATGTCTACTCTCTCTGCTGAGGTGGAAGCATGACAGGAGACATGCAAAGGATGGATGTATCAGGAGGTGGAGAGTAGGTACACCCATATAATGCTGAACACTAGGGCTGTGTGAAGCTTTGGGTGCTGCTTTGATTCAGAGGAGATTCAGCCCAATTCAGTGGCTGAATCTCTGAATCAGGGGACCAGTTAAAAGATCTGAATCAATTTGAAGCTCTCCAAATAGATTCGGAAAAGATTGAGAGAGCTTCGGTGATTCAGGCAGTCCCTGCACCCTCCATGCTTGTAAGTAGGGGGCAAGGGAGAGAGGGAGGGGGGAGGGGACCATGGGGGGGATCGCTGCCAGGTCCTATTCACTACCCTCTCCCCCAGCCCCCCTGTGACTGCCCCACTTGGCCTGGTGCCTTAAAAACAGTCCCCTACATACCAGCTGCTGTCCAATTGGAGGGGTGATACATGCTGCCCCACACTTCAGGGAGAGCTCTGCTACAAGCCCCCTGATCCCTTCCTGCTCCATCAGCCCCAGCTCCGGTCCTTTAAAAAAAACAAAACAAAAAAACCTGACTCAACTGCTGCATTAGCCTTGGGGCTTCTGGGGGCCCATGCAGAGCCTCCCACATGGCATGGGGCAGTGGAGGACAATGGAGATTGTGCCCCTTGCTGGGCAGGAGCCAGTGAGTGGGGGCTTTTTTTGTGGGGGGGAGCTGAGATGGGTGGGGCAGCCATGGTTGGGGCTGGCAGAGCAGGCAGGAGTTGGGAGGGGGGAGGCTTGTGGCAGAGCCCAATTGAGTGGGGGTTTTGGGGGTTTTTTTCAAAGAGCCGGGAGCTGGGGTGGGTGGGGCAGCCATTGCTGGGGTTGGGAAAGCAGGTGGGGAATGGGGCTTGTATGATTTGGAGATTCGGCTGATTCGGCAGCAGCTGAATCTCTAAATCAGATTTAGCTAAATCGATTTGGAACAGTGAATCAAATCGCTGTCCCCCAAATCAGCTGAATCTGAGTCCAAAGTGAATACTAGCCACTTTGCACAGGCCTACTGAACACTACGGAAGTTCTGGCCTTTGATATAGTCTATCCATAAATGACTAGTGCCTCCTGATCTTGGGGGTCCCCCAGAGGCGGATTGCCAACCGGGGGGGATGTCCCCCAGCGGCCAATTGCCACCACTGGCACAGACTGAAAGTGCCAGCAGCACTTCTCTCAGTGCCCCCACATTCTCAGGTGGGCACCAGTTATTGCATCCCACTCCCTAGCCAGTAGTGGCCAATCTCAGAGGGAGCACGTGTCCCCGCCATTCTTCCCCATATGGGTTGCCTTCAGGGAATCTACCTTCAGTAGGAGCACTGGAATTTATGCTGCACAGTAAACTGAATACAGCATTCACTCAGTTCTAAGCAGATTATGTTTTAAATGGAAAAAAATAATTACAAAACAAAACAAAACATACTGGAAGGGAAGAATCCTCCTTGTCTGCATCACAGTGAAAACGATTAGCACAATAAAAAGTGAGTCAGAAAGTCATTCGTAAAGGACAGGATATTACAATCAGTAAGGGAGGGGGGAAAGTCCATTAATCTGTTTGCCTGCTAGTCTGAAGATGTGTGCCAAATGGTTCCTCAGCATTTTGGGCATCTTCCAGCACAGATATTCACCAGTCAAAAGACAGATTCTTCTTTTCCTACCTACAGACCTCCAGTGTCTGTAAAAAGTAGATGGTGGATGAAAACACCATGTAAGTCTTGTGGCAGAGAGGGGAAAAAAGAACATTTTAAAAATAATCTTTTAAATACAGGATCTGATGGAACATCCCTTTTGTGAGTAAACTATATACAGATTAAAAAAAGGGAGGGGAGAGGGAAGTTTCCCATTCCCTTTTTACAGGCTTCCCCGTGGGAAGGAACAGATCCATTCTACATTTGCTATGTAGGAATTATTTATGTTTGCATTGCAGTTGTTAATAGTGGGCAAGACCAAAATTAAGGTCTTATTGCAGTAGGTGTTGTACATACATATAGTAACAGATTTCTCTTTTCTTAAGAGTTTACTGTCTAAGTAGCCAAGACAGGGTAAGATTAAGGAAGTATTCGCTCCATTTTACAGACAGAGAACAGAGGCCTCTACAAACCACTTGTCCAAGGTCATATGGTAGGGACAGGGACTGAATCCATCTATCATGAGGTCTGATCTGGGGCTTATGCCACGAGACCACTACAAAATACACAGTAAAGTCAAATGCACATGACTTAACTTGTGGTATCTGTATATATGCCATTTGGGCACAGTCTGACAGACCTACGTTATTCATATGTGGAAATAATCCCATTGCCTAAAATGGGCATTTTGCAAGTGTTCAAGCATCAGACTTTGACCTTAGACACTGAACTCTTCATTACTTGCTTTACAGTTGGCTGCACTGGAATTCTTCCCCAAAACAGTGTGCGAAAACTAAGCATATTATATACTACAACCACTTTAAAACAGATAATTCTTGAAAAGCCAGCACAGAAATATGTGCCCTTACAGGTACTAACAACAAACAGTTCTGAAATTAAATATTCTTGGTCCCTTTTAGGAGAGAAATTTTCCTAGTTGGGTAATCAAAGTAATGCATTCTTTACAGTCTTATTTCTAAAGCTATATAAAATTAACTCCTGCTTAATGTATTGTAGATGATAAGCAGGAATCCTGGTTTTCTCTGATTTAAAAAAAAAATCCCCAATTTTCAGTTAAAAAAGTAACCCCAAGTCCAGTTTTCCATTATTTAAGTGACACACCACTAATATATAGATGTGTATATATAGTGATGTTTCATTTAAATAATGGAAAAATGTGGATTTGTGGTTATTTTTTTAACCAAAAATTTGCGATTTTTTGAAATCAGAGAAAACCAGGATCTCTGATTTTAAGTAGGCAGAATTAATGGCAAACATTATTTTCTCATTATTTTGAGGGTTATTTGGCCAAATGCTAAGTTAGCTCTTGCTCCCCTGAAATCAACAGTGAAACACTGATTTGTGTCATATGAAGATCTAGCCCACAGTAGTTTGACTGTAATCCACACTTAGTATTCCACTGTGGTTCAGAAAGCTATATATGAAGAATGAATTTGGGGAAGGATGTACAAAGACATTTCAGGTTATATATAATTGATAATAATCTGAAATCTATTCTTTTCCTTCTGTGTACAGGCCAGGAGTGGTCTGGCCAGCATGGATAGCTACTCCAGAGGATTTGCTCAGTCCCTGGGAAAGTATATCCTAGAAGGACTGACAGGGGAAGCCAACAGAGATCCATAGAGCATATCTTGGTACCAGGGAAGATCCTAATCCTACTTCATCCATTGGAACACACTTCTCACTGTTGAAGCTGTGCCTCCAGTGCGTACTGCAATGGAACTGGTGCAACCCAGCAGTGATAACCACCAGGAAGAACTGCTGATATGTAAACCTGCCCCCAGACTACATTGAGATTAGTCTGGGATTCACTGTGGAAACATCCCGTCCCTTCTTTAAAAACTGGCAAGAACAGTGTTACAAGTTATAATTAGGGCTGGTCTTGAAACAAGTGCTTTTCCCACACCCCAAGGAAGATGCCCAGCTTTGCAGTAAGACCTGAATTCTGTGAAGGATCAAGTCATATTTAGAGAGCACTCCAATATTTCTCAACTAATAGCTAACACGGATCTTTTGGATCTTTTCAAGGGTGACACATGTCAGGGCTACCAGTTAGTCAGACCCAGCCAGGCCAAGCTCTTGAGCTTCCACACCTGACCTTGATCCTGAACTAATGCCACTGCTACAGTGCTCTGTAACTGGACTGGCTGCTGAGAGTGCCACTCAACCCTTTAAGCACAGCTGCAGTTTCAAGCTACAGCAGAGGTGGACAAAATGTGGCCTGCCAGGCCAGTCTATCCAGCCTGTGGGACCCCTAAAAAATTTAGAAAATGAATATTGATCTCCCCCTGGCTGCCTGTCATGTGCCCCTTGATGGCTTGCCGAAACTCAGTAAGCGGCCCTCTGCCCGAAATAATTGGCTGCCCCTGAGCTACAGGCATGCCTTGACAACAGCCTTGACAACAGGCTCGGTATGCTTCGGCAAGTTCTCTTGGCTCTGTACTCAGCTTTGTTTTTTCCTGACCCTGATCTTGGATCTTCCCTGGAACTCGGCACTTACCAATGATTTGGAAGATATTGCTGCCTTTATCTGAGAGAATCTGAACCTGCCTCTTTGACGAGTCAGGGAAGGGTCCTAATCACCAAGCTCTGAAGTCCTGTGGGGTGGCAGTGGGAGTGCTCTGTCTCTTCTGTTGATCTTGTTCCATTTTGTATGAATAATAAACCATTCATTGGAACAGAACCCAAGTATCCCTGTATTAGGTGGTCATTCACACTGGGGAGATTGGGGGGGGGGGAGTTCCCTCCCCTCCCCTTCCCTCTGGCTCAGTGACTATACAAATATATATATTAACTGCATTCAGGATCTGAATGCAAATCACATCCAGAGTGACCTAATCATTGCCTTTCTCTGGCAGTCTTGTGAATCTGGCCTGTCATTTCATTTTGCTTTTCCAACAAGCGTCTACATACAAAATCAAAAAGTTTTGTTTGGGGTCAAATAGAACACTTAATGCTGAATGAAACAAAATCTTGTGGGTTTTTTTTCTTTTCAGTAAGAAAAACTGAAACATTTTAAAATTGGGTCTACTTGAACCCTTTTTTAGTTGTTCAACTTTTGGTTTCTCTGCTGAATTTCAGGGGTGAGTTGTGGCACAATGGCTAGAGCTGTATGAAACAATTAGCATGGTCAGTCCCAGATTAGTAATGTGGCTTCTCAAGCTGATCAAAACTTGAAATTTTTATTCAACAAAAATGCCAACATTTTTAAATGCTTTCTGAAACCAGAATTTTTTTTAAAAGGCTATTTAGGGGCACTGTTTTGATTCAAACTTTATTTATGGATTTAATTATGTTCTATATTTATTTTTATGTTTGTATTTTTATTAAATTAAAATAACTTTTAAAACAAATAGTAATGTCAAAGGAAAATTAATTGAAACTTTGTTTCCTTTTTTATCCCTTATTGACATGCTTCATTTTCATTATTATTCAAACTTTTGTTAAAATAGGTACATCTCAAAGGGATATTTGATTTCAGGGAATCTGTTATTAAGAGAGAAACATTACAGTATTAGCCAATTGCCCATCAAGAATGACAGGAGGGGGGGCAGGAATGGAGTGCTGCCACCCACTACCCGCCACCCCACATCATCGCTGCCTCTCAGGAGTGGAGGGAGTAGGAAGCTTGCCCTGCTGTGCCCCCTCTGAGAGCAGTCTGTGCCACTGCCATCTCCAGCACCACTGGTCTTGCCCTTCCCCCCCACCCCCCAGCACTGCTCCTTGGAGGTGGCATAGCATTGGTACTGGCCTCGGCCCCCTGCTCTGTCCCCTTCATCCCTGCCATCATGGCAGTGCTCTGCTGCCTCCGAGGAGCAGGGCTGGTGGAGGGGGGTAAGGCCAGCAGTGTTGGCCTTGCCCGCCCCCCCTCCACTCTATCTCCACTGTCTTGGCAGCCCTCTGCACTCTGGTTGTTTCACTAAGCAATCAGAGTGCTCCAAGAGCATTATGGAAAGACAGACAGACAGACCAAGCCCTTTATTATATAAGAATACATATATATATAAGCTTGTAAAAATTTTTATATATATATATATATATATAAAAATTTTACAAGCTTTCATCTTTGTGAAAACCTAGGTTTCAGGGCTAAGGCACATTAATTGGCCAGGGTGGAGAAACTGGTATCTAATTCATCTAGTTACTTTCAAGATGTTTAAATGATAGCTTGGTATGTATTTATCACCAGGGATCCTGGTTTTCCCTCATAAAAAAATTGCAAATTCTCTGATTAAAAAATCACTGATTCTCTAACAAAAACCTTAAAATCCATGATTAAAATTAAAGGTTCCCCACAGCACCTCCTACCCCTGGCCCTGCTGTGCCCCTCACTCCCTTCCAGAATCCGTTGGTCTTGCTTGACCCTCTCACTCCCCCACCCCAAACTCCCCCAGCTCTGCTGGTGCCTGTTACCCCCCAGCCACAGAGCCTGCTCCTTCAGCCCTGCTGGAGGAGGCCCTCACCTGCCAGGGCTACAGAGCCAGGGACCTGGGTCTGCTACCCCCTGCCCCTGGAAAGAGGTGGGTGGCTGCTGCAGTGGAGTAGTGCATGGCTCCCCCCTGCTGTCTGCTATGGGATTGGGTGGAGAGTAAGGGCAGCAACCTGCCATTGAGGTAAAAAAACTCTCTCTCGGTTCGTTTTCTTTGGAGGCTCATTGAATAACAAATCCTTAGGCACACATTGTTGGTGAGACAAAAGGTATATATTTGCAAATAGGGTCAGAGGGAGAAGACAAAAGATCAAAA
>NW_017728948.1:79502416-79526668 GCF_001723895.1 Crocodylus porosus
GAGGGCTGGCAGCCGTGCTTATTCAGAGGACAACACTATTGATGGGAGCTAACAGCTATTGATAATGCATTTTTAATAATATTTCTAACACCATGACATGCATTCCCAAGGTGGTGGGGGGGACCCATGCCCCCTAGATCTGTGAGTGGGGTGGGCATGGGCTGTGGGCATGGGCTTCCACCTTGCTGTAATCTCCTGGGGCCTGCACAGCCCTGCGGGTGTGACCCAGCACAGCAGGGAATAGTGGAGCTGTGCGGAGAAGCTGCTTGCTGCTGCAAGCTTCATGCTGTCTTGGTGATGTACCCCCAGTGTGCATGGTTACAATGAGGGCAACAGCTCAGGGTTCTGTTCCTCAAAGCTGCCACGCATGCAATGGAAGTGTCTCCAGGCCAGTGTGGAGTTTGCAGTGGCAAGAAGCTTCCTTGCATGACTATACTCTGCCCTGCCACATCTGCTGGGCTGTGGAGGTCCTGAGGGAGGGCAACAGGGAGGGAGTCCATGCCCCCCCGCCTCATGCACATATCTGGGGGGCAGGGGTCCCCCCCGTTCCCCAGGGGTGCATGCTGAAGTGGGGTGCTGGCTCCACCTTCCCTCTGTCCCCCAGATGAGCCTCCCACAGCTCTGTCCTGCTCCCTGCTGCGGCCCTGCAGTTACGCATTGTGAACCCAAGCCCCATGTACCACCCAGCTAGGGAGTAGCCCCAGCCCCAATCCCAGCCCTGCCCAAATCCCTCCCTCCTTCCCTATGGGGCTCAATTCCCACCCCCCCTACCCACTTACCTGTGGGAGCTATTCTCTAGGCTGCCTGGCAGCCATGTGCATGTACATAACCGTCTTCTTCCCACTCCTTCCCTGTCTCTTGAAGGCTGGAACTCTGGCAGCCTGCAGAGGGCTTGCTGAAAAACTGCAAAAGCCATGGGTTTCTCTGCTAAAATGAGAAATCTGTGTTTTATTCTGCTAAATGGGGAAAACCCATGTTTTACTCCATTTTTCCATGGGAAATGGAAAACCTGGATCCCTGCCAGTGCCTACTCTATACAGAATACACTACCTGTTCTATACAGGATACAAAACCTTTACCTGTCATTGCACTAAGTTCAGTTCAATATGAAAAAATACTCTAAAAAAAAAACATGCATTAGGTAAAAAGGGCTGCCTATACATGTGCTCAGAGGTCAGGTTGGGGGGAGGGGAGGGGGTGTTTTAATTAGAGTTGTTCTGGGACAGCAACTCTAATTAAAATGGCTCACCTTCATGTGTATTATTAAGCCCTGGTGCATTTAAAAATGGCTGTGGGATGCTTTATCTAAACCTCATTTTAAAACGTGTAGGGATTAATACATGTGATAGTGAGGTGACACTGCAGTATTCTAATCAGAACATGAAGCAGACTCAATTAATCAAGTCTACACTACAGTACCTTTTGCAATCAAGTTTTCCATCCCTTTAATCATGCCACATGTTTATATTATAGCCTTCTGTTACCTCAAGACCATCAGCTCCACATCTAATGTCACCTCTCCCAGGATATGCCTACACCGCTGTCCAGTAGTGTCATTGCAGATTGTGCAGACACATTTGTGCTAGCTTTTATCTGGCTTGTTCTGGTATTGATTGCAGTACAGCAAGCATGGATTTCAATGTAGGCCAATTTACCCACCAAATTATCCAGCACTAAGGTCCATATGCCATGCCTACATTACTTTGGGTACCTGAACTATTTCATTTTAAACTAACCTGAACATCTCAACGCTATACTGCAGAGTGTAGTGTAGACATACCAACAGCTGCAAATTGTAATTATACTACCCTTCCCCCTCCAGTCATGGACAATATAAAAAGATGACCCTTTAGACAAAAAAGTTTGTAAATAATTAATGACAGATATTAAAACATCATTTATTTTTACACAGGCTTTTTTGCTAGATCTGTCTATATGAAAAATATTCTTAGCAAAGTTTGCACACTGAGAAGGCTCAAACTTATTATTAGAGATATAAATTGACTGCTTTCTCATTTATATGCAGGCAAATTTCTTTAATTTATTATTCTGATTTGCATATAAAATTATGGCACTCATTGTCCCTGGGAATTCTTGTTTAGGGAAGATTTTTCAAATGTTATAATTAAGCAGAAATTAAAAAGAGAATATATGATGTCTATCTTTTGGTTTGGGTTCTTTTTTAAATTCTTTTAGTTCAGGAAATTTTTCATTAAAAATAAAATTTTATGTCCACTGCAATAACCAGGAAGTAACTCTGGAATGATCCCATCAGTATACCTTTGGCATTTATTTATTTGTTGATAATGGAGGAAAAATGAGTTTAACTTAAGTTTAGAAGTTAACAAGGGGTAAATGCTTAAGGGAACTGTCTTCTTGTAATGTAGGAAGATAATTAACTCAAGCTTCACCTAAAATTATAGTGTAAATCTTTTCAAAATGAATCAAAGTCTGTGCTGAATTATGCCTTGCCCAAGTTTTACTGTTAGAAGGATCTTAAATCAGTAAGGCTTGTTTTGATCTGAGAGCTGTGGTAGGGTATTTACATCAACAAGTCATAAAGTCTTGGAGAAGAAGGTATTTCCTCTGGGCCCATTTGGTACAGCAACAACTGGATTTTGACAAAAGGCATTAGCAATTAAAAATTGTTCCAGTGAATCTGATCCCAAGTAGATGAGGGACATCATTGACAGTGAGTGTGTTGTCCTCCCCCCCACAACACCTTCTGGGTTTTTTTGGGGGGGAGGGAGCAGGGGGTTGCTTTTTTGTAAAATAATAATAATAATTTTATTTTAATCAATCTACAGAGACATTGTTGCTAAAGTTATCTTTACCCTTTCATTATGGTGTCCAGCCAAGACACTGTGTTGAGTTTCTGCTGGGGCAAATCAGGGAGCAATCAGCCCACACAAGCTGCATGGATGGTAACTTGGGGGAAGCAATAACAATTAAAGAACATATGGTTAGTTGTAAATCTGTACAGTAGTGTCAGTCCATATTAATCACAGGATTAAGAATAATAGAACAACCCTACAAGTAGTATGCTTGATATCCTATGTTTTCTAGGCTTGATAAATCTATAGCTGTATGTTTATCAAGGTGCCTTATGTGACATAGTATATGAAGTGAAGGAGGATTTATAGTACAGTTTGTGTAAATGTACCCTGATAAAAATGGCAGAAAAGGGCACAATAAAACATTAACATCTGGAAAGACATATGTCACTGCAACAACACAGAGCAGATGTGTGTGTGAATATGTGATAGGGAGTAGCAGAATGATATTTTTATCCTGGCATCACTATAATATGCTAATTGCTTGTAAATCTTGTTGAAATCACAATCATGGATGATTTTTCATTTCATTTTTTAAATATAGGCTGTCCTTGCCACCATATAATCAATCCATTGCTTCTCAGCACCTTGAATAATAATAATAATACTCGTAATGATGATTATAACGATCCAGAATCAAGCCAGGTCTGCACTGCAGACTACTAGTGGCACAGCTGTGTTTGTCAGAGGGTATGAAGAGGTCTGATATCTCACTGTCATAGCCCCTACTGTAGACACAGTCAGACCAGAGACGGGTTTTTTTTTCAAGGATAGATTGTTTTGTTCATTTTACTGTGCAAATCTCAGCTTTGCCGATATAGTCACATCCATGTTAGAAACTCTTTGTCCACGTCCTGTACTGCTATTCTCACATTTGGAAAGCACTTCTCATGGACTCATGGCTTGGAGAGAATTTTGAAAGCTATTTCAGAGCACTGGGATTTGTGCTGTTGAAAATCTTCCCTAGGATAGCTGTTATCATTTTTATATATCTCATCACGATCTTTTTGACAAAGGCGTCAATATGATGTGAATTAATTCATACAGTGTTTTCATATATCTTATTTAAGTACTTATATAGTTTACATTATTGCTGTATCTGAACACTTCACTTTCTTTATTCTATTCATTGTCTTTGCTTCCCTGTAAGCAAGAATAAGAGGAGTTAGGCCAAATTCTCTGGGATGGCCAAGCTGTTCTTGGTGTAGGACTTGATAGGGAGTGTATGAAGACAGGTTTCAGACTCCTCTTTTTCATCTTCCAGATCTTGGTGTCTATCCAAATTGGCCTCTATCTCTAGTGATCCTTAAAGACCTTTAGCAATGACTAAAATTTGCTGTAATTGTGGAAAATGGGACTGTCCAGCTGCTCCATGGACCCACCTACTAGTAATGGCAGTGGCATAGGGATGCACCTGGACATCTGGGGCAAATCCAGATAAGCACACACATATGTGCTGCTGCTTGTCCCCAAGGAATGCCCATGAATATGCACTTGTCTGGACATGCCCTTGCAGTACAGGGGAAGTACTGACTACTGGTTGCTGCATGATTGTGATCATGCAGCAGCCACTTTTTTCCTCTCCCTTTCCCCCACCAAGTCAGTGCCTGTGGTGGTTGCCCCTTTCACCCTGCCCTAGTTATGCCTCTGAGTAGCAGATCCAGGAACAGGTTATGGGGGATGTGGTCCCCCAAGTTGTGCTGTGCCACACATATACAGTGAGCTCTGAGCTCACTGCCAGGTCAGCACAGGCTCCTGCTGCAGCTCCAAATAAGCAATGAGCTATGAGTGCAATAGCTGATTGGGACAGAGTCTGGCCAGAGCCCTGCCTTTCACATGGCTCTAAAGCCCAGGAGTGAATGCTGCTGCTGTTTGCCCCTTCCCTCCCTCTGCCTCCCTGTTGAATTCAGCAGCAGGTGAAAGGAGGGAATGAGCAGTAGCAGCAACACTCATCCCCTGGGCTCTGGAGCTCTTTGAAAGCAGGGGCTGTGGGCAGACCCCATGCTGAGCACCCTCATGTAGCACAGCCAAAGAGGGTTGCAGCTGTGCTGCCTCACTCCCTCTGGATCTGCCCCTGTCTCCCACTGCACAGGAAAAGGGGTGGTGCCAGGGTTGCTATCATGGCTGTATAGGAGCCTTGGGATTCTCCAGTGTGAGGGAAATGCTCAAGGGATCAGTTATTTGCCTTCATGCTGTCTTTGGGTAGGGCTTCCAAAACAACCCAGAGGATACTACTCTATGAAAAGATTTCTGCACTGGACAAGGGTTGTGCCATATGACCTAATGGGTTTTCTTTTTACATCCCACATGTTTGTTATTTATTAGTGTCTGAACTTCCTTTGTGGTGCCAACAAGTACGTTGGCCTCTTTATAAAAGAACGTGTTAATCCTTTTCTCTAGGTTGCGATCTTCTGATCTTTGCTCTTGACCTTATACTGAAAATAGTTACATTAATAGCTGTGTGGCCACTTGCACAGCCAGATACTTCTCCCTGGCCCTTATTTAGCAAAGTACCTAGGGTCAGATTCTCAAAGGTATTTGGTGCCTAATTCCTATATAAGCAAAACTAATGGAGTTTAGCTGTTCAAATAGATGCCAAAAACCTTTAAGGATCTGGGTCACAGCTTCAGAATCAGCAAAGTATGTCCTACACTTCAAACATTTGCCTAATTATAAGCATTTCAGTAGCACTTTTTAGTTTTCTACATAGACTGAATGGAAATGCAATTACAAATAGTGGGGTAACATATGCTTTTATTATGGGACTACTGTATGAATTTAATAAGACTTTCAGGGAAGTGAAGTTTTTCAATGTATATGTAAAGTGCCTGCCCTGATGAGGCCATGATCCTGATTGGAATATGTAACATGCCAATATTATATCTATGAATATATAATAATATAAGAAAAGTAATTCAGCTCTTTTTCATTTGGTCTTGTTTACACCTTAATCACTCCCCCAACATGGCTACCAAGAATGCCTGAATGCATTTCTCACTTGCAGTAATAATTATTTTTTGCAAAGAACTATAATGCATATGCAAAATATGTGCTAGGTGTCCTTGTGGCTGTCTTCAATGATAATGAAACCCCATTTATAAGTGTGTATGTATGTGGCTGGTACTTGTATCTCTGGATGGTTCACACAGGGGTGGAAACATGCTGCTGCAGAAGACAAAAAATGGTAGCAAGTAAAAGACACTTCATTTGACAAGGTCAATAATGTAGTTGCTTTTATTGAAGCAGCTCTTGAAGAAGAGACCTTTTCACTCAGAATCTGTATGAGTTTATTGCTCCAAAATTTTCAAATTGGACCAAAGTTCCATTCGGCACCACATAATTTTATCCCGCTTCAACTTGTTCCTGCTCCCATTGAAGTTGGATCTTGCCCTGCCTTTGAGAAATAGCCATACCATTTATCTGGAGACTTTTTATCAGGCTACAGTGGGATCTGGTGTGTAGAACTGTATGATCCAACCCATGGGTCTTGGACCACCCCTGCATGCCATGTGCAGAGCCAGTTTGACATATGGGCTGAACCTAGTGCTTCAGGCACAGCATGTAACACAAGGGATCAGTTTGTAGTGCAGGTTGCATGGGGGTACCCATGCCAGACCAACCCTGTGTGCTGGCTCTGGGGCTAGTTCAGATCAGGCCATGCCAGAACCAACACACAGGGCCAGTCTGGTGGGGAAACAACATATAGCATATGCCCTGTGTTGGCCCCTGAGCTGTGTACAGTGCCTGCAGGGCTGGATCCTGTGTGTAGCACATGCTGGCTCTGTTCCGGGGCTTGTGCTGCCTGTAGCCCATTGGCTAGACCTGGCCTTGCAGATGCTGCCTGTGGTTCAGGGGACCAGCACAGGGTGCATGCTACTTCCTGAGCCCTACCAGATTGGCTCTGTGCACTGGTTCCGGGGTGGTTCATTTGGGCCTGTAGACTGGCCTCATCTGGCCCAGACATTGGGCCAGATGTTTTTGACATCCCTGGGCTAGAGCAAGAGTTGGGTTTAAAAGAGAAAACTCAGTCCTATACAGACAGCATGCATGAAGAAAATGAAATCTGATATACTGAGAGCATAAGGACAGTGTGGACCTTGGCCTGTGTCTGTATAGGGGGGTGAATCTCATCCTTTTGTGAGAAAATTCTGTTTTCAATATGTACAACTTTGAGAATTAGAGTACTTGTAAGAAAACTTCTGGAAAACAAGTGCAAGTTCCATTTTTTTGTTTTGTTTGTTAAATATGTCTGAATGCTAATATGAAAATTAGTTTTTCAGGACCTTAAAAAGGCAAAGAGCTAATGAACTGCATACTCACAGCATCAAGTACAGCTAAATTTGGCAAAGTTCATACATTGTTGAATTTGTCTTACAAAAAGGGAAGGAATGATAGCAGGCAATGCTGGAGTTTTGTTTAGGTGGACAGTAACCTGCTGGCCAGCGTCTCATTTTTCACCTAGACTCTTCAGTTCTTTTCTAGCTTCCTCCCATCCATACTCTGTCTACAGCAGCCATCCTAGATTTACTGTCTTGCCACCTGAAGAAGGAAGCAGTTGCTGATGCTGTGATGCATGCAGTCTAAGGTTGCCAGCTTTTTATTCCTGTCTACTGGGTATTCTTTTACTTGGAAGTTTATTCAAGACCAGGCTTTAGGACAGTTTGGAGGAGACTGTTAAAAGGTCTTCTCTACCCTCAATAATATTTTAACTCAGTAGTGTTGTAACAGGATCTGCCTACATGGTCATGTTTACAATGCAGATAGGCTCCAAAAATGACTTTTTCCCCTCAATCAGTCCCATTTGCACTGGTGTATTGTGATTTTTTTTCAGCTGCTGTATGTATACTTGTTTTTTTGCGAGGAATAGAATACTGAGCTTCTTTTGAGGCTCAATCTAAGGGCCACAGTGGAAAATCACTTTTTTTTGTTAGAATTTTTCAATGTTTCACAGATTTGATGGCCACCTCCACTAAAGCTGGCCCAAATAAAAGCATTGTATTCTCCGAATGCAAATGGACTCCATAACTCCTGGATTCAGTTCCCAGAATTTGTCGTCTCTCTTCCTCGCACATTATACCATCTGACACAGGTATTTCTGATCCTCTGAGCTGAATTGTGCTGTGTGACCTTGGGCAAATCATGCAGGGCTGTGGCTTGCCACATTGTCACATTGGGCAGCACTTTATTAATCCTATAATTAAGTCCTTAATTAATGTTTGTAAAATGGCTTAATTCCTGCATCTTAGAACAGTAATACATAGCAGTGAAACTGGGTTTTAATCAGCTTGTCGTTGGACTGAAATTATAGTTACTTAAGCATGATGGTCTTTTAATAAAACTGGATGAGAATTTTAACTTAAACTAAAAGGAATCCCATAAAGGAATTAAATCATACTTATCTGGTTCCAAATATTATTTAATCATTTGTGTTTAAATTACTAGTGCTTTTATTTTTTTTTTAAGTAATTGAAATATAAATGCTAATAGAAGCAGATGGCTAACTACATGGAAAGGTCACATGTAGCCACAGCATTGATCTGTCTGCCAGTTACCCTCGACATAGGTGATGTAACCTCAAGGTTATTATATTTAGCTGCTCTCCAGTGTTGTAGTCTAATCCCTTAAGCAATACTAAAACCAGTATCACTGCAGAATTCTGTCTCTTGTCCAGTCTGTAGTGTGTGGTCACTGGAGGTAAAATTCAGAGTAGCAGAACAAAGCTTATACCTGACTTAAGCCTCATGCAAGGCCTGTTCAGAGGACTTAAGTGGTGCATAAGGTCAGTATTATCCTTTGGTACAAGAGAGACTTTCACCATGTCCAGCTTGCAAGCAGAAGGTCCAAAATAATTAAGTTGCTGTTTTAGGAAAGGGTACATCTGTATCTGTTCTGTGGTCATTCAGTACAGCTAATTTAGCACCGTATAATGCTCAGGGGCACCTTTTGCACTCTTTGTTAATAAATATGATGCTCAGTGAATTATTTATTTTGATTATCCTGTATCTATCTATTAGATCACTTTAACATGTGGAGACCCATAAGTGCCATTAAAACCTAGAGATTAAAATTAAGCATGTACTTATGTTTTGCTGCATCATGACCATAGTTAACACTTTAGATCAATAACATGCAAGCATTCTATAGTATATCATTTGAGCAAGTGTGGCTTTATAGCACTGAAATGTCAGCCACCTGTGAATGGAAGTGCTGAGTATGCTGGCATCTCCAGTTTTGAAAAGTCCTGTTACTTAAGGCACAATACCTTGTTAAGATTATTGCTAAAACAAATGACTTATGCTAAAATTAATGGAATTAATGTCTGGACAGCTTCCGTGGTGACTGAAAGTCTCTGGTCTTTTTCAGGTGTTGCTTATGTATGCGCCAGATCAGGAGGGGCTTCCAGCTACAGTGAAACCAGGCATACCTTTTTGCCTGAAGTAAGACTCAATATGATTCAAATAGCTTGGCAGCTATTGGCAACCCTCATTGATCTCCGTCTGCCATGACAGATCTTTCTGTTCAATACTCAACCTTGACCTGACCCCCAAGCCATAGAAGACTGGAGGAAGCAGATTATCTGTAAAACCATGATTAAGACGTTGAGGGGGAACCTGGCAAGGATTTGAAGCAAGCATGAAAGAAAAAGTGGGCTGAGGATACATATTTTGGTTTTAAGAGTGGGAACTTGGTTTGCAAAGCCAGTGATGGTAGGTGGGATATTCTGTGAGGATGGAGTGCTGCAGGAAGAATAGAAAAGTAAAAGGGACTCTAGGGGTCAGAAAACAAGATTTATCATGAAGTCCTGTTGTAGCAGAGGAGAAAAGCGGAACAGAAGAAAACATATAAATTACTGTGCAGGACCAGCCCATTTTGTCCATTTTCCTGTTTCCGACACTGACCAGCACAGATACTTCAGAGGAAAGTGCAGGATCTGGTATGGGATAATTATGCATTAACTTGCCTAGTGAGAGAGCTCTTTCCTGGCTCCCATCTGTCAGTGGACAGCTGAAGTCCTGAAGGGGGAGGGTCTATAGAATAACTGTGGAGGCACTCACTGTAGATACAAACATCTAATCCTTTTTTGGGATCTTATCAGGTCCTCAGTCTCCCCGGTACCTTATAGCCAGGAGTTCCACAGGGGTCCATTATGCAATGTGTTAAAAAGTATGGGTTTTTTTCAAACCATTAGTTTTTAATTTGTAGCCTTTCATTTTCACTACTTGTCCCTTTGTTCTTCATAGACATTTAGACATTAGGGCTGGAAGGGACCTTGGAAGATCAAGTCCAGCCCTCCGTCCCAGGGACAGGAAGTCAGCAGGGATCATAGGATCCCAGCAAGATTTTTCATAGACATTAGGGCTGGAAGGGACCTCGGAAAATTGATGAGTCCAGCCCCCTGCCCAAGGGGCAGGAAGTCAGCTACAGTCATAGGATCCCAGCAAGATAAGCATCCAAATTTCTCTTGAAGGCATTCGATGTAGGTGCATGAACCACCTCCATTGGCAGGCTATTCCAGACCTTGGGGCTTGGGCAATGAAGAAATTCTTCCTTATGTCCAGCCTGAAATGGTCTTGCTGAAATTTATAACCATTTGACCTTGTCATCTCTTGGGGCGCTCTGGTGAACAATCATCCCCCCAGATCCTGGTGAACATCCCTGATAAACGTATAGGTGGCCATCAGATTGACCCTGAGTCTGCGCTTTTCCAAGCTAAAGAGTCCCATAGCTCTCAGCCTGTCGCCATAAGGTCTGCTTTCCTGACCTCTGATCATGCGCGTGGCTCTTCTCTGGACTCTCTCAAGCTTCTCCACATCCTTTTTGAATTGAGCCCAAAACTGGATGCAGTACTGCAGCTGTGGCCTCACCAAGGCCGAGCAAAACAGGAGAATGACATCCTGGGATTTGCTTAAGAAGCATCTATGGATGCAAGCCAGCGTTTTGCTTGCTTTACTGGCTGTAGCATCACATTGCAGGCTCATATTCATCTTGTGGTCAATAATGACCCCCAAATCCCTTTCATCCGTAGTGCTAACCAGCGTAGCAATGCTGAGCCTGTAAGGTTTTGGCAGGTTTTTCCTCCCGAGGTGGGGAACCATGCATTTTTTGGTGTTAAACACCATCAGGTTCTCATCCACCCATTTCTTGAGCCTGTCAAGGTCAGCCTGGATTACCCCCCTGTCCTCAGATGTGGATGCTTTACCCCAGAGTTTGATATCATCAGCGAACTTAGCCAGTCTGCTTCTGACTCCAATGTCCACACCATTAATGAAGTTGTTAAACAATATAGGTCCAAGGAAAGAGCCTTGGGGGACCCCAATGGTCACAGGGCACCATGATGATTCACTTTCATCAAACACTATGCTCTGGGTCCAACCACAGAGCCAATTCCCCAGCCAGCAGATCATGCTGGACACGAGGCCGCATTTGGCCAGTTCTGCCAAGAGGTGATCATGGGGTACCAGATCGAAGGCTTTTTTGAAGTTAAGATATATGATATCAATCTCCGTTCCCTTGTCCAGGTGATAGACTGGGAATTCTTAAGTCAGCTCACGAAGGTAGTTAGGTCAAAAGACGTGGTCATCATGGGTGACCTGAACTTTCCAGATATCTGCTGGAAATGGAAATATCTGCTACGTATGTTCGTAGCCAAAATACAGGACCTCAATCTAACCCAGGAGGTGCACAGCCCCACCAGGGGAGACACCTTGTTAGACCTGGTGCTGGCCACAGGTGGTTGTCTTCGTGGTCCTTGGTCTCGGTGCATCTAGATAGAAAGTCTGCCGTTATGTTGTCCTTCCTGGGATGATATATAATACAGAATTTGAAGGGCTGTAATGCTAGTGCCCACTGCATAATGTGTGCGTTATCAGTTTTAGCTGAACTGAGCCATTTGAGAGGCGCATGGTCGGTAACAAGCGTAAACTCCCTCCTGAACAGGTAATACCAGAAGTGTTCTACCGCCCACCGGATTGCCAGGCATTCCCGTTCTACCGTGGCATACCTGGTTTCAGCTGGTAGTAACTTCTGACTCGCGTAGGCCACCGGCTGGTCTACATCCACATCCCATTGGGTCTGTACCATCCTGATGGCAACTTCAGAAGCATCTGTCTGTAACGTAAAAGGTTTAGTAAAATTAGGGGTATGTATCAGTACATCTTCACATAGGGCTTTCTTCAAGGCCTGTGCACCCGCCGGGCCTTGATCATCCGGTCCCTCCCCACTCGGCTCTGGATCTTGATGGTCTTCCACTTTGTCCCAAAAGTAATAGGGCCATGAGCTCTCACCTCGGGCAGTCTTATCCCCTCCTAATCCTGCCTGCCATGACTTTGATGATCCATCAGTGGTGGAGGGGTCCAACCGTCCATGTTCGGTTATCTCAGGCCGAGGGGTGATGGTCTTCACGAGGCTCCAACCTCCCCTGTACCTCGCCCTATACCCAGCCAGGACGGTGTGCTGATGTTGTTTTCCATGGCCAGCCCTCCCTATGCGAGAACGTATTCCTGGGTCTCACTTGAGCCTGGGTTGTATGGCCAAGTCAAACTAGGCCCTCTAAATCCTTGGCCTATCGAAGCCCTCCGCCTTACTTTACCCTGGCGTCCCGGGCAATAAAAATTAACAAAATAAAAAGAAAAGATGCTAGGAACAAACTGCTTGCTACCTCTCAATAATCCATTGATTACTATCCGGTGGCATCTAAGTTACAGTGTGCCCCCTCCACCGGCTGCCCCTTAGTGCTACCTATTCCCTACCCTTAGTGTACCCTACGTGCATCCAACCCTTGGCGTCCCTTCCACCTCGGAGAAGAAACCTTCCTTCAACGGGGTCTCCCGGGTCTTCTATCCAGAACGAGATGGTCTTAGCTAGCCCCTTGACCGTTCACCTCTCTCCTGTGCAATCCACTGGAACCAGCCTCTGCCGACGAGGACCCTCCTGCAGGCTTTCCTCGCAGCTTCAGAATGATATTCAGCCTGGATATCTCTGTCCTACTAAGCCCGGTAATAGCATCTTTATACTGATGCTTGCCCGGGCATTCTCCTGCCCTATGGACAGCGTTCTAGCTCCCCCTCTTCCTCAGTGGGTCCAGGAGCTACTTTCTCTTCGCTCTTTCTCCACCTCTCCTCCCCTTCTGTCTTGCTGTCTCCCCTTCTTATCCTTCCGTGCCGGCTCTCCTCCCCCTTCTCTCCAGCTGCTATCACTTTAAAAAAACCGTGGCTAATGAGCTGCGCGGGTCCCGCCACTGCTTCCAGCCCCGCCATGGTTCCTGCAGCAGGTATGGTGTTTTTGCTTGTTTTTCTTTCTCTTATGTTTTCCCTGGGGTTTGCCTCAGGACAGCCTGGAAACTATGTACCATGGGCCCCGTCCACTTGACCCCTTTCTGGTGTGAGCCCTTCAGGGCTTCTGACAGAGGTGACACTAGTTCTGAAAATCTGGGAACACATCTGCGATAGTAATTTACCAATCCTGAAAAGGAGCATAGCTGTTTGAGAGTTTGTGGAGGTTGGAATGAATGGATAGCACAAACTTTATCCTCTAGCGGTCTTATAGTTCCCTGGCCCACCAGAAACCCTAGGTATTTTGTATGTTTATGTGTAATGGCGCACTTACGGGGGTTCTCCATCAGGCCAGCCTGCCAGAGTTCAGTCAATACCGCCCTAAGGGCATGGAGATGTTGGTCCCATGACTGAGTGAATATGACAATGTCATTGATGTACGCTGCCGTATATTCTGCATGTGGTGCCATATATTCTCCATGAGGCGTTGAAAGGTGGCAGCAGCCCCGTGTAAGCTGAACGGCATCCTTACGAATTCACACAGGCCCTATGGGGTCCCAAAAGCTGTCTTGGGGCAGTCACATGGTCGCACAGGAATCTGTCAGTACCCCTTAGCTAAGTCTAGGGTGGTTATAAACTGAGCTGTCTCGATATGCTCCACCAGTTCGGTTATGCATGGCATGGGGAAGGCATCGAACGTGGCTACCTCGTTTAACCTTTGGTAGTCGACGCAGAGCCTCAGGGTCCCGTCTGGTTTGCGTACGGGCACCAGGGAACTTCACCACGGACTCCACGATGGTCTGATGACACCAAGTGCCCGCATCTTTTCTACTTCTTCATGCACTTCTTCCGCTAGGTGATGAGGTATTGGTCGCCACCGGTCTCACACAGTAGTGCCTGGGGGAGTATATATTGAATGGTAGGTATCTTTTACCCATCCTGGCTCCTCCGAGAAGACCTCCTTAAATTTGTCCAGGAGGTGCTCCACTTCCCTTTTCTGAAATGTCATTAGTTCGCTGCTCACCTGTACACCCCTTAAAGGTGTGGGAACCCTGTGGCTCAGACTGGGTTCTCCAGTTCTAGAGCTCTCGGTCGCCTCTTCTCCAAATGCAGTCCATCCTTTGGGCTGTCACCATTCCCGCAACAGATTAACATGGTAGGTCTGTTTTGTTCTCTGATGACCGGGGCGGTATACCTCATAGTCGACCGGTCCAACCCGCCGTATAATTTTGAATGGCCCCTGCCATTGGGTTAGCAACTGACTATGTGAGGTGGTTAGTAGAACCAACACTTTCTGCCCCGGCTGGAATTCCTGTTCCCTGGTGTGTACGTCATACTTCTCCTTTTGTCGCTGTTGAGCTTTCCACAGGTTGTCAGCGGCTATCTCATGGGCGCTCTGGACATGGCGCTGAAAGGCCTGTTGATATTTTGAGGGACTAGAGATGGCCGCAGGGCCCTGTTCCCATTCCTCTCTAATGATTTGTAACAACCCGCGGGGTTGATGGCCTAGTACCAATTCAAAAGGAGAATATCCCAGGGATTCTGATGGGGCATCCCTGAGTACAAACAGAGCCAGCGGGAGCATCAGATCCCAATGCCGCAGATCACACTGAATGCATCATCTGAGTACCTTCTTTAGCGTTCCGTTGAACTGCTCCACCAACCCACTGGTTTGCGGGTGGTAGACCGAGGTTCACAGTTGCTTGATTCACAGGCTCTGGCACACCCCCTGCAGTACCCTGGACATAAAGTTTCGCCCCTCATTTGTCAGAATCTCATGTGGAATCCCCATGCGGGATATCCACTTCACCAGTTCCTCGGCAATCCGGGGTGCCGTTACCGATCTCAGTGGCACTGCGTCAGGGTATCTCATGGTGTAATTCACAAACACCAGGATGTATTGGTGTCCACTGCTACTGCAAGGTAATGGCCTGACAACATCCGTGGCAATGTGGGAGAAGGGCAGATCAATGACCGGTAGAGGTCTCATGGGGGCCCAGGGTGGCTGGTCCTCCCTAGCTTTTTGGCACACGGGACACTCAGTACACCGTCACGCCACGTCCTCTCCCATTTTAAGCCAAAGAACCACTGGGAGATCTTGCCTATTGTTCGGTCCCTCCTCAGGTGGCCACCCACCGGATTGGCGTGTGCCAATTGCCATACTGCCCTTCAGAAACAGGAAGGCACCACTAATTGTACCCTTTGCTCCTGATTTGCCCCACCAGGTTGGACCCGATACAGGAGATGATGTCTCACCTCGAAACACCTCTCTGGGTCAGTGTCTACTGCCGGTTGATGAACCTCGTCCTTAGCCTGTATCCAAAGTTCTTGCAGCTCAGGGTCTTCCTCTTGCGCCTGCCGGAATTGTTGGCAGCTGGTAGTGTCTTGCCAGTCCACTATGGTGTCTCCTTCCTCGGTGTCACCAAGCCATTCCTCTTGTGTCTGCAGGGCTTGGCGAACGGTCTCAACATCCTGTACCCTATCCATCACATCATACAGTGGGGCCCAATCTTGCCCTAAAACCATATCGCATGCGAGCCGGGGTGTAATGCCAACAAATAGTTCACCCTGATATTCTATGACTCGGAGATGTGCCCACATCCGGCGTATAGCCTGGGTTTCCCCATGTAGGCACAATACCCTTACCAGTTCCCTTTGGCATTTATATCCGGCCAGCAGGAGCTCTGCTTTAATTAGCAACTGGGCACACCCAGAGTCCAGCACAGCCCAGACCGGGTGACCATCAACCCAGGCTCTCACCACAGGACGCTTCCATGCAGGGTTTTCACCCCCCACCCCAAAGCTGCAGTCCATGGGCTCACCCTGAACCGGTTCCTTGGGGACTTTGGTCACTCCCCGCTGGTAACCCTGCGTCTGCCACCTGTCAGTGGCCCGCCCTGGACACTCCCAGGCGAAGTGCCCCATCCGGCCACAATAGAAGCATACCATATCCCCCCCAAGTCTTGTGTCCGGGTTTTCGTTGCTCCCCCTCTCTGTTGGTGGTGGGGGTCCCCGGTTTTCTCACAGGTAATGCCACTCCATGGCTGCAAAGGCTTCCACCAGCTTCAATGCTTCGTCACAGGATTTGGGAAAATGCTGGCGAACCCATCGCTGGGTCCTCTCTTCTAGATCATTTACAAACTGCTCTAGTATGATCTTGTCTACGAGGGCTGCCAGTGTACATGTAGACAAATTGACCCACTTCCCGAAGAGATCCCAGAGTCACTGTAGCAATAATCGTGGTCATCTCTCTTCTGCCCCTTTCTTTACTCGAAAGAGCCAGTGATAGTATTCGGGGCTGATCTCGAGGCGGTATAGAATGGCGGCCTTGACTGCCTCACAGTCTTGGGCCTCCTCCCTTGTCAAGGCCCTGTAAGCGGCCTGGGCCTTACCCACTACCAGGGCTCCCAGCTGACTGGCCTAGTATCCCTTTTCGAGGCCAGTGATGATGGCATGCCATTCAAAGGCCTCGATGAATGCCTCTGGATCGTCTGCTGTCATTTTAAGCATTCTGAAGGCTGATGGACCGTGCTGTGTCAACATGCGTTGCTGCGAGCCCACTATTTGAGTCAGGGCCTGCAGGTTCTGTGCAAGCAGATCCACCGAGGTCATCTCGGCTGGCTGCATGTTGGCTGCTGGAACCCTTGACGTGTTCCCGGCCAATGCACCACTCTGTGCCTGCTGGGCTTTGATTACCCACTCTCGGGCGGTTCTAGCCTTGCAGGTAGATGTCACGCATTTGTTGAGATCTTGTCAGAGTAGCTTTCTTTTTCCTGTGTCCCTGACCCCGTTCTCAGCCACCACAACTTGATGTTCCTCAGTTTAAGGGGTTGGTTTGCAGGACACTCCCTGGCCCAGGATCCCTCGGCGGTCACTTCACAGGGCTTCACCACCCCTGCACCCCGGCCTCACGCCACCTTCGGTGCATCCTTCCTCCACTGGTCTTGTTCTCCAGCCATGGAATGACACCAACAGGCCTACCCCTAAGTGGCCACAACCCCTGTCGTGGCACCCGCCAGCAAGCTTGGCCCACAGCCCACCTCGCCTACTCCCCTCCCTTCAAAGAACGGGACTTCCAACAAAGACTCTGGCCTCACCGAGACCCCCTTCAGCCTCCCTCTGTAGGCACACTGCCCTAGCTCTTTCTCCTTCAGCCAGGGTTAAACAACCAAAACAAACCTCAAAAGAAATGCTAACTACTTAGCTTCTCACTACTTGCTAAGCAGCCTGCTCCGAACCCTTCTTGATTCCCTTCTGACCCGTCCCTGGCCCCTTGCTTCCTCCAGTCCCTTCTCCTGCTCAATACCCCAGTGACTTGGCAGCAATGCCCACCCTGACTGCACCCTCTTCAGGCTCTCCTGGGGTCTCTCCTCCCTGGTGCGGCTGCTTCTGCGTGCTGTCATCCCAGCACCCCACCTATGAGTCACGCTGCTCTCCAGCTCTTGACCCGCTGCGTCCTCTGGAGCCGTGCCTTCAGCTCCCTCATTGTCCGGAGCAGTCTCCAGCCAAGGGGTCTGTTTTTGCTCCATTGGTGCCTCCTACGGCCCTCCTGATGCCACGCTGCTTGCCGTCACCGCCGGTTCTCTCACCCATGGGGCCAATCGTCGCTCCTTGCCGGGGCTATCCGCCCCCTCCGCAGCTGCAACCGCCGCTTTTATCTCTGCCGGCCGGCGTCCCTCCGTTACATCACTGGCTGAGCGTAATTTGATAAAAAGGTGGCTAACAAGCCACACAGGCTCCTCCCTCCACCTCGTGTGCCTCTCGTCGGGAGCTGCAGGTGAGTCCCGTTTACTGTTCTGTTTCCTGGGACATACCCATTTAACAAGTTTGCTTATTCCTGGGTGTTGGTCATCAGTTGTCCCATCTGGTTTAGCAGGGGTCCAATGTTGCCCTTTCTTTTCCTCCGGCTCCCCACATATCTAAAAAAGGATTTTTTTATTGTCTTTGATACTTGTAGCTAGTTGGAGTTCCATCACAGCCTTGGCTTTCCTGGTTTGCTCTCTGCAGGTCCGGACCAGTGCAGTGTATTCTTCCTTGCACATGGATCCTGTCCTCTGTCCTTTGTAGGTCTTTCTTTTTAGACACAGGAGGTCTGCTAGTTCCCTGCAGAGCCCAGGGGGCTGCTGTGCCCTTTTGCTACCTTTCCTCCAAAATGGGATAGACTTTGCTTGTGGTTCCAGGATTGCATTTTTGAGGAGCAACCACTCGTCCTGAGCTCCCCTTTAGGTTGTGGTCCTTTAGGGCCTATTTGACGAGCCTCTTAAGCTTGTCAAAGTCAGCTTCCCTGAAGTCAAGGACTTCTGTATTGCTGACTGACTTGCCAGCTTTATGGCAGATGGTGAAAGTGATTAGCCCATGGTCACTGTCACCCAACTTCCCTTCAATCATTGGGTTACTGATTAGGTCATCCCCCGTTGCCAGAACCAGGTCAAGCAGCGCTTTACCTCTCGTCAGCACATCAACTTCTTGCATCAGATACAGCTCATCCACGCATGAGAGAAAGCTTTGTGACTGCTTAGATTTGGCCTAGCGTTCTTCCCACAAGATGTCCAGATAGTTGAAGTCTATCATGCACCAGGAGCATGTGGTCTCAGCCACTTCGCTGGTGAACTCCTGGTCAAGTTCTTGATCCTGGGTCGGCAGTCTGTAGTAGATTCCCACCATTTTGTCCCCTGTGCCGTGTTCCCCACGGATTTTAACCCAGAGGATGTCTAGTCATCCACCCTGGACACCAATGTCAGCTTGCAGGGATGTGTAGTCTTCCTTGACATAAAGAGCTACACCCCCACCCCTTTTGTCCACTTGATCTCTCCTGTATAGGGTATAGACGTCTATACCCATTGTCCAGTCATGGGTAGAGTCCCACCAGGTCTCCATTATCCCTATGACATCATAGTTATTTGTGTTAAGCAGGAGGACAAGTTCCTCCTGTTTATTCCCCAAGCTCCTGGTATTTGTGTACATGCAGGCAAGTGTCCCTTTGGGGGCCTTTGCCTTGCCTGCAACTCACTCCAGGGCTGTGGCACAGGTGGGTTCCCTTAATTGCCTTGGCCTGCTGGCTTTGCAAGGGTTGCTCAGCAGGCCAGCAGTAACAGTAGTCTTCCCATCCCCCCCCAGTCTTCTTGAAGACTCATTCTCTGTTCTCTCAGGATTAATGTTAGAAACAGCTGCCAGCTTATCCTGGTAGTCCTTGTACAATAGAAAAGCATTACTATCATCATTTGATGGTACAGAGACCATGTAACTAGGGAACCCTAAATGGAGCATGTTTACAAAATCAGTCTTTCTGTGAGAAGACATTTTTCTTCAGAGACCGCATGAAGAGGTCTTACAAAGGTTGCAGGAAAGGTTGCCTTTAAACACTGAATATTTTGTAGCTATCCTATAGTGGTCACTGTGTTGAATTGGTAGCTATCCTATAGCAGTCATTTGATGAATTACAATAGGGGCATAAACCTTTCTTATTTGTGATGATGAAGTCTAGTGGTCCAGTCTTGTGTATAGGTTCTGTAGAAATGCTGTAAGATCCCATAGTTATTCCCATAAAGATCCATCTATAAAACTTAATTGAAAATAGCCCTCCTATACATATTTTTAACTCTACCATATAATCTTAATACAGGATATAATTCTCTGTTAAATTCTATAAAACTATAGGGAAATGTAGCAAGCTTCCTGTTTTCTATTAATTTACAGGGAGGGATAGGGAGTGGATTTCATGAAGGTCCTCATCATCAGAGCTGGCACAAGCTCTCTGCTACCTATTCCACTCCATTTTCATTTCTTATGATTTGTCATCTCTGTACATGTCATGGCTGTGCCTGGTATCCTGTTCTCACTATGAACATCATATCAGTTGTGTCCCTTCACTCCTTAGGGTCTACAGAAATTAAAATCTTAGCTGGCTTGGGCCCTAATACTAGTTAAATCCCCTCTAGTGGAAAGCTGGGGGGATTTTGCCTTGACAAATTCACAACAGCAGTATTTAAATCAACCACATAAGTAGTGAACAGATACATGGATCCAATCTTAAGAGAGCTACTTGGCATCCCCAAGTGCTTGACGCCTATATCCAAGAAGCTCTAGCATGCTATGTGGTGTCATGTCATGTCATGCCAGGTGATATCTAAAGGCCTGATTCTGCACCTGGTCAATGGGAGTGATCCCAGTGACTTCAGGGAGCCTAGGGTAAAGCACATGTAAGCAGTTGTCTGGCTTTTGTATGCACCGAGGCAGATAGAATAGTTCGTTAGATTTTCAGGGAATTTCTGGGGTCTTGGACCTGCAAGTTTATTGAGAGAGCAGCACAATTTCCCAGACAAGGTGTAATTGCCTTTGGGACATCTGATTAGCGGATCCTAAGTGTACTGTGAACCTAGGAACTTGCACAGTTCTTTGGCCACATGATGAACAGAATTTCATGATGAAGAGAATGGTTCTTTGGCCATAATGAACAGAATTTCAATCTAGGCTACATCAATATGCACTGCTGACCTTTCAGCTGCTAATTCAGGGGCGGGCTATTCTTTTGGGTGGAGGGCCGCTTACTAAATTTTGGCAAGCCATTGAGGGCTGCATAGCAGGCAGCCAAGAGCAGCTAAATATTAATTTTCTACATTTTTTAGGGGCCCCGCAGGCCAGATAGAATGGCCTGGTGGGTTGCATCTGCTCTGTGGGCTGCATTTTGCCCACCCCTCTGCTAACTAAATGATTACTGTGTATGAGTTGGGCTGGGCATCCATCCATCCATTTTTTCCTCTATATGAGGCAAAAGCTGTTGCAAGGACTTAATATGGGATTTATTGGAGGTATAAGTTGGTTGCTGATTCTGTGCCCAACAGTGAATTTAACCCAGAGAGTACTGGAGAAGGACTGTGGGAGCAGAACTGCAGCTGAAGTCAGCAAAACTCTGAACTGAGGAACAAGCTCCCCCACTCATCACACCGGACCTGGTTAATTTACATCTCACTGCAGAGCGAATAGTGTGCAGCTTTTTCCTGATGGACAGCAAGATAGAACAAGTTAAAACTCTAGAAATGAAAATAAATTTTCACCCTTTCTTTGAGTTCCACAATAGGTCACGAGCAAGCAAAGGTTCTGATTGACTTTTCAGAGTACAAGTTTCTCTGTCTCCCCTACTGTACCACTGTGGCTTTGGCACAAGCCAGGATGCTCATTATCCAGTCTGGACCACTCTAGAATGTGAACATCTCATTAATATGCATAGGTACAGATATCTGTCTTTTGTTTTTATAATGCTATTCCAGTTGTACAGTGGTAGTATTTGAAGGATATAAGAGACTCTATTGCCAGCTAGAGAGATTCCTAAATAAAACCAGCAGGTGATTGCAGAAGTAATCAGACAACTCACAGGAGTTCAGGGTCAGATGTCTATCTCTATATTAGCCCAGCTCTTGAGTTCCATCTCAAACATTTCTCAATGTGCCCCAGTCTTTTCCACACCTTCTCTCCCCTCCTGACAGTTTGCTGTTACAAGCTTCACTGTTATTGTTATGATGGAATCCCTTAATGCACCAGAAGAAGAATTTAGATGGCAAGCAAGCAGGCTCCCTCTTCTCTCCCCTAGCTTTTTTGTCTGGAAGTATAGTTTGCCACTAGTGCTTGTTTAAAATACAGCTGCTTTCAAGTGCAAAGAAATCATAAGCTTGGTGTAGCAGCAGTGACGATTGTGACGCCAGATAACTTTTCTTTAGTGAGCAGGGCTGCCTGATATGAAAGGCTTTTGAATTGTGTCCTCTTTCATTTCTGAATGAATTTAATGATAGTGAAAGGTGCCAGATTGACAGCCTGAGGGACTGAAGGCCTTTGTTGTATTCTCAGAATGGTTCGGACATAGGCAACAGGAGTGCAAGATTCCTGACTGAAAGCCCACTGAAGCAAATGAAAAGATACCCGCTGATTTCAATGTGTTTTGAATGTGGCCTTAAATGTTCCTCACCTTTGACATGAAGGAACCACCCTTAGGGATGAAAGAATAGTTCAGACTGCCTGTGTGCATTCCATGCTTGTGCTTATGCTGAGACTGGCAATCACAGAGGATGGGTTTTATGACACCTGTACAGCTGCAGCTGAATCAATGACACTCTCTCCTCTCCCATTGTAAAAATAATTAGCCTTTCATGTATATAATGCCAAAAACCTTCAAAAAATTATTGTTGGTGGGGAATTGTCTCCTGTCCTGTAAGAGGCCATCTAATGCAATGCTGATGGACTTTTTAAAGGAAAAAGTAACTTAATTTGTTGGTGAACTTTGTAATATAAATTGTCTAGTGGTAATGAAAGTCTATGAATTCACATGAAGTTTACAATGTGGTCTCAGCAGATAGGGATGCAGTGTTTAATTCTTTATTTTGCCCAAGACATGTTAAAAATGATCATTGTTTTCTAACTGCCTTCAAAAGGACATCCTAGAAGAGGATACCACACCATACTCTTTTCATATTACATGCATCCTTTTTCAAAAAATCATCTACTGGAATTCAGGATATGCATTATAAGCAAGGAAATATGGTAATAGATATTTCTGCCTCTGGACAAAAGGGAAAGTAATTCTGTATGTTCTCCGCAAGGAGCAGCACAGTGAATATGCTGGGCTCTGTAACAGTTGCTACTCAGTTACTTACTGCTTCTTACAGCATTTTCAAGAAAATATCTTTTTTTTCCTCATTCTGCCTTTCCAAAACAAGGTGCATATCTTATTTGGGGATATGTTATATGCAAGGACATAAGGTATATTGCTTCTCCTTTAGAAGTGACTTTTTTCTTTTTTTGCCACAGACTCAGCGCATTGGTGAATGGGCTGTGTTATCCTGTTGTTAGGACAGGGAGGTGTCAAAAGATAGATGTGTGGGCCAGTTCTGTCTGTAACTTCATCCTAACCCTTGCGGGCCTAAGCTACTTTACACAGTTCTTTGCTTCTCATACAGCAGCATGATTGTCTCCACTGCTGTGACAGTAGTGGCTTTTCTCTAGCAATAGAGCAGTGGTTCACTTCCTCGTCTGAGGTTAAGAATCTGTATAAAGGAAATTCATGTTGAACGAGTCATTATGAATTTCTTTGCAACGATACAATATAATGAGCAGCCACCCCTTCCCCACACTCATCTCCTCTATTTTTCATTTACATGGGGCATTCAGTCAGTAGGCTGTTCCTCTTTAACTGCCTTACATACTTACCCAGCTGATCTACTGCAAGAATCTACTCATGGAAGAGCAGGTCTTTTGTACATCTTTCCACTCAGCCCAACTTCTGTACTTCTATTTTCCTCAGTGCTGTGCAACTGCAGCAGCATACATAAATGTTTAGAGAGGTCTTTGAGACTGGTATGGTGTTCTCAGGGGAGTGAAGTAGACTTTACAGGGATATTTACAGGTGAACTGGCCAAATCACTGAAGAATATACTGTCGAGAACAATTATGCATTGGCAGATAGATGGACTTAGTGATGTGATAAGCCTTTTCCATCACAGACATCAATGATTCTATTAAGTATAATTGCTTGTTTTCATTTTGTGTTTCAGCTCCTTGGGGCCTATTTTATGTTATAATATGGAAGTCCAATATATAATATAAATGGTTTATTTAAAAAATATAGCAACCTGAGTGCCCTCCAAAGGATTGTCAACTGCGATGATTATTAAGCTATCTTCTGAATACTCCAAATCCTGTTCTGCTTGTACTGTCCCATTTTCTAGCTAAATGTACATTTTTAAATACTATAATTTTATCAAGAGACACATGCTGCAGAAAAAAGCTACTGTTCAAGAAAAGAACACCAATGAGAAATATTTAAACAGAATTTACATTTTTACTTGTACCAGGGCATATTTAGGGGAGAAGAAGACATAATAAAAAAAAACTTACAGTACTTTAGTGGAACCAGTGCAGTATACAACTTCTCAGGACTTACTGAATATTTTAGAACATCTCTTGTCAGGTTTTCTTGCTACCCTTGCATAGAAGGGTCATTTTGCATATGCTGTCTTTCTCTGAAAGAAGCAGTAGTCATTCTTTATCATTACCTACTATCTACAAGTGTGCTAGGCATTTCAGACACACACACACACACACACACACACACACACACACACACACACACACACACACACACACACACACACACACAC
>NW_017728948.1:79526768-79552911 GCF_001723895.1 Crocodylus porosus
ACACACACACACACACACACACACACACACACACACACACACACACACACACACACACACACACACCCCCTTACTCTGAAGGGCTTAGCCCTTAGATGAAGTACTCCATCCCTATTCAGAAAAGTAATTAAGCATGGGGTTGATTTCAGGCACTTTGCTACTTCCTATTGACTTCAATGAAATTTAAGCATATGCTTAAACCCGTTGCCAAAATGTCCACATTAAGCTAATGGTAATAACTTCAGGAGGGATTGGATCAGATCTTAAATAAATGCAAAACTAATAATACAGTGTAAAAATACAAAACAAGCAACTGATTCTTGCATATTAGTTCCATAACACTTAAAGACATTCTAATACTTTATATATTTTCTGTAGAAAAGATCCTAAAATGCTGTATACAGGCTAATTTTCACAGCACTTTTGGAAGGTAGTGAATGTTATCGCACCCATTTTATAGACAAATGAACTGGAGTGCAGGGAAATGAAGTGATTGACTAAAGTTGTCCAGCAAGTCAGGAGTGGAGCTTGAAGCAGAAACCAGAAGTCTACGTTGCGGTTATTTAACACTTAGGCAGCTCCCTATGAAGGAAGATGTTAAAACAATTTAGGGTGGGCTTATGGGAAAATGAAATTAATGGATCTGAATGTACTTTGTACATCTGCTATGTAATATGCTTTGTAAAATGTAGACTTCCAGATCATGGATGCAGATGCTTCTCTACTTGCATAAGTTAATGACAATTATCTCTGCTTTTGATGGCAAACAATGTCAGGAGGCTCTTGTTTCCACAATTCATCATGCAGCAGAAGACTTGCTGAGTTATACTTTGTGACGAGCCACTGAGAAAATATACAAACTCATATGCCAGTGTTGCAAATCAATTCTGCAGCAAAGTGGAAATAACTCTTGTACCAATAAGCAGTAAGATCTAAGAAAAATACCCTTTTTCTGAATGTTCAACTTACAGATAGAAAAAGGAGACATCAATCATGTTAGAGACCTTCAATTTCAGACATGTTGTTCTTAAAGGCAAGATGGAAGAAATTGGATAAGACCAGAATATGCAAAGACCATTTTTTTTTCTGTGGGAGTAGGAAGAGGGAATCTTTCTTTTTTTTTTTTTTTTTTAATAAAAAGAAAAAGTGAACTTGTAGCCTGGCAAAAGCATGTAACTGGTTAAGTTTACTGTCAAAATGACTAATTAATTGCCTCACAAATGGCTATTAATCATACATTAATGAGATATTCTCTTTGCTTTGGCAAAAAAAGGTCCTGTGGCAATCTTTTCTCCTTGGTACCCCAAGCAGGCTAAAAGCATGCAGAACACAATTAATCTTAGAGTAGCATGGGGTGTTCGAAACGGCTCACAAGCTGAAAAGGAGCAAATAGCGGAGACATTTAAACTGTCCATATTTCACTGTGTAAATTCAGAGGCACTTAATCATCCCTCCCAGCATTCTTTTGTCCCTTTTCTCTTTCTCCCTTGTTACATCGACGCTTCAAGCCCACCCTGGACCAAAAAAAAGAAGTTCTAATAAATCTGATTCCAAACACACTCAGCTAAACATATAAGGGGCAGAATAGATGTGCAACTGATCTTCTCACAGAAATGTCAGGGTCCATTTGTACAAAGCAAATACAAATTGCAACCTCATAGATGTGCTCACAGCAGCTTTTGGAATATCTTTATGTTTTGGAAGATACGTGACTGATTAAGGAAACAAAAAGAATGCAATACACCACAGTTTGGCTTCTTGGAGGTTACACTGATGCAAAACCAGAGAAATAATGTAGGGAATCTGGTGTAAACTGGATGACTTGATTGAAGGGGACAGTGGGCTAAATTAGATGCTTGAATGCCCTAGGCAGCAGTGGTGCATGCAGGGCAGTTTCAGTGGCTGTGCTGCTAGTGGTGTGGAAATGGCAGTGACTGGGCTGGCTGTGCGGTGTAGCTGCTGCTATTTTTGCTCCCCTTGCCCTCCAAACTCAGTGCACAGGGTTGGTGCGCTAATCACCACCTCCCTCCCCACCTTCATTATGCTACTGGCCCAGATCCTCAGCAAATATAAAACAACACACACATGCCCATTAAAATTAGTAGAACTATGCTGATCTACATCAGTTGAGGATTTGGTTTACTTTACCATACAGTATGCTGCTACTATGAATTGTTTTAAAAACTATATATATATATGTTTGTGCTGTCTCAATACAGTGGGAGGGGCTGCCATACTGGGAAATGTCATGCCTACATAGTGAATACATCCTCCCAAAACTGAATTAATGTTGCTGCCTTAGTGCAGGCTGAGAGAGGGAAATGGGGGCAGCAGTCCTGAAATATATACATTGGTGCCTCAACATGGTATTCCTTGGTGCTGTATGATTTGAGGTAGACATATCCTATGGGGGTAACCTCCCACAGCTCTCCTTGAGCTGGGTTGTAGGGTATGATAAGTTGTTTCTGTGTGTGTCCTAAGTGCCATTTTAAAATATTTGGGCATTCCTACTTTTTTCTTTTTACTGCTAACTACAGCATGAGAATTAAAAAGGAGTGCCTTATTGAGTGCCCTATATGTGCCTACCTGCAAAAGCTGTTGGAGGCTCAGGAGGAAAACTTCTTTAAGATCTGCTTTCCCTTCTGCTAGATTTTGTGCCCTCTCTTCTGAAGCAGCTGGTACTTTTCACTGTCAGAAACAGGATGCTGAATTAAACAGGCAGTGGTCCAATCCAACATTGCAGTCTTCATCTTCCTATGTACCCACTGGGTCACCTGATCAAAAGCAAGTTAATAGTAACAGAATGTTACTTCCTTCTGCTGAGTGTTCAGCGGGGATCTTGGTTGAGGCTTCACCAGGGAAGCCTCAAACCCTCAGCAGGTAGCCCACCCCTGCCTCTGCCCTGCACACAAATCTGGGGGGCACATGCCCCCCCATATTACCCCCAGAGTGCAGGCAGCAATGTGGAGACCCCCACCCCACCAGACTTATCTGTGGGGATCTGCTCTCTAGGCTGCTTGGTGGCCATGTATACGTGTACGTGCGCACATGCACGTGGTGCTCCCTACTGATTGCCATCCTCATGCTCCCGCCAGCACCTGCAGGCTGGAACTCTGCTAGCCTGCAAGGGAAAACCCACCATTTTCCATGTTTCTTCCTTAAAGGAGAATATCTAGCTTTTTATCCTTAAACTGTGAAAATCTGGGTTTTACCACATTTTGTCTGTGATGAACAGAAAACCCAGATCCCTGGTGTTCATTCATGTGTGTGAAACATGGTTGGTGATATTAGTCTAGTGTCCGCATTATGAAAATCAGTACTGTCCTTGACAATAATTAACATCCTTGCTGGATATTTCAGCAGAGAGGTCATGGATTGAATGAATGTGCCCTCTGAGTTTGAGAGGGGTCAGGTTTTGTATTTCTTGTTCCCAGTTTTTCAATGGGTTTAAAAACAGTCTGAAAACTGTCCAAATGATGCAGAAATTAGGTATGAATAATGAAGATGCTTATAGAAGACAAAATCAGCTAATCAGCAATATGAAAACCAAAGAAGAGGTCAAAATATCTAGTTAATTTTTCTTGATCTCAATCATTTGACCATGTAATGGTTTATATGTTCACCAAATCCAACTCACTCTCCAACTGATGAAATTTTAATGTACCTTCCTCTTGACTTGTGCAAATGGTTATATCTTATTTTAACCACACCTGGATTTTGTGAATGTTCATCTTCTGGGGAAAAATGCATTTTGTTTTCTAAAAGCTACATGGTGGTGCTCTCCTTTGCCTACAGGCTGATGAAAACAATAAATTATTCAACCTAAGAATATCTAAAGTGCTGAATCACAGCCAGTTTCTATTTTTTAGGCCTTGTTTTCATTAACTTCTCCATTAATAGTCCAAATCTACAGTCAGATTGAAATGTCCTGTGAAATTGCCCTGTTTGGCTTAAACCCAGTAGTGATCAGCCTCTAGCAACTATTTTGAGATATTTTTTTTTTATTCTGTGAAATAAAATATGGTCTCAATTTGACAAGAAAAGATTAAGCTGCAACAATTTGCTGGCTGCCCCTCCCTATAAAAGAAAAAGTTCTGCTTCTAAGACCTCAGCCAAGGTGGGATTTATTATTACAGAATGCTTCAAAATGACCTTCTTTTACATATTGAGCTCCCTGGCTTGAATCCTACCTAATGAAAACAAGGAAGTTCAAAGGACACTGCACAAAATATACTCATGGATAATTTTTGCTTTTTCATTTAACAATAAAAAAATGGAGGTCATCCAAATCGAAAAATGTTCTTAAGATTTACATTGGAAAACAGCCATTCTGTGTACCCTGAAATGAAATGCTTTGGCAAGTACAACAGAAATATACAATCATTTTTTATCAGCCAAAATCTATCAAGTTATAGTTCAGCATGTTAAACTATGAATCAGATTCTGCAACTGTTATTCACAAGAGCAATCCCTGCTCATATGGGTAATTCCATTTATTTCAATGAGAATATTTATACAAGTAAAGACTAATTCCTTGGGGAAGGATTGTAGGAGATTGAGAAATGCTGCATTGAGATGAGAACCTGGGTTTGTAAATTTTTGTCCAAATGATAGATTACATGTGAAAATATTTTCATTCCCTAATATTTCAGGATTTATGTTTTATTAAAATATGACTTAGTGTATCAAATAAAAATGCATTACAGAAATTTTAGGGGTCAATTATGGAAAAGCATAAAGCAGCACTGCCCCAAAGTCACAATCCTCCTGACCTCCCCCTCTCTGGGGAGGACATGCTCTCTGTTAGCAAGATACCCACCAAGGAACACATTAACTCCAAGCCTATCCTGCTGTCTGTGAGGGGACGAGATGGAGCCAAGGCTTCCCATACACTCTTTGCATATGTGTTTTAGAGGTAATGTTGTGCCAGGAGGTAGCCTTTCCCTTTGTGCTGCTCTCCAAGGTACAAATATGCCCTGCTCCTTCACTGCACAGATGTGCAAAAGAGGTAACTGTTTGGCCCCTAGTTAATATCACACCATTTTGCTTCTGGGAGATGATGTTTAACATTGTTACAAAATGCCATCCTCAAGGGCCTTTAAAGCCTTTTCACTTATTTTTCACTTTATAAATATCAAAATTGTCAAGACCAATCTTTTCTGTTTTTGCTGGAGAATCTCTGAGAACTCTTAGGAACATTGACTATGAGCTTTTAATTGAAGGAAAGTGAATAGTGAATCTTCAGTAAAGACTTCTTATATTCAAAATGTATAGCTATTACATTTAATAAATATTAAGAAAAACATGTTTTAAACAGACAAACTGAAAACCTCATCCATCTAATTTACGTACCATATTTACTTCCATACCACACGTACCTTCCCCCCAAAAATTAGTTATCTAAAATAAGGGTGTATATTTTAAGTGAGGAAATTGATTGCTACACCAGAATGGAAACTTCGGAATGCTAAAATGACTGTTGGAAGTTGTGCTGCTCTCCCTGACATCCCCCTGCCATTCCTCACACACACTTGGACACACCCACATCCATAAACCCCTCCATCCTCATTTTCTAACTTACCTTAGACAGAGCTGGGGGGCAGCAGGACCACCACAGAACATCTCTTTTGGAGGACTGACTCCTATGTTTGCTTCAGGCATGGCCTGGGATTGTGCCTTGCCCCGCTGTTCTGCGGAGCGGGTTTTTTTGACCCCTGGATATCCAGGGGTCTAATTTTGTCCCTGCATTGCAAACGTGCAGTGCGGGGAACATTTTTTCATTTCCACATGTGCCTCTTGCTGTGTCTCAAAGGGGTTTGATGATCCTCCCACTTTATGCCAAGGATCTTCCAGAGGTAGCATTGGTGATGGTGTTTCAGGCTTTTCAGGTGGTCCCTGTAGGTCATCCAATCTTCATAGCTGTTTCCAAGAGTTGGGATTACCACAGCCTTATGCAGTAGGGGCTTTGTTCGAGTCCTGATGTTGTGATCATTGAGCACATGATGATTCAGTCTTCCGAAGGCAGATCTGGCACAATATATTGCTTTAGCTAAAGCAAGTTCTAAATGACTTTTCAGTACCAACTGCACAGTCAGGGGCACATGTAGACATGCCCAGAATATATCAAAAGTGCTGCTTCTTTCTTTTAAAGGGATTTAGGTCACTATTCATCAGTATACTGAAGTGTAGATGCTAATGTTCTCCTGAAGTATTTTATTGGTGGATGGAATCCTAGACATTAATTATTTTGTGTGCTCATTTGCGTGCTGCTGCTAATAATGTTTTTCCAGAACATATCTTCTTTCCATGAGTACTGGGAACAAACCAAAAGATTTAGATCCCCATGAGAATACTGAATTATTTTCCATGTACTTTCCAAACAAAAGTGTTAGACAACTTTCCTTACTTTGGGTCCTTTTCTTCTTTAGATAAGAAATTCACTCAAATAAGATAAATTCAACCTGTTGTATCACGGAGCTGTTTTTTCCTGTTTGCACTATAGCTGCCATTGTTTTCTTGGATTCTTGTTAGAGCTGCCTTTCGTTTCATCTGTGCTATAGTGTTTCCCATTTCCCTTCTCCATTGATTGTGTTCTTTTCTAACTTTTTTCAACATAGAAACATTTCCATATATTTAGTGAGTCCTGGGAATGTTCCTTTCATATTTGTGAAAACAACAGGCTGACAAGCTTCTTCTTGGTATGACACAGCATGTGTTAATCTACGTCCCTTCCAAGCTATTTTGTTCATAGTTAATTTGTTAAATTCTTTGTAAGAACAGACATGTTCCCTACTGAGCAATCAGCACAGCTGCAAGGAGAGGCAGTGGCTAAACAGAACCCACAGTGCGATGTGTATTTAGAACTTTGATACTACAGTCAGATTTGAGGGCAGTAAAGTTAAATGAACACATTACTGCATTAAGGGTTATCTCTGTAACCAGCATGGTGGTACCAGCAACCGTTAAAGGTTTAGACTCATCACTGTTTCATCAGCAAGCATCTCATCAAGGAAGAGAGGGAAAAAAAGAGACATTTCATCCTTCTGTACTCTCTCTTTTATCAATGGCATGTGTAAATGTTATTGTTTTGCCCATTTCATAACAATCGTCTACTCTGATCATTGAACAATAGTACTGTATTGGAGATCTGGTTATAGTAACTAACCTTGGATCAAGTGATCAGGAGTTGATTCAGTTTGAATTAGGTGGAAATATAAGCTAAAGGACATCTATAACTAAGAGATAGCTTTGTTAAAATTCAGTTCATGAAAAGAAGGCAAGACTTCAGACAGACACAGTTAACTATCTCTTTCAGTTTATGAA
This sequence comes from Crocodylus porosus, assembly GCF_001723895.1. Lineage (NCBI taxonomy): Eukaryota > Metazoa > Chordata > Crocodylia > Crocodylidae > Crocodylus > Crocodylus porosus. The sequence goes on from NW_017728948.1 coordinate 79,534,092, forward strand.
AGGAATTATCTGACATGGTTGCCAGTGACAGCAGGGGACCAAACCTGATGATGCATAAGAACACTTCCAGGTCTATGTTCTTAATTAGGATCTAAATCTTTGTGTATTTACTTGGTGTTTTTAATAATATTTTCTGAAAACAATTATGAGCCAAACATATTGAGAGAAAAGAAATGAAAAAAAAAGTGAATGGTAACTGAAAACCTTTTAAAAACATTTCCCTGGATGCCCCAAAACCCTGCAATCCTGCAGTTCAACAAGATGTTCCTAATAACAACAAATCTGACTTAGTGGGAAAATGAAATCACCTGTAATTTATTAATAGGTTTGTGTGCTTGTAATGTAGTATTATATATATAACACAACAAAGGACAAAAAAGGAACATAATAGTAATGAAAATAACTCACTAGCTAGAAATTGAGAAAATTGTCTTGAGGAAGCAAAAGGACGCAATAAAATATCTATGGCCAGCAGAATCAGCAAAAAGGAATTTATTGAGTATATCAAGAATTAAAGGAACCCAACAATTGCATTGGTTCATTGCTAGCTGAAGAAGGTAGAGACATACATAATAATGTACAAACCACAGAAGAGATCAACAAATACTTCTATTCTGTAATTGAGAAATAGCCAAATGATGCCATATAATATGATGATAATGAAATAATTTCCATTCCAGCAGTAACAAAGGTGGATGTTAAATGGCAGATACTAAAGCTAGTAGTTTTGAAATCCACTGGTACAGATTACTTGTATCCAAGAGCTTCCAAAGAAGTGGCTAAAGGGCTCTCTTGATGGTGATTTTCAAGAAGCCTTTTTACACTGAGAAGTTCCAGAAAATGGAAAAAATAACTTAATGCCAAGCCAACATTTAAAAATGGTGAACAAGATTACTAGAACAATTATAAGCTTGTCAACCTGACATGATTCGTGGGCAAAATAATGGAATGGGTGATACCACACTAGATTAATGAAGAATTAAGAAAAGGGGATGTGAATGAATGCCACTGGACATGATGTTATTTAAAATTAATCTTATCAAGTTTATTTTGCATCTTTTCTGATAAGGTACAAGTTTGATGGATAAAGCCTAACATAATGAAGGCTGAGATGGGATATAATTGCTGTCTTGAAATATACCAGCAGCATAAACAGCAGGGAGGAAAAACTCTACTTAAGCTAAAAGACAATGGCACAAAAGTCCCTGCTTGGCCCGCCCTTGCCACAGCTGTCACCATAGCCACTTGTGGACGGTCTCTGCTTGGCCTACCCTTGCCACCAATGTCACCACAGCCTCCTGCAGGTGGTCTCAGCTTGCCACTTCTTTGCCCTGCTGGCAACACCACTGACACTGCCTGCGGGCAGTCATCTTGCCCCCCCAGCTTCAGGAGGTATGAGTCATTCATGCCCTCATGTTTACCAGTGTTCTTCACTGAAAATTTTGTAAAATGTATCAATGTGAAATTCTATTTAATTTCTTAAAGGTGCTCCTAAAATTCCATGGACGTTCTTTCAGATTTTTTAATTTTGGAAGACAAGGAAGGTAGAAGTAGAAATTCCCATGAAAACCGGAACTGGTTTCTCACCATTTTACTTTGTTCCTGTGATTTATTCACTAATCTAATTCATTACTCATGTGTCTCATTTTATGCAAGGCCTGAAGGATTCAGAATATTTCTCGTGTGTTCTGCATTGCAGGGAGCTGATGCTGTTGTAAAAGTTTAAAGATGGCTTCTACATTCTTCTATAACTTGAGAGAGTTTACATAACCAAGGATTTCCAAAGTGTAAGTGGTGTACCCTGACTTGAATTTTACACTAATTGGCCCTTGCTATTACTATATACAGACAACCATCGCCACTCGTGGGGGATATGTTCTTGAGATCCCCACAAATGGCAAAATCTGTGAATACTGACTGGGCTTCCCGTCAGACCCCACAGCTGCCCCCTGTTCCCTCCCATGTTGTTTGTGGGGCTCCCATGCAATGCCTGGGGACTGACCCCTTCCCCCTGAGTTCTGCTATGGCTGCTCCAGGCACGGCCGTGGCTGCCTCCGGCAGCAATGGCAGAGAAGATCTTGCTACCGCTGCCACCCTTCCTGTCCCTGGGGCTCCCCCACAGTGCCTGGGGACTGACCCCTTCCCCCCGAGAGCCGCCGCAGCTGCCACTGGGGGAGAAGATGCTACCACTCCGCCACCCTCCACAGCCCTGGTGCTCGCTCTCTGGCCACCTCCCAGCTCTGACCTCCCCCATGAATATATGAATCCACGAATCTGGAGTTCGGGAACAGTTACGGTTTCCTCTGGTTCTATTGCTTGCGATAAATAAACTTTCCTTTTGCCAATCCTATTTATAAGACCCTACTGGTACCCTGACAGATCTTGCTTTGGCTCTGAAACAGCTATACATGGGCCATGCAGTTTCAGTGTTGCTGTCAGTACCCATATAAATAGCATTGAGCTTACAACTGGCAAAGTTGGAGAGCAGGCTCTGTGGCCAGCTGTTAACATTTATAAAGGATATTGAGATTTTTTTTGTGATGCAGGGTTTAAATCTGATATGTATGCTGTTCTTCTACAGAAGTGTTGTGCTCATCGAAGAAATTGGTTAATTCTGGGGAGCTGGTTTCAATTTTTATAAATCCTAGGAAAAAGTTGAATAAGCTTATTGTCTACAAGTTTATGGAGCTGGAAAGATCAGAGGCAGGGCTGAAAGCCCTTATTTGCTGACTCATTTTTTATTTCTGTACACTTAACATTTAAGCTGGTTAATGCTCACCTACATTGTCCCAGTGGATTCACACCCAATGGCATCCTCTACATGAGGATCATCCCCCATGTATACAGAAAAAGAACTCAAGGGCTTCAAATACATTCTACCTGAAATGTGGTGGGCTCTTGCATGGCCTGAGGATCCTACTGAGGTCAGGAGGAGGAAGTAGGGCATGGTAGAAGTACTCCAACTTTACTTACAACTTCAAACTAATCTTTTCCTGTTCCTGGGAGCTGGTAGAGCTAGGGAGAATAATACCTGTTGATGTCACTGTAATGCAGCTGTGTTACAGAGGAGCAAAAGGTGCATATGGGGACTAGTTCTAATGGAGGTAAAGGGCCTTATCACAGACCTTGTTTCTTTGGTTCCTCCTTGCTCTGTCAAGTTTGGAGACGCACATTTTTCATGAAGGGAAAAATCTCACATTCCTGTGAGGACAAAGCTAGGAACTCTTTGTAAGGAAATCCTCACAAAACTTTGCTCAAAAATGGGCCCTCCCACAAATTTTGGCAGAGATTGGGAAGATCCAAGCAACTCCCTGTTGAGAACAGCAACACTGGATATAATTGCAGTAAAACCAGTTAGCAAAGCTAACCTATTTAACAATTTCTTTGCCTCTATTTTTCTGAGCAGGGACCAGGTCACCCCCTACACCAGGACCTCCATAGGTCCCAGGGGAGGCACACCCAGGCCTAGGGTCAGTGAGGACCCAGGGAACTTCTGTAGGGACTTGACATATTTAAATCAGCAGGTTCTGATGATCTCCACCCCAGAGAACTGAGGGAATTAGCAGAGGTCATAGCACGGCTTTACAAGCACTTGTAGTGCTCTGGTGTGGTGCTAGAGAACTGGAAGAGGGCCAACATGGTTCCCATTTTCAAATAAGGGAGGAAGGAGGACCCAGGAAACTATAGGCCAGTCAGTCTTACCTCGGTCCTGGTTAAGCTTTTTGAGAGAGTTATCCTGGCACATGTCCACAAGGGGCTAGCAGGGGAGATTATGTTTAGGGGCAACCAACACGGGTTCATTAGAGGCAGGACCTGTCAGACCAACCTGGTGGCCTTCTATGACCAGGTCACAAAATCCTTAGATGCAGGGGTAGCAGTAGAAATAGTCTTTCTGGACTTCAGGAAGGCCTTCAACTTTGTCTCTCACCCCATTCTCATTACAAAACTAGGGGACTGTGATGTCATCACATACACAGTCAATTGGGTCACTAACTGGCTAGAGGGTTGCACCCAGAGAGTGATGGTGGATGGGTCCCATTCAACCTGGAGGGATGTGGGCAGTGGTGTTCCCCAGGGCTCAGTCCTCGGTCCTGCACTTTTCAACATCTTCATCAGCCACTTGGACAAGTGAAAAGCACCTTGTTCAAGTTCACAGATGACACTAAGATGTGGAGAGAAGTGAGCACGCTAGAAGGGAGGAATAGGCTGCAATTGGACCTTCACAGGTTACAGGGGTGGGTGGATGAGAACAGGATGGGTTTCAATACTAAGTGCAAGGTACTACACCTGGGGGGGAAGAACCAGCAACATACCTACAGGCTGGGGAACTCCCTTCTCATCAGTGCAGAGGCAGAAAAGGATCTTAGAGTCATTATTGATGCCAAAATGAACATGGGCCGGCAGTGTAGGGATGCGGGCAGGAAAGCCAACCATACCTTGTCGTGCATCCACAGATGCATCTCAAGCAGGTCCTAGGAGGTGATCCTCCCCCTCTATGTGACACTGGTCAGGCCGCAGTTGGAGTACTGTGTCCAGTTCTGGGCCTCGCACTTCAGGAAGGATGTGCACAACATGGAGAGGGTCCAGAGGATGGCCACTCGCATGATTTGGGGTAGCAGGGCAGGCCCTACGAGGAGAGCCTAAGGGACCTGAACCTGTTCATCCTCAAGAGAAGGCTGAGGGGGGATCTAGTGGCCATTTACAAACTAGTCAAAGGGGACCAGCAGGCACTGGGGGAGTCCCTGTTCCCCCAAGCACTACCAGGAGTGACTAGAAATAATGGTCACAAGCTGGCAGAGGGTAAATTCAGATTAGACATTAGGAGGCACTACTTCACTGTTAGGGTGGCTAGGATCTGGAACCAACTTCCAAGCGAAGTGGTGCTGGCTCCTACCCTGGTCTTTAAAAGGAGGCTGAATGAACACCTTGCTGGGGTTGTTTGACCCCAGTACTCTTTCCTGCCATGGCAGGGGGTCATACTTGATGATCTGCTCAGATCCCTTCCAACCCTAACAACTATGAAATTATAAGTTTCCTGCCCTTTCTTGTTTGTTTCTTTCTGCTCTCCCAAAGAAAGAAGACTCATCAGTCCTACTGGATGCTCTCAGCTATTCCCATATTCTAACGTCTCCAGAGCCCTTGACCTTCTTTGATTAGTCATGGATCCTCAGACCCCCACCCCTTTTTGAGTGGATAAGCAAGGGAAAGAAGAACAGTAAGAGCTGCTGAGAGCAGAGCTCTTTTGAAAAGTTGTCCATTATTGGCTAGAGATAGGAGGGCTATAGGTATTAGGGGTGTGCGAAGCCGGCCTTATTTGATTCGGTTTTGGATTCAGCCAAAATCAGGGACAGTGATTTGAGCTGTTGATTTGTATTGCTGTCCCTCATTCGATTTGGCCAAACCCGAATGTGAAGATTTGATGCTGATTCAGACATAGACACAGCTTTACAAGTTTTTTCTACATATCTTGAGGTAGCAGGCACAACTCATGATTGCTGTGATGCTGGGCCCTATGGAGCATCCCACCGGAGTACAGGTGGTGGGCCCTCCACATGCTCAGCGGTGAACCCAGAAGTGGACCAGAAGTACTTCCAGTCCACTTCCAGGTATGCCGGGGAGTGCATGGGGCCCCCTTACATCCCCCTGGCTCAGTGATTGGCCATAGGGAGACCCCAGGTGCCCCCCCAAACCCAGAAGGCACCAGTCACCAAATTGAGGGGGCATGGAGGGGCCCCCCTGCGTGCTCCTCAGCAGACCCTGAAGTGGACTGGAAGTCCTTCTGATCCACTTCTGCATCTGCTGCCGAGCGTGCTGGGGAGCCCCTCGTGCTTCTGTGGGACAGTCCATGTGCCCCAGTGTTTCAGCATTCACAAGCTGCCTGCTACCTAGAGGTATGCAGAAAAAATGTTTAAAGCTGTCTCTATGTCAGAATCTTTGAATCTTTCTGAATCTCTCTGAATTGATTCAGAGGGTTCCAATTTGATTCAGAGAAACTAAAGGATCCTCTGATTCAATTTGGATTCAGAGATTCGGTCACTGAATCAGGCCAAATCTCTCTCATAGCAAATCAGGGACCAAAGCATCATACAGGCCATGGTAATAAGAGAGGCTGCTCCACACAAAGAAGAATATTCTGATTTCCTTATTACATTGTAACTCACTGGAATATTGTATGAATAGCTGGAGTTTCCACTGCAGCATTGTAAGGACCTAGTAATAAAGCTGGTCCACTCATCTCTGGAATAATTTTTCACTGATAACCTCCTTGTTAAGCAAAAGTTGATTAAAGAGTCACATGCTGAACAAGTGATAGTGTGAGAGGAGCAATAAGGCTCTTGGAGACCAGAATTCCTCTTCTCCCTACTTTTGGCAGGGAATATATATGTTAATAATGGGTGTGGGCCCTTTGTGGCAGAGAACATGCCTTATTTATGCATGTAAATGGCCCTGAGTTTACCGTGTTATATAAACAGTATAATATGAGCCAATCCCATAAGTGCATGTTTGGATGCTACCAAAATATTACTGATGATGACGATGGTGATGATACAGAAGATACTTGTTATAAAGAGACCAAACTGAAACTTTAAATCCAAGCTCCTTTGAATTTTGATGAGGGTGCCATGTTTCAAATGAAGCATTGGGTTCTATGCAATCCATGGTCATTTTGGATTGCAGGTCAGATCTGAAAGTTAAAGGACCTTATTGTCATTCTAGTTTGAATCAGGATGTGAAAAGCCTTTCAAGAAGAGCTGCTCTCATGATTTCTACCATTTAGAATTGATCCCTTATACAATGTGGATGCATGCACAGATGACCAAAGGCTTTCAGGTACCTACTTGATAAAATATGAAGCATTTGATGAATACAATAAAAGAATGCAAGAATTCATTTTATGAAGCTTGCTAGTAAAATTGTCTTTTTAGAAAATTCACTTCCAGTCACAAACCCTCATCCTCCATTCTTATCCACTTCGAATATAAACACACATATCTATATATCCCAAATGGATATATGACTTCAATGGGTCTCTGTTTAGATATAGGGACTATGTGTATGTATATATACATGGGGATCAGCACTGACAAAGGAGTCTGACATGCAGATCAGATTGCAGGACTATGGTTTTTAAATCATTATGTAGTCTTGCTTTGTTCTGCTGAACACTTACTAAGTTTTCCCCCACAGCTGGATGCATTTCAGTGGTGTGTATGATTCCTATCTATTGATGATTGCCATGTGCTTTGGAAATCTTTGAGATGAAAGGTCTTGAATCCGTTTAATATTGTTACTACAGTGAAACCTGTCTAAGATGGAATTGCACAGGACTGAGAAAAAGTTATGGTTTAAACAGGTTTCCATGTTACAGGGAGATCTTCCCTGCTCCTCTGTTCTGCTAAGTATTCTCTACTGCCCAACCCACTCTGCTCTGTGCTCACAAACACAGAATAGGTAATAGCTTTCTATTTTGTATACAATGATTCTATAAATGGGATCCAAATGTCCTTTCTGTTTTCACATTAAACAGTTTCTGTTGTATACAGACTGAATATACAGAATTCCCCCTCAGGCATACCAGAACCTTAGAACTGTCCTACCATGAGCAGGTGTTCTGACTTTTATAGGTTGCATCTTAGACAGGTTTCATTGTAGATGTTTTGAGGTTTTTCTTATAACATATAATTTTCTTTAAATAAGAAACTGAACATCAAGAATGTCCTAAACTCAGAGCTAATTCCAAATCACTGGGCACTTCTACACATGCGCATTTACTGAACAGTAACCAAAATTACTATGCAGAAAATATGGAGACTTACACCGACTTGAGCATAAATTTGATACCTGCATCATGCAGGTATCAAATTTATGCCCGATTAGTTACTGCACAGTAACCACGTGTAGACATGTTACTGCACAGTAATCCAGGGGGCTTCCCTGCTGTGTCTGCCCAGCCACTAGGAGCTGGCCTGAACCCAGCCCCAGGACCCCTGGCTGGCCACTTCTCTTGGCTTACGTGGGACTAAAGTTAGTCCCAAATTCTGGCAGCTGGCTCTGGCTTCAATTTGGGACTAAAGTTAGTCCTAAATTGTGGCAACCGTGTGGCCAGAGGTTGGAGCTTCCCCTGGTGGCCCCAGGGGCACATGACAGGCTTCTATGACCTGGAGCTAAATTTAGTCCCAGATCTTCTGCACCTGTAGACACTGGCCTATTCCCACTTACTGCACAGTAATTTACAGCACAGTAAATTTAAACCAGCATAAATGCACGTGTACACAGTGATATGAAGAAACCAGATTGAGGGTATTTATCTAATGTACAAAATCTGGTTAATTCATCACTTCAAGGGGATTGGTAACAATGACTAATTAGCCATAAGTGACTAATTATCAATAGTTAGGCATTTTCAACTTTTCATGAGATGTATTTTGCATGTCATATGGAGACACAGTAAAGAATTATTTTTTATATTTTTAATGTAGAAAAAATATATCACAAAATTTTGAGTGTAAATTCTACTGTATATACATGAATTTTATGATTGTACCAATGGTTATAACATTTTTAGACTCATGTGCTCCTCAGTAGGTTCAGAACACCCCTTGGTAACCTCAAGGTACCCTTTGGAAAATGCAGACTTTTGGTTTTCATGCATTTCTGGACTATAAAAAAATAGTATAAGGATTTTTTCTGTTGTAAAGAACTTATAAAGACCGTAACAGGTCAGAATGTTTTAGCACTGGGAATTTTTATTTGAAATCTCTTATTTTAGTTTGTAAATCATGGTTGTACACCTACTAGTGCTACCACTGTGTGGCATGCTGAGTCACCCATAAAAGCATCTCATAGCACCCCAGGGTGCTGCACCACTTTGGTTAAGAATCACTAAATTACACAGATAAATGTTTTATATGCAATTTTTTACTACACTGTGACCACCTCACTTTGAATATCCATTCACATGCTGCCTTGGCGCGAGTGCCTGGTGTTGGGCATGGTGAGGTTTCATGCAACCTCTGAAAGCGGTTTTGATCACTCTGGGGAAGACCTCAGAAACCACCTGACACAACTTTGAATGTATTCTCAGTGGTGGGGTCACCTGTTGTAGGTCCCTCAGGATCAGTTACTCCTCCCAACAGATATTCATGTGTCTCTGCCTCCCCTACACCCCTTCCATATGTCAGCCTCCGACGGGCCACCTCATCTTGATGCGGCTTGCCCTCCGCTCTTGTTGATTTTTACTCTTTGCGTTCTCTTTGGTAATGGGTCTTATTTTCTCACTATCAGACTTGGGATCTGCTGGGTCTTCACCTCTCCTGTATGCCTCTTCAGCAGTCTACCGGGTGCCTGTTGATTTTTGCATGCAGCTCCTGTTGCATCACCCACACCCTGTCAAAGTAGGGTTACTGACAATGGAAAAGAAAAAGGGCAAATAGAAAACAACAAAGGAACATGCACAGGCAAGAAAAAAAAGGAAGGACAAAAAGAAAAGAGGGCTGATGAGGAAGAAGACATCAGGCTGAATAGCCCTTCCTCACTCCCAGCCCTAGAGCCTGTGCCTGGCCACATCCCCCGATGCTGCCCTGTTCTTCGCCGTTGTCATGGTCTTCCTCCACACTTCCCTAGGTTGGCTCTTCTCCTGCATGCTGGTGCTGCGGATGACCGTTGTGGAAAGCCTTTGCTGCTTCCACCGCTTTTCCCTGAGCAGGATCCTTTCCTGCATGCTGGTGCTGCCTATGACCAGTGTGGAGAGCTTCTGCAGCCTCTGCTGCCTGGGATGTTCTTTCCCAAACGGGTTCATCTTCCACACGCTGGTGCTGCTTGTGGCCAGCATGGAGAGCCTCTGCTGCCTCCAGTGCTCTCCCTTCCTCCCTGCTGGTGCTGGCTTTTATCCCAGCTGGGCAGCAATTGTTAATAACATCACCCACCAGCTCCAGCTGTAGCTAAGTGTGGCTGATGAACCATGTGGGCATCTCTTCTTGGTATAGTTAGTCCTTCATCCGGTGTCCTAAAGTGGGTAATTGACCCCTGATTTCAGGGTTTTTCCTCTGGATGTGGGTTGCTCCTGTCCTGGGTCCCCCTATGGGGAAGGTTTCTTGCTCCCCTGTGATTGTACCCCTGGGCATACACAAATTTAGAATGTTCTCTATATAAGAATTACATGTTTATGATGAAATAAAATAATCAGCTCTTCACATGAACAGAAAATAATTTTGCAAAATTGAATGGGTGATTTGTCTGTTTTCTTGTGCCATGAAAAGCTAAAGATTATCCGATGCTTTGTGAGTATTATCTGGCTTGACTGGTGCTATAGGCAGAATTGGTCAGTACTTTCTAAGATAACTAATTATCAGAAGCAAATTCCAGTGTAAATTAGTATGCATGTATATTTGGAAATGACTAATTGCATTATAATAATGATGAATTAGCCAAATGTTTTGTGTACAAATCAAGAGAATTCTGGTAGAGATTCAGTGCACCAAGTAATAAGACCATAATAATAAGTTATCCCAGAGACTAATTACCCAGATTCCCTATGTTTTCATTTTTTACTCAAGGTCAGGGTGGCCAACCTGTGATATGTGTGTCACAAGTGGCACAAGTAACCTCTGTGTGTGTTATGTGATAGGTTGGAGAGAGGATAGGCAACACAGCAACAGATAAGGTAGGAAGGAAGAGGAAGAGAAGCAGATCAGGCAAGGAACATGAGGCAGGAAACAGAAAACAGTGCATCAGATCAAACAGATTAAAGGGATTGGAGTGGCACTTAGGGAGGATCAGGGGCTAATATGTGGTATGCCAGCCAAAAAGGATGGCCCCCACTTCTGTAGGTAGACCTAGTGCTGAATCAGGCTCCACCTACCCTCAATGGGACCTCTGGCATACTGTTTAGGAGTGTGTCTTACCTTTAAGTATTTCTGAATAGAGTTCAGGATAGTCCTCACCTGGCCTGTTTCAGGAATCACTGAGCCAGCTTGGAACTCATATCAGAAAACAAACCCCCTTAACCCACAAGATTCTGCTTAATAGACTTTGATTCCCAGTCTCCCCACCCAGTTTTTCCTGTTGTTCTTACATGTGTGTATCACTTAGTCCAAACATTTCTTGTAACCTTCCTGCAGGTTTTCTGAGGTGTTTCTGAGCTGTCAGTTGGTGATCCTTAACAGAATATTGTCAAGTTAGTATCCATCAGGAGCTCTGAGTTCATTTGCATCTCCAAAAAAGAGACAGCGAGAGGGAAAGAAAAGGAGAGAGAGAGATAGACGTGCATACTTATTTGATAATAACATCAACAGTGCACTGAGATTGCCTGGGCTTTTTTTTTTTTTCTATCTCCCTCTTGTTGGGGGTGTAGTTTGTTATAAAAAGGTCAAGCATAACTTTGCAGCCATCTCTATTCTTTTCTTTTGCAATTCTTCTCTCTGATTAAATTTCCAGATAAGTCTAGGCACTGTTGCCCAGCCCTTCACATTTAATGATTTTATGCATCGCTTGCTCTTGGCACTGCTGAGAGCCCTGCCATCTCCACTGCAGCCTGTGATTTTTGCCTTTAAATGGTTGACATCCACCAGCATTTCTCGCAGTTTTTGATATGCTTTTTTATCTGGCAAGGGTGAAAAGGAAAGTTGAATGGGTGGGGAGGCGGGGAAGCTAATCCTGTAGGGAATTACACAAAACATCAGGCTTTTTTGCACCTCATCTCTTTAACTGTCGATAATCTCCTTCCCCTTTTACTGGAAAAAGCAGCACCTAAGGTTGGATAACCAGAGAGATGAACTCTCTGAGTTTCTAACTGAATACAAAGCTAAGAACAAATGGAGGAAGTCAAAAGACAACTCATCTAGCTCCATAGCAATCAACCTATTGATAATCAGAGGAGACAGAATTTTGTGTGTTTCTCTGTGTGCAGAAAGTGGGACAGAATGATATTTGCCATGTTACATCTAATTTTTCTCATGGAAATATTGAAAAAGAGAGAATATTGATATAGCTGAAATAGCACAGACTGTAAGATTCTCAAGAAACAGTTTCCAGATGAGATAAGTACAGTGCTATTCCTATTGCCTAAACTGATATAAAGACTCCTTTTTAAAAAAAGAGATTCTAATAGGTTCTAAAAGACCCTAATTTTCTACCTTGAACAGGTTTCTGGCTTTTACAGGTTCTGGCTTAGACAGGTCTCAATGTCCTGATTAGAGTCTTGGATGCAGTAAAAACCCAAGACTAAAAACTGAAAGCAGGATTTAGGTGCAATTGATCCAAAATTATGATCCAGAAAGCATCCACTCAGTTGCTGCCTGACAATCTCTGGCTAAAACGGAATGTAATCTTACAAGGTAGACCAGATTGTATGAGATTTAGTGGTGTAATGTTATATCAGATAGAGATTTTTTTTTAAATCTCTTAGTGGATATGATATTGGCAAATGGTACCAGCCTGATGATTGTGGAGACTTAATAATTGTTTTAGCATTTCTTAAGTGATGATCTTGGTGTTGTTTAAGAATGGGACTTGCCAGAATGCTCTGACTCCAACTTGCAAAGACAAACCTTTTGGGATTAAAAATAAATACTCGTGATTCTGTATTCATTTATGGAGGGTTTTAGCTTTTCTGCTTAGCAGGGGGATGAATTAGATGAATCAGCCATGTTGTTAGATCTGTGATATGGGCAGTAGTAGTTCAGTAACATGTGGAATAGCATCCTCTTACTCATCTTTAACTTTGAAATTTTGAACTATTTGTTTTTCTGATCAAAAAATAGTTTTGTCCAAATAGCTGTGTTGCAGAGAAATGTTTAAACTCCAACATTAAAAAAGTTACAGACTGGAACAGATTAACAAATAAAAAGGAAAAGCAGGGGCCAGCAGGAGACCTAGATATTATTCACTCTGCTGCATGAAAGAAGAAAAATGAGAAATTGGGTAAATCCAGAAACCAAGATGAAACAAACATTTCAGTATGAAATGAACTGAAATTAAAAAATGGACTCATCCTGAAAGGAAACAAAAAAATTCAGTTGTTTGATGTAAACATTTTCTTTGAAAATTCAAAACTTTTCAAATGAGAGGTATTGGATTGAAAGGTTTTCATTTACAATTTTTATAAGATTTTTTTTTCAACTGACTCAACTTACTTTAGGCATCTCTGTAAAGATGAGATAATAACAGTTTGTTATTACTGACCCACAACAGATTCCAGCAATCCATATTCTCATTATTTGTCTTCTGAGACTCTCAGTCCCCTATCAGTCCTGCCTTTTCTTTTTTTTTTTTACATATTTAAGCCACATTTTTATAGTATGCATTGAGAAATGAATGAGATGCCAAACATCTAAGCCAGGCTACTACTTCAGAAGCAGCATTGTGCTGCATATAGAAACAAAGCAACAGTACAGGCAACTGAACATTATTGCATAGCACTCTTCAGATTGCAAAGTAGTTTGTTATAATACTCAGAAGTCAGTGAGTTGGGTTATGCCTACCAAACGCAGTTTGCTGGAGATGGCATGGAGCTGCAGACCCAACAAAAGCAGTGATAGGTATAAATACGATAATATGCTTCTAGTGCTTTTGGGGAAATCAAGCACTGTGCCACCTTAAAGGCACAATGTCGTTAATGAATTAGTTAAAAATGAATGAATGAATATGGTTTGAGTGATGGGAATTAAAGTAATCCCAGTATGTAGGAATTTCCATTAAGCAAGTTAGAATTACATGGAGTTAATTATATTTGAAAAGCAACGTGACCTTCCTTATTTACTCACTGGGCGCATCCAGACAAGCGCAGACATGCCTCTTGCCCCATCTCAAACCCCTTTGAGATGGGGCAAGAGGCATGTGCAGACATGACGGGCTGGCTGGCAGTGAGCTAGCCCAGGGGTTTTGAAAGGGGAAAAGATGATTGGAGGGCTTGGGATTCCCTTTCCTCACCAATCTGGTAATGATTTGGCCCAAGAGTTTTGAAGGGGTAAAAGATGATTGGAGGACTTGGGATTCCCTTTCCTCACCAATCAGGCCACAGAGACTCACCCTCCGTGTCCCCTGATTGGCCCCTTGGGTCACCTAGAGGGGGATAAAAGGGGCAGCGTGGATGACTCAGGGGAGATTAGTGAGGCACTACAAGGAAAGAGCTTCAAAGACCTGAGCCAGTGGGGTAGGAGCAGTGCCCCAGAAGAGCCTGAAGGAACAGGACCTGCAGGCAGCAGTTGGACCCTCAGCAGTGCGGCATGTGGCCAGCAGGAGAGGCTCCCCGCTGGGCTCCAGGATCCCCTGGGAGAGGCTGCAGCCAGCAGGAGAGGCTCCCCTCCACTCCAGCAAGGATCTGATTAGCAACCTGAGAGGTTCCCAGCTCTCCTTCCAGCTCCTCCAGTCAGAGGCCAGGCAGCTCAACATGAGGCCGGGCTCCAGGAAGGTCAAGACCTCTAGCACACTAGAGTAGTGCTACTCTAGAGTGCTACTCCCCTGCTCTCTCCAGCCTCCTGCTCATCCCTAGCACCCTAGCACACTGGAGTAGTGGTGGTTTTGTGGCAGTGCTCCTGCCCACCATGTGGGAGATCTGAGTTCAAGAGACTTGGAGTAAGTGAGCTAATAAGAAGTAAATATTCTTGCAGTGAAAAGGGGCTATTGTGTTTTCTCCCCCTCCAGGTACCTAGGCCCCATATTTCCTTGTCATGTGACATTTTATATTTTGTGCCTTTTTATATTTCACCAACCAGTATTGTTTGCTTTGCTATTTGTGTTTTATATTTTGTTAACCCTGTCTTTTGTCAATGATTGTAAGTGTCTAACCTTTGTTGAATCCTGCCCCCTTGGGGCATTATAGTGTCCACTATACCCTCTGATTTAAGCCTGTTACGTTCCTAGTATTCTTCCCTCATTAAAAGGTATATGGTTAAGTCCCCATTGGTGGTCTGGCTCTGCTCTATAGGAGGAGGAGAGTCCCTACACCTCCCACAGTACCTGTGCAGCTGCTTTGATCCCTTCAATTGGAGAGGGGGTACCTCTTGGAGTACCGCCTGGGTTATACAGGAATAAAAAATTGTTCACTGCACTGCAAACTTGCAGCACAGGGAGAAAATTAGATCGCTGGATATCGAGGGGTCAAACAAACCTGGGGGAAAAAACCTAAGGCTGGAGGCTTAGTCCTCCAGAGACACTCTGGCAGAATGCCAGAGTGTCTCTCTGATTGATCCTTTCCCCAGTTCTGAAACATGCTGCCTGCACATGCTGGGCAGGCAATGGTGCAAGCTTCAGGGACCCAACTTTTGCCAGGTAAGCGGAGAGCTGGGGGGCTGGAGGAGTGTGGAGGGGACCTCAGGAGGCTGGAGACAGCAGGGGAATGAGTAGGGGGCTGGAGACAGGCCCAGAGGCATTCCCCTTCTGTCCCCTGCTGTCCCAAGGCTGGAGGCAGCAAGGGAATGTCTCCATAGCTGTCTCCAGCCCCCTGCTCCTTCCCCTGCTGGTCTCCCCACTCATTACCCCATCCCCCTGTTCATTCCCCCAGCTCCCTGCTCGCTCTCCCAGCCCCGCTCCTCCACACTCACCAGCAGTAGCAGAGAATGAGCAGGAGGCTGGAGAGAGCAGGGGAGGCCTCCAGCTTATCTCCAGTGGCTTGTCTCCAGCCTTCTGCTCATTCCCATTCCCCTGCTCCTCTCCAGCCTTGGGAGGCTGGAAACTTCAGGGGAATGATCAGGGGGCTGGAGACAGTCCTGGAGGCTTTCCCCTGCTGTCCTGTGCTCTCCTGAGGCTAGAGACAAGCAGCGGAAGGAGCCCCAGGCTGTAGTCAGTGGAACTCCATATGTGCGTAAGTGGCCACCAGTTTGGGAAAACTGTTGATAAATTTGCCCATCCATTTTAATGCAGTGGATGGGAGCAACTTCCCTTTCCTATAAGTGAGTTTCACAACTTAGTCTCACTGCTTTTTATCCAGGGCAAACAGTCTAAGATCTAAGCTTGCCCAACTGCTTGGTCTTTTAAATAGATTCTAATGTTCAGCCTGCTGTACTCCTCACAGAACAAATTCTGAGTCTGACTCATGTCAATTCAGAAGAGGTATAAGGATTTGTGTAACAAAGTGTGACTTGTATTTAGCATTTAAAGGAAATGCCTGCTTTTGCAACACACATAGAAATCTCACAGATTCCATTTGGCGTGCAAATCTTGCTATGACACTTTTCAGAAATATATCTAGAATTTCTGCCAAGTCTTGCAGATTCCATTTTCTGAAAAGAGATTTGCTTTATCGTGGAATAAATCCGATCTCTCAGGTGTGCATTGAAGCTATATTGAGACTTTTGACTTCAGTGGGCCATGGATCAGCCTTTAGTTATTTCCTGCTGGAATTGTAGAAAATTATATGGGCATTTTGGCCTCATTATTATATACCAGATTATAAAGTTCCAAAGGCATATAGTTATTTTTCTTGGTATTTTGCCAGGTGAGTTTATTTGCTGGAATCTCTTGAGATCATGACCTATTACAGAAGTATGCTGCTTAGTTGTTACATTTAAAATTGAGTAAGTTAATCCCCATGCTTTCATTTTTCCACTGCATTTTCATGAATAATATGATCTGTGATCTTTTTTTCCGAGACAGACAAGTTCTATGTACATTTTTTTCTTTGTTT
The DNA here is from genome assembly GCF_001723895.1 of Crocodylus porosus. Lineage (NCBI taxonomy): Eukaryota > Metazoa > Chordata > Crocodylia > Crocodylidae > Crocodylus > Crocodylus porosus. Next base: position 79,550,716 of record NW_017728948.1, read on the forward strand.
TGTCTCTTTACTGTGACAGATGTAATCAGTATGGGTAAAATTTAAAAAGTACTGTGTTACGTATGTAACATTTATTTTGATTATGCTGGCTGTTCCAAAAGAGAAGATAGTGTGTGCCTTCTCTATCCATCTCTACCTGTCTTTCTATGCTATTATCAGGATGCTTATTATCATAGTCCTTGATTGATTAATGAAGAGTGATATTCTGGTATTAAGGTTCATGTTGAGTAATTCCTTATTCCACAAACCCCTTTGCTGAAATAAATGGAGCTACCTGGGTCAGTAAATGTTAAGTAAGAGTGTCAGAATTTATCATATTGTAAGATTTACATAAGGTTTTCCATTATGCATAGTATTTTTATATATGCTGCAAAATGGAATAAGACAAGTGTATTATTGGGGACAGTTCCATTACCTGACCTTTAAATCCCTCACTGCTGTCTAAGTTGGAAACTGTTCAGAATGGAGACCATCATTGTTATTTATTGTATGGAATCTAGCATAGTTGTACCCTCACTAGTAGGTGCTGCCACAGTACAAATAATAGATAATAATGATAATGAAATTGACTTGGGTGAATTATCAACTAATTACAGGGGAGGTGTTTTTCATTCAGAAGTCTTGCTTCTGATTTATTTGTGTTGATGTGGAAGCCCTAGACAATACCATGTTAAAGAAATGTGCTAGTGATTTAAGTGAGTACTCAAGATTACCTAAATACAGCAGACTGTTGACTGCAAAGGCTCTATCTGTGCTCATTCTCTTTGATCTTCCAGTTCTATCCAGTTTTTTGAAAATAGGAATTGCTCATGGTTCTGTTGAGATGGCAAACAACAGGACTGTGAAAGGCCACCTTTGCTTCACTCCACAATGCAGAGAATAAGTTGCTGTGGATTTTCTTTTGAGGGTTAAGGAAGCTTTGGGGTGATGCATAAGAAAATGCGTTTTTCCAGAGATGTAATTTTAACTGTAATTAAAAACCAGAGTGTACTTGCTCTAGCACAGGGTCCCCTAGCAAGCAAAAAGACATGCTATTTAAAATGGATGGGTCTTCTTTAATTTTGATAGATTCCCATAAGTCTCATGATATTGTTTATGTTCTCTGTTCTCTTTCTCAAACACTTAAAATCAGATTTCTGGGTCAAATATACAAAGAACCATTCATTTTTAAATACAGTTATCCACAAACATTTTAATGTAAAGGTTAAGCATTCACTTCTGAAAGCTTGTGGGTCAGTGAAACACAATTGCCTTGATTTTCCCAGAAATAAGTAGCAAACAGCTGTTATCATGCTTAAAGCAACCTTTTACTTATATACTTCAATTAATATTACAGGGAAATATTTTGAATTGTTTATCAAGAGCTGGCTCAGAGGGAGTTTTCTAAAATTCTGTCCTTGAGAATCTATATTTGAGGGGTCTCCAGCCTTTACTTTGTGGTTGATTATTAGGGCTGTGTGAAACAGCACCATTTTGTTTCAAGTTGTGTTTTGCTGTTTCAATGGGACAGTGTTTCGTTTTGAGTTTAGTTTCATTTTGAAGCACTATTCCATTTCATTTCTCAAAACTGTTTAGTTGTTTTGACATTGTTTCAATGTTTTGCCCATAGGCTATATTGGGGAAGCACAAAAGTGCACATCATTTTTGTCATTTTTGGCAGATTTGGATTAAAACAGCAGGAATGATAGCCCCTTCTGAGGGCATGAAGCCTCCCAAGTTTCAAGGAGATATGTGCAGGGGTTTCTGGGAAACTGCACCTCAACCTGCTGACAAGAAAAACTTGTGTCACGTGTGTGTGTGTGTTAAGGCACAGCACAGTGAAAACTGCAGGCATGTTAGCCCCTGCTGAGGGTATGAAGCCTGCCAGGTTTCAAGGAAATAGGTGCAGGGGTTTCTGAGAAACAGCACCTTAAGCTGCTGACAAGCAAAACTAGTGACGTGTGTGTGTGTGTTGTAAGGTGTGCCCTCACTGGTGCTGGGGCCTCTACACGACATGGTAGTGTGCCCCAGTGAGGCCTCCTCCCCTACCAGATTTGCCCGCTACTTTGGGGTGTGCTTATTTATTAGGGCTAGGGTCTTGGTAATTTTATTAATGTGCTGCTTGTGTTACTGGTGTTTCTATTATGGAGCTGTATCTCTCCCTTCTGCAAGCCCTCACCCCCAATGGAGCTATCTTGCAGGACTCAGTTCAGTGGG
>NW_017728948.1:79553919-79615750 GCF_001723895.1 Crocodylus porosus
TCTGACTCGGTCTATTGCCTCAGCATTCCCTAACCCGGCAACCGAGTTTTAGCCAATTAAGTTTACATAGGTCTCCCATAGTGGGACCGGGGAATGTATGGCCCGAGATGCCTAATAAACTTACTTTTGCTTAGAGGTGGGGGGGGGTGGGGAAGGAAAAGTCCTTTGTAAATCCAGATTAAAACTAGTCTGCTAAATGCTGAGCTGGGTGTGGGGGTTGATTAGCATTTGGAGCACAGCTTCCCCATCATGCAGTGCTCCCCTGCTTCGCTGATCCCAGAATTCACTGCAGTCTCTGCTTCAGGCTTTCTGTTCTCCATCTCTGTTGTAAATGAATGGTCATCTGTTCCCATCTCAGATGCAAATGAGACCTAGGGCACTTGTTGCTCTTTTGTCACCCTGATCTGGAGGGCTTTAGGTGTGTCTCTCACTGCATCTTAATCAGTTTCTGTTTAGGTGGGGGGGGTGATTCTTTGTGAGTCAGACAGTCTGTGTCCTGTGTCAGGGGTCCCCAAGAACATGGAGCTGACAGGTAACACCTACAGCCTTAGTCCGGTTCACCACTTTAAATGACAACAGGCAATAACTTAGTAAGCAGCCCAGTAGCATCAGCAGCATCTCAGGCAGCCAAACTGTCACAGTCAGTATGAGAGCAGCCCTTCTCTTCTTCCCCCTCCCTCTTCATACTTTCTGTTTCTCTGCAGGCAAGCCCAGCTTCAACTTCAAAACTTGAAATATTTTGAAACTTTTGAAATGTTTTGACTGCCCTCATTTCATTTTGAGGCTGTTTTGAAGCCCTTCATTTTCAAAGAGAGAGTCAAATATTTTTTTCAGAAGTTAAAAGACTCTTCCAGTGTTTCAGTACATGTTCTAATGTCTGAGTTCCTACTTTTAAGAGGGCTCAAATTATCTAAAACATTATGAAAAATACATTGCATACATAATATTTATACTTTGCCAGTATCAACAGGACTTTAAGGATGGAATAAAATATAAAGTATTTTCCACGTGTCCTGCAAGTGTGCATAGGATTGTCCATTTGTTTTACTATGCAACCATCTACAGTTTGTGTTCACTCATATACATATCTTGCTTGCTAACAACTAAAGCTGTGCACTGAATGTGGGAACAAATTTGGCAGAAAAAAATCCCTTTTTATCATGTGCTGCCTCTCCACTAGCGATCTCTACTGCCATACCTGTTCTGGGACAGCTGTGGCAGCAACAATTCCATAATAAAGAAAAGCCCTTAGCAAGGAGAGCACCAAGGCATGTTATCAGGATGCCTCAGAAGCGGATAGGTAGCATCTCTCCTTAGGGCAGTATAACATGGGCAGATATGTTGGCCAGAAAGGCAAGGAGTGGTCCACTTTGTTCCCAACTCATTCTTTTTTGGAGAAAGAGCTGCCTTTAGGGACATAAACTATGGTAGCCCTTGTAGCTAAGGTAGAATGATGAAAGGTAGGAGCTTTCCTTGTCCATCCAAATACCAGTCTGGCCCTTAGTGTATTTAAAAGGAGAATATATATTTTTGCTGTCAAAACAAATGACTATTTTTTAATGACTTCAGAGTCTAGGCAAATCCCAAAGCTGCATCCTCTTTTCTGCTCAGTTTCACCAGAACATTTTAAGGAGAAAAAAGGTTAAAAACACAAGAACCTTATTGAACAAATAAGCGAATGACAGAATATCTGCCAATGCTAACAGAATCATTGTGGGTACAACCATTTCCAAAATCACCAAATACAGAATCCTTGCAAATTATAGCTTCCTCATTGGATAGTTTTAAAACATTTTCATCGGAACATTTTTTTTTTTTTTTACCAGAAATGGCCTTTCAACCAAAACAAAAGCCTTCACAAAAATGTTCATTTTGAGTTCCTCTTTTACCTGAAAAACAGGAAACAAAAATCATTTAGTAAAAAAATCATTTTTTAGTTTTGTTTTCATTAAAAACGTTTGGGTCTTGGATTTCAAAAAACAAAATATTTTAACTAATACCAAAATATAAGGGAGAAAAAGTGTTTTGGAAAAACAACGTCTCAGATCTTTTACTTAAGAAATAACATTTTGATCGGAAATTTTAGGAAAGAAATTAACTTTCTAATTTAATGAGAAGTGAGTGTCATCTTTGGATATGCCGGAAGCCCCATGTTTTTTACCTGGCAACTATGTTAGCAATCATACTCTGAGTATACATACACTTATGTACTGAGTTATAACTCAATTTGAAAACTAATCATCTCTAGTTAGCCATATTAGTCTGAAGTCAGGCAGAAGACAGGGCAGGGCAGGGCGGGCCTTTAGGGCACCTATATACATGCAGGGAGGATTCTCTGACACACTGTAGTTGTAAGCATTCTTCTAGGATTAAATGACTAGAAAAGGACAACTGAAGGAAGAAAAGATGCTAATGATATAATTATTGTTGTATCTTTACTCTGTTTCTATTATTTCATTTATTATTTGTCAAACCTCTCAAAGTATGTTAAGTCCCTCACAGGCACATAAAAAAAAGTCCCTATTCCTCCAATTCCTGCAATTATAACTTTAACAGGTAAAGCAGAAAGGGTGTCACATACAATCAGAAAACGAGAGACAACGTTTGGAACTTCTTTGTTAGAGCTGGGTTTTATTTTCACCCACCACCCCTTCCTTTTGCTCCCTTATGATATATCAGCAATCTTTGTCAACTTTCCTGATGAACCTCTTCCCTCTGAAACAATGCCCTCATTCTCAAATTCCTGCCTTGATGCTCCATACACTGTTGTCCAGCACTGTGATTAGGCCAAATGCAAAGTGAGGTGAAGTGGCGATTATATACACTAGCAATTTAAAACACTCTTTGCTTGATGTAAATACCTGCATGTGATGAAGGGCAATGATGAGTTGGACCATTCTTGTCCCCTTTCTCCATTACAGATCTTGGATTAAGGGTTAGATGACATGATGCCTTGGAGGAGAATGATCAAATGCAGCATAACCTGTAAGGGCCTCATTTCTCCATTGTGTCTTGCATAGTTATGTGCACTTGTACAAAGTGTAAAATGTTGCTGTTTTGATTTGGCCACTTCACACCTCTTGTTGAATTTTTTGTGCAATATAAATGACTGTAAAAAGTACAAAGCAAAAGAGAATTAGATTCTGTTTCCAGTAGTCTCTATTGGATCTGATTGCAAAAGGTCCTCATGAAGCCAGTTAAAAGTATTTTGCATTCTTGCCTGTAACTCTCTAACTTGAGAGAAACTCCTGACTGACATTTGTGTGAACAAAAAAACAGGTGCATTGTTAGCTTCACAAATCATTTTTCAAAAGAAGTCCTGATAATATAACTTTTTATTAAGATTTCTTTTAACCATTTCAAGCAATTAAGTTATACAATACCTCCTTATTTACTGCTTTTTTTTAAAGCAAAACAAGTGTTAATTGGTACATAAAGAACAGTTAAGTCAGATACAGATGTGATATCCATAAAACTCACTATGTTACAAGAGATTAGAGGGCTTCCCGAGTTCCTCCAGTGCAGGCAACTAACTGGTTCACCCCAACATTTAAATACTCACTCGTTCCCAAGAATACTATTCTGGCAGAAACAGCATCTCACATTCATAAGCCTAGCCTTTTCTCATTTCAGGTTTACTTCTATGCATGAGATATTTGGGATGAGATTTTTTTTCTGCTTTGAAATCAAATCTTTAACTGAGATGGCTTGGTAATTTACATATGAGGAGGAAAAGTGATAGCTTAACTTTAATGAGATGCCTTTGGACAACTATTTTGTTTCTTTTGAGAGAGAACAGGTTAAAATAATTCCTTAGACATTTCATGAGATGAAATTCTCTCCATTAAAAATAGCTTTTCCCACACATATCAAATGTGCTTATTTCACCTGATGGGTACTGTGGTGTACAATTGTCTGGTTTTGCCCATTTTGGTAATTTGCATCCTGGCTTATGCCAAGATGTTGCAGAAGGAAACCATAGAAAGTCCTTCTCTCTCTCTCTGTCTCACTTTCTCTCTCTTTGTCTTCTATTGAATAAAGCTCTACAACAAGGTTCTTTTTCAGAGGTTGTAACATGGGTGATTTTTCAATGTGCTCTTCAGTATAGCAGAAATTAGACAGGAAAACAGAGGCTTTTGTTTCCAGTAGATCATGTGAAAATATTTACTGGAGATGATAATGTTACCCAGGGGAAGCTGACAACAGCTTAAACATGAATTGCAACAATCAGGAGATTGTAGGCTGTCATATCAAGCTGGCGACATGAAAGCTTCAGTCATGCTGTTTAAGAGAACTAGATTTTGTATTTGAACTGGGTCATCAGAATGTTCCCTTTGACCTTGGCTGTTACTAACAGGCAAAGACTGCCTGCTAACATTTCTAGTTTGATTGTCAATCGTCAGTAAGCATGACTGTCCAGCCACTTTTCTTTTCTTTTGTATTATTCCTTTCTTTTTCTCCACAGATGTAATTGCCATAGCACAATCATGGCCTGAGGTGGCTAGAGCAATGGCAAATGCTATTGTAGCAAAACCCCCAGTTTTTCTTTTTTTTATTTATTTTAAAATGCATCCTCTTCCCCCAACCATTTCTGACTTTTTCTGTCCCTCTCTATTCCCTATAGATAAGTATAAAAGCTGAGATGTAGGATAAGCTTTAACATTTTATTTTAGGTAGTAAGTTTTATTTTTCTATGTTTGTATTGGTTTTTTTTTTATTACCTTTTATATTGTGTTTACTGTTCTAGGCCTGTATATGTAAGTTAGCATAAGTCATGTCAAGTTTCCATCTTGTAATGTCAAGCCTCCATCTTCTCCCCATGCCCGGTTGTGTAACCCATGACTTGTACTACCCCTCCTATGCAACTTGGTTCCTGAATGAATGGGGATGAATGAGGGTGCTTGAGAGACAATGGCAGTAGGTCTAAAAATAGCTCCCTCTGAATGACTGAACCATCAACACCAATACCTGGATCAATGACCCACCCCTTGGAACTGCCCTCAGCATTCAAGAAACAAAAGATGAGGCAACCCACCATTGTGCCAAGCTGCACATGCTCAGTAAGAATACTTGAAGTCCTCTGGACCAGGACTGACATTGTTTGGACATGCCCTCCCCATAGGAGATCATAGGTAGTCTGACCCATAAAAAGGGGTAGTGAAGATTGACTCTTTGGGACACCCTCTCCATCTGGACAGGCACCATGGCACACCACCTATACACCCAGAGGCCCTGCCAGTGACCCTCCTCTGGACAACACATACTGGACAAGGGCCCCTTTCCAGCTTGGATAGGTAGCCATCACACCCCCCACCCCCTCTTCAACCAAGGACTTGGACTCTGCTTCTCTTCCCTACCTGGACTCCATCCCTTCCACTAAGTCTCTTTCTCCTGTTGCCATTGTGAGTGCTTGTGTATGTGTGTGAACCAATAACTTCATGAGGCTGTGTAGCATGTTGTCTGTTTAATAAACCTGTTATTTGGACCCCTGAGTTGGGTTTTGCTTTATTTTGGTTCAGCCCTGCTCCAATCTGTGCTCCTCACCCCTCTAACTTCTGTCTCATTTCTCCCTCTCCTGCTTCTGGCTCACTGCCACCTCCAACACCTGTCCTGAGCTCCTCTTTGCCTCCAAACCCCCTCTTTCTTTGCCACTGTCTTATCCCCACTGCCTTTTCCCCTGAGCAACCAGGTTTCTGCCTCAGTTTCTTTCCTGGCTGTCTCCTCCTTGCCACCACTTATCTGTGTCCTCCCCCAACCCAATATCTCAGCTGTCTGCCTCAGTGTCTAGCCCCAAGCTCCCAGGTTTCTGTCTCTCTCTTGTTCCTGGCTGTCTCCTTCTTGCCACCACGATTTTTTTCCCCCTTGTACCAGTGACCTTGAGTAACCCTGGGGCCACTTGATCTTAAGTAAACCCAAGCCTCAGCTCCTCAGCCAGCTTTTCTCTAGTCCACTGGTTCTAATCCCGGTTCTGGCAACTTTTACTCCCTACACTTTAACTGTCTCCCTCTCATCTTAACCTTTCCCCAAGTATCCGAGGTACTACAAGCACACACATACACACTCTACCATCCAAGTTAGGAACTTACCTGTGTGTATGTGTAGGTGGGTTGTATGTATGTGAACTGGTGAATGTGTATATATGTCATTGTGTGCATGATATGCGAATTAGTAATCTATGTATGTGTACTGAGTGTGCAGGTATGGACAATTGATTTTTGTCTAACTTTTGGGGTATGTGTATGTGCTTGAATTGGTGATAGGCATGCATGTGCCTAGGCTGGTTTGGATGTGTTTGTACCTGAGTTGGTAGTGCGTGCGTTTGTAAGCACCTAATTGATTTGTGTGTTTTGTATATGTGCACTTGTGTCGCACCTTCCTGTTGAACAGCACAGTACTGAGATCCTGAGAGTTGGTCTGACCCCACAGGGCAACACTATATGTGGTTATGTAGACAGATTAGCTGGAGCAATAGTGATTACCATTCAGCTCAGTTCTCCTCCTACAGCACTTTACAGTTTACATAAGTGATTTATCTTAAATATAAAAGGGCATCAACATTAATTTAAATACTACCACGAGGTAAGTATCAATTCATCTATCACCCCCATCTATGATAGAAGAACATAGGGATATTAAGAAAAAATATTCAACCTTGTGATATTCCATCTAAACTCAGGGTTATCACATTACCCCACCATGCCCGTAAAAACCTGAAGAAGAGCATGTGAGAGAACTTTTAATAAAGGCAGGTGAAGTTGTAAATGGCATCAACTTTTTTGGACTTTAATGGAAGGAACTTATTTTTTGCTGCTTCTAGTAATACTGAACCTGACATTTCACTGATAAGAACTTATTATGATTGCCACTAATTATTTCCATTAGCCCTCCCTAGCCCCAAAAGTGTTTTAGAAGCAAATTTTAGATCCAGATTGTAAACAAACTAAAGCTCAGTTGGCACTTATCTAATGTTTTTGCTGAGCCAAGAAGCAATTCAAACTCCAATCTGCCTTTTGATTTTGAATTGCCAAACTTTGGTGTGGCTTAAGTGAGAGATTTGCATTAGAACTGTCCATGTTGTCAGGCTCATATTACTTAGAATTTCAGTGCAAGTTATAGGAAACCAGGTGTGCTCCCAGCAACTGAGTGAAAAAATAAGCTTTTTTTCCCTTGTGCAGCAAAATAGGCAGTTCACATAAATGCACTTTAATAGACATCCCACTGTGTCCAGCAACTTCCCATTCCCAGTGCTCATCTCACCGCTACGGCTGGTGTCTAACTACTGATACAGCTGCTGCAAGGAAACCTAGGTGACCACCAGTATCTTTGTGCAGTACATGCACGTGCCATAAACTGCAACTGCAAATGTGTTGCACAGAGATACATTCCCTTGTTAGTTAGTTAATTAAAATCATTTGAGCAACATTTTTGACACCCAGATTTTGACAAAAATAGGGAGAGATTGGAGGAAAGAGCTTTTCATGGTCACTTTGTTATTGGAAAGGCAAAATAATTACCGGAAAAATAATATTTTCACTGACAGTGCAGGGTAATTAGTTTCCCAGGGAGAAGATGTGGGTAGCAAGGGGCTATACACAGGGAGCCTTTGTCATTTTATGGATGCTCATCTGTCAACTGTCAGGTTGTTTCAAAGGAGCTCTGGCCATAATGTTTTCCCTCTGTACCTTTCCCATCATGGTGGCCCAAATTTGCCTGACTAACCATTCGTCTTCCTGTTTGCCTAGTCTGGGCATTTACAATGAGCTGGGATGGAGTGGTGCTGCTCCAGCTGCATAGCATGGGCACTTGCTGGGATGAGCACTTTAATATTTTACAAGGACAGAAGGATCTGTGGCCTGAACAAGCTCACTGTCCTCCACCCCCTGCTCTCCCTCACCCCTTTCCCTTGAACAAAATACACCTAATAAATCTAAGATGGGCTTCTCAACCTGCAAAACCAAGAATAGGTCTGAACCCTTTTTTTCTTGTAAGGAAGAACTTTTTCTTGGGCTCTAATACACAAAGAAGAAGTATGTTGCATTTATCCCTGTACATCCTAACATACGCAAATGCATTCTGTCTTTGCGTGTATCTTTCTCTGTAGAGACAGATATCTTCAGCCAAAAGCCATTGTTTAACTGGAGGTAAAATCATAACAATAGATTAAGAGCAACATTATTAAACTTGGCTGCCTTAAATTAGGTGGCTAAATACATGCAAGGACCTCTGAACATGTGCCTTACTTCTCAGAAGGATGGACCTCAGTGGAAGATAACATAAAATCAGACCCAGATGCCAAAACAGGGATATGAATTCTTCATTTTAGACATCTACATTTTGTAAAATTTTGAACGAATGACCTAAAGAAACAAACATGATAGCAATTTGGAGTAAAACTCTGCAAATGTCTGAGCTCCAGGAAATTCAGAATTAGAATTGGATTTAAATAAAAAATTAAAGACTGGAAATGAAGAATTAAGGTATCTCAGAGAACCTTAACTCTGCCCTCTTTTCCCCTGTCTACTCTCCAAGTAAGGGGAATATATATATAAGACCCTGGACAGATATAATTTTTGAAGCATTCCAAAATGCCTTTGAAGTGCTCCAAGCAGCAAGCATATAGGTGTGTATGGTTGAAGAAGTGATTCAAACAAGATCCTCAAAAAATGAAGTATCTGTAAGTTCCATAGAGCACGGGAATTCCTTAACATCTACATACTTTATGGAGAGTGACAGGAAGCTGCTCAGTCTTTTAGCATCCCATAGTGCTCTGCTCTATGGGATAAGGGGCTGAAAGAGAGTGAGCTCTCTTCTGCATGTTTGCCTGTCTTTGCTAGTCTCCAGAGGCTGAGAAGAATATGAGGAATCCTTCTCTCCAACCCCTTGACTGGAGAGCAGAATCTGTGCATGCCTCTTGGCCTCCAGTCTCCCAAGGATCTTGTCTCTCCAGTCTCATTGGCTGTCTTCCCTGCTCTCCCCTTCCCTCACTCCATGGGGGTGGTGAGAAGCAGAGTACTGTGGGATGCTGAAGGTCCAACCAGCCCCTTAGTAGAAAGTAGTCCAGCTGGCAGCCTGTGGCAGCCCATGCAGGTTTAAATAAGGGCCTCCAGGCTCCTGCCCGGCTGCTTTGGCTGCAACAGGCTCCAGGCTCCTGCCTCATTGCTTTGGCTGCAACAGTGGCCAGAGTCTCTGGGCTCCCTCTGCCTCCTCTGGCTGCCACTTCCTGCACCCATCTCATGGGTGGCACAATGCAATATGGTATGCGAAGCTGAGGATAAGCCTGGGTGAATGGTGCAGAAGAGATGGGGAAGAGATCCCATACATTCCGTGAAGTGGCACAGTACCCACACAGGTGCCTGCTGCAGCTTAGCTGTGGGGGGGAGGAGGAGGATCAAAGGTATGCAGTGCAGTGGGTGGGCAGGAGGAGGGGGAGGGGGTCACAGGCTTATGGTGGGGGGGCTAGGGGGTGGAGCCCATGTGGGGAGACATGGCTCACACTGATGCAGCATGTAAGACATGCAGCCCTTGCAGGTGCAGTCAATGGGGCATGTGGCTTCCAGCCCCCCTGAAAGCTGGACAGCCCTGCCCTAGTGCACCCCCTGGCTGGAAAGCACCACTGTTGCATGACAAATTTTATGTAGTCCAGTTGGAGCCACATGTACAGCATTGTACAAAACTGAAGTGCTCCAAATTTGAAGCACCTCAAATTGGAGCACTTCAAATATACATGCTTATGGCCTAAAACAAAGATTATCACTGGCTGACAAGTCAGCAAATAGTCTGGGCTCAAGGTCTGTGATAGCCTCTGAGTCAAGGAGAGTAAGCTAGGCAAGTACTGGCATTCAGATCAAGCTCGTTTCTAATAGCAGCAGGACTCTTTCACCTGTGCACACCTCCCTTCAGAACCCAGTTGCCTTAACATTTCACTAGAACCCCATTTCAGTGTTTTTCTGTGTCAGACTTGTTACTTTGGACAAGCAGGTTTTTATTGTGTTTCTGCTTTTTACATATTGTCTGGTTGCCAAAGAATAGAAACAGATGTTAGTGTTCCTCACCTTTCTGCCAGCATAACATTTTTTATGGTGGCACAAAAACCAGCAAACAATCATCCATGATCCTTGTTGTTCCACAAATGCCCAAAAGTTGTGTTCATGACAAAAGTGTTAAATATTGATTTATCTGCTTTTTAATAACAAATATCTGTTTGCTTTGTGGCAGGAGAATGTGGGCAGTCCAGAGCTGCCCATGCTCTCTAGCCACTCTTAGCAGGTACTCTGGAGGCTTGAGGAACCTGATCCTGTGCACCCTGGGGGGACTGGGCTCTTCAAGTCCTTGGAACATCTGCTCAGCTTTCCCCTCTTACAGAAAAAGCTCAGGATTCCCTGCACTGGGGAGAATCTGGGGGCATGTCTCTGTAAGAGGGGAAAGCCAGGAAAGCACTCCAGGGTCTTAAGGGGCCAATCCTGCCTGGAAATCCCCAGGTGTGCAAGATTGGGCCTCTCAGGCCCCAAGAGAGCACATCACCCATTGTCCTGCTGCATGAATGAGCAGGACAATGGATGATGTGTGCTTGTCCAATGAAGCAGGTCAGCTGTGCCAGGACATATCCAGGACCAGCTGATCCTCCTCATTTGGCAATGTCTGTTTCTAGCCAGAGTATCAAGTGCTGTCAACATGGATTTCTTATATTAAACTTCAGATACTTTCCAAGTCATCCAGTATCATTAGAGATTGTAACCCTCTGGAAAGCACTCACTCTGAAAGCATTTACACAGAAAGGGAATGGAGGCAAATGTTTGCAGAAGTGACTGTGCATATACTGAAGCATACAGTGTCCAGTGCATCAGTGTATTTAAATACATGCCTCATTTACAGTATCTGAGTAGTTACCTGACATGGTTACATGATGTTCTTTTTTCATGAAAGTCTTCACAGATTTTCTTGTATTTTGGAAGGGACTGAATTGCTGGATGGGAGCTGCCATATTCTGTCTTCCTCTGACCTCTGCTAGTTCCTTCTATTTTACCTGCTCTTTCAGATCTCTGACACTTCATACAGCTTCTCTCTGAAAGCATGCACTGTCACCATGATGCCAACAGAGAGTGCTGTAAAAACACTTAACCTTCTCAGGCCTTATTTCAACTAAGGCCTTACTCATGTGATCACATATACTTTAACTTCAATAGGGGAATGCACATCTGCATTTTGCTGGGTCAATATCTCAGGTATTCCTACTTTACAGTAGGATGAGCCACATGAGTAAGTGCTCATCAAAAGTATTGAGAGCCCTGACATGGAATATTTTTCCACTATATTTTACCGAAGATCATATTGAAAAAATGATAATTTGACTAAAAAATGTACAAAATAAAATACCCCAAAATAATTTTACAATTGTTAGTGGATTGCATTTTCACTGAGAACTGTAAGCCATAGAGTTCTCTACTTTGGATTTTTTTGATGTGACTGATCAGCTGAATGAATACCTCAACTGCACAAAGCCCCCAAAAGGACAAATGTACAAATCTTTGGATTTTACTGAGTATTACTAAGCAAATGAAAAATTAAGATCAACAACCACCTACCCTTTTCAGTTTCCACTTTGGTTGCTCTGTGACACTTAAGAGTAGCTGCAAATGCTCCCTTGATAGAGTCGGGTTGCTTCTTTAATAATTCCATTCATAAATACACACTGGGTGTCCAGTGGAGCACTTGAAACTCTGATAATCAAAAGCTTATTGTTTGTTTGAGAAGCTTGAAAGGGAAAGTGAAATAAATACCAAGGGAAAATAGAATAAAGGTGGAGTTTTTCCTTCTAAGTCAGCAGGAGGTCGTCTAAAGTATAATATTATGCACAACTTTTATCTTTGGGGTTGGGTTTTTGTGTGCATGTGTGCAATTACAGTAGTAAAGTCAGTGTTCCATGCATAATCAATCTGGCACTCTACAGATGGTAGAATGCCAGTGCAATATTAACAGCTATATTATGGGCCAGTGTGTGTGTTGAATGGTTTGAGGACTTGTGTCTTTAGCTGAGCTCCGTGTTTAATTCTGTGGAGTAAAATACGAAAAAGTAAAAACCTTTTGTAAGAGGAAAAGAGTAGCTCTGATTTTTCCAAGCAGGCAGAAGATTTTACCACTGGTCCTTCCCATAAAGAAAAAAGCTTGAGTTAAAAAAAATCAGTTCAATTTCTGTAAAGAATTTTAATATTTCTATGCAACATAAATGCAGGTCTCATAGAATGAATGTGACTGCACATGTGTTTGCACATTGATGCAAGAGAGTGAGAATATGTCTACATTTTAAATGTGTAACTGCAGCTTTTGTGGACATGCCCAAACTAAGTTAAGCCTGTCTAGCTTGGGTAGTGATAGCAGTGTAGCCATGGCATTTTGGAATTCAGAGCAGGTTGCAAAACTGTACCTGAGAACCTGGGTAAATATCTGGGCAGTCAGTCCACACAGAGCTCTGTGCTACTATGTCTGTGTGTCTCTCTGTACCAAGCTAGCTTAGTGTGATTTGGATTGTAGTGGAAAGGGTTAGCCTTTAGTTTGTGCAAATGCACAAACTAGTTTGGTCTATATGAAGTGGTGCACATTGGCTGTAATTTATAGTGGCCTAACATCCCTCAAGTGCATTTTAACAACCCTCACAGCAGCAGGACATTGACCATGGTTGTCTCCCCACTTTACCTATGGGCCTCGTAGTTGTGTGTCAGGATTGACTATGTAGTTTTAAGTTAGACAAGGACTTGTATAGGGTAGTTTGGATAGAGATGATCCTTCCTCAAGCACAGCTGGACTAGATGTAGGATGACCATATGGGACAGTGTGAAATCCAGGATACTTCTCCCCTTCCCCTCACCCTTGCCACTCAAGTTAGTGATGCTGCTGCAAGCAAAGGCAGGGGTGGGGTGGCATGATACAACTCTGGTGTTACTATTCAGGCAGCTAAGGAAGTCAATGGCCCATTTTTGACCCATTATTCTTTACAGGTTGCACCTGGCGGGCTTCAAACATCCAGTCCCATGCTGCTCAGCTTTGAGTGTGTAAGCTTGCCCGTCGCTCCGTCCCTGATATAGTATAGCCTGGATGTGTTGCCCTGGGGTAGCCTTCACCCCAATCTCGCCTGCCACAACTTTGCTCGTTCTTTTAGTGGTGGGGTCGACTACTAGGGCATATCCGGAGTTGGGAATCTTGGGGCGGTGGTCTTCTGTGATGCTCCAACCTCCCCTACACCTCGCCCCAATACCCAGCCTCGCCAAGCTGCTGTCGTTTCCGGGCCCGACCCTCATCTTGTGGTATAAGGGGGACTCTGCCACAGATATGGAGATCTATCCTAACCCTGAATCAAGCTAATTATGAGACCCTCCATGGCCTACCTCCCTACCCCTTCAAAAGTGGGAAACAGAACAACAAAAATTAGAAAAACCACTACCAGCAAAAATCCCTGGCTTCAAACAAAGATTAGGCCCCCTGGCCCGGAGAATTCCTCTCCCTATTAACCCTGTCTAAGGCACCCCTCTGTCTGGCTGATATCCTCCCTGAGTGCCACATGGGACTAGTACTGGTCCCTCCAATTCAACCCCACTCAGTCCCTCACCTAGCGACTCAGCCTGATAGGAGCTTGCTTCCTGAAGCCCCTCTCACTGCTTAAGTTCTCTGCTCCCTATCTGGGTAGACTCCGGGAGCCTTCCCAAACCCGTGCCAATCCCACCTGGATTGCAGGGTCACCTCTCATCACTCTCTCTTTGGGGCCATCTCCGCTGTCAGCTTCTTCATCCGGAGTCCTGAGATTTCCGCCCTTGGCTCTGTTGCTGCGAATCAGGGCATCCGCTGCCTCACTGCTGGCGTCCTCCCTCCGGCAATCCTGGGGTAGCCTCTTGCCTTGTGGAGAGTCGTCCGGATCTGCCTTGCCTCTGAACAGGGCTCCACGGGCTCCTCTGCAGGCGGCTCCACTCCGGCTCTTCCCCCCTTCTTCTTCCTTTTGATCGCTTTTTATTGTCCCGGCTCCGTTCGTAATTAACCGCAGCTGGCTGCAGTTTCAAAAAGACGTGGCTAATCAGCCATGCGGGTCCCGCCACCTCTTCTGGTCTTGCAGGTAAGGGAATCACCATTTCTTTCTTGCTTCCCTCATCTTCCCTGTCATGTTTTGGGTCCCAGGACTCACCCTTGGCCCCTCGGGGTCTGTTCTCTGTAGTTCCCCTGTGACACAGGTATTAACAATCACTTCCCCTTTTCAATGGTCGTTCCACTTGTTATCAGCTTACCTACTTTAGGGCAATTTTGCTGTCTGCTTGAGCTTTCTATTTCACAGCTTGTGCCACTCCACCTCCCCACCTTGCACCCCACACCTGGGGTGTGCAGGCTCCGAAACCCAGAACTGTCTCAGCCAGACTTGGACATAATGGTGGCCCTAACATGACTTCATAGACTTCATAGACATTAAGGGCTGGAAGGGACCTTGTGACATCATCGAGTCCAGCCTCCCTGCCATGGGGAGGAAGTCTGCTGGGCTCAAATGATCCCAGCAAGATAAACATCCAAACGCCTTTTGAATGAATCCAGAGTAGGTGCTTGCACCACCTCTGATGGGAGTCTATTCCAGACCCTGGACACTCAAACTGTAAAGGAGTTTTTCCTTATGTCCAAACTAAACCAAACTTCCAGGAGTTTGTAGCCCTTAGACCTTGGGGGCCCTAGAGAACAACTGTTCTCCCAGGTCCTGATGTACCCGCCTTATATACTTATAGGCTGCCACCAAGTCACCCCTGAGCCTTCTCTTCTCCAAGCTGAAGGGTCCCATGTCTCTCAACCTCTCCTCATAAGGCTTGCTCTCTTGGCCTTTGATCATATGGTGGCTCTCCTTTGGACTCTCTCAAGCTTATCCACATCTCTCCTGAAGTGGGGGACCCAAAACTGAATGTAGTACTCCAGCTGCGGCCTCACTAAGGCTGAGTAGAGTGGGAGGATAACAACCCTGGTTTTGCCTGAGATGCATCATTGGATGCATGCCAGTGTTTGGTTTGCTTTGCCAGCCACAGCATCACATTGGTCTTCCCACCTTGTGAATGTATCCAAGTCAGCCTGTATCCCCAGCCTGTCCTCCAGCGTGAGCGCATTCCCCCATAGTTTAGTGTCATCTGCCAACTTTGCTAGTCCACATTTGATGCCCAAATCCAGATCATTAATGAAGATGTTGAAGAGTACTGGCCTGACTACTTAGCCCTGAAGGACTCCACTGGTCACCTCACACCACATTGATTTGCTCCCATCAACTAGTACTCTTTGAGTTCGACCCCAGAGCCAGTTCCCCAGCCATTGGACCATGAGATGGTCAAGGCCACAGTTTCCCAGCTTAACCATGAGGACATCATGGAAGACAAGTCAAAGGCTTTCTTGAAATCCAGATATATGACATCAACCTTGTCTCCCTTGTCCAGGCAATGCATCACCTGGTCATAGAACTATATGACCTTTAGAGATCCCTTTCAGCCCTATTTTTTCTATGATTCTAAGTCTTGCATTTTCAACTAAAAAAGACTTTGTTGTCATAGGCATATCTCGATATAGAGATATCCCTGATATAAACTGTACTGTGGCTCTTAAATTCATAACTTAATACCAGAAAGAAATATCTGGCTTATCAGAATTCTCAACTACTCCTCATTCCAAAGGAAGGCTCTGATACATCTCTGCTCCATGTAAATGTTGAGTATGGCTCTGGTGTCCTTTCTGAAGTGCCATTGCTTTTGTTTCTTTGACTTGAAGACTATTTATGATAACAAAGTAACTTCAAAACTGGCCTGTCTGTTCTTACTCTAGGAAAACTTCCACTGGTATCTTTTGCACTAGAACAGGGGTTGGCAAGCTACAGCCTGTGGAGCCATTTGAACTGGCTCTCAGATGTGGAATCTTGTTGGTGTTTAACAGCAGGGGGCTTCAGCAGGGGTTGTTTTCCCTGGGCCTCCAAGGAGTGAAGGAGTGCTAACCTGCCTGCCCACCTAAGTCTGACCTGAGCCGGGTCATTTCATCCTACAATTTGAAAAGTTTGCCAACCATTGGGGTAGAAGATTGGGCCCCCCTAATGCTTCATGGTGTTGTAATTAAGTTATTGACATAAAAATGGATAAATTAAAGAAAATATTTATGTTAAAAGAATTGCACACCATGTCAAGCTTTTCCCTTTTAATCCCATATGTAACCCATTTGTGGCCCTTTTAGTTCTCATGTTGAGTCCTGGTAAGCTAATTGATAGTAGTCTAAATTCCAAGGTGATGTGTAACATGGCATATTGGTATGTGGGTACATCTTAGTAAGGGTCTCATTTGTTTCTGCATTGTACCTCATTTAGCCATTTCCATTACTACAGGTCTCTGGAACATCCCAGATAAAGAGCTACGAAAAATATTGTGAACAGGAAATGATAGGTGCCGCTGAAATGAACAATACCGTTGATCTTGGCTCAGTAAAACTGGGTCTTTCCCAAGATTCCCATGCCAGTGTGCTGGTAACGTCGAAGGATACTGTTATGGGCAGCTCTTCTGACTAATTCTGGTTTGGAGAAATACAAATCTACATTTGATTTTCTCTCCTGCTCCTCCTCCCCATTCTCCCCCCGACCCCCTGCCCCTGCAGGATAATTTGGAAAGTGTCCATCTGAATGTGCTTTGTTTTACTTGATTCATTGGAGTAGCTATCAAACAGAAACAACCCAAGCTTCTCAGCCATTAATATAGGAATCACAGTGTTGACTTCAAGAACATTACATGTGTGAATAAGGTCAGTAGGGTATGGCAGAAAAAAACACAACCAGCCACAATCACACCAGCAAAACACTAGTTATTTTTTAATGAGATAAAAAACAGTGAAGAAAACCAAGAATGTTGTCTAAAGGTCTTATTCCAGGTAACTGTAAAGGTGTATATCCTGAAAAAGGGGTATCCTGGGTAGGCCTCTAATAGGGATCACCTCCTTTTCTGCAACTTGTAAAAATCATCCTTGCTGCAGCCTGTATTATTCCTGCCTCTCTTTTTACCCAGTGCTACCCCCTAAAATCATGTCACGCTGTGTGAAATTCTGTCACTGCAACTTTCAAGATATCAGTGGATGTGAACTATTTTTTCATTCCCACTGTTAAATGTTGTGTGCCTTCAGTGCTCAATCTTTGAAGAACTGAAGTCTCTTAGGTCTCAATAAAGGGTATGGAAGCAGCTAACAGGCCTGGCCCAAAAGTTTTTGTGCATATTTTATGGTTGAAACTTATAAAAAAGACATCATCAAAATACAAATAAAACAAGAAAAAGGAGAAGGCAGGGTAGAGATAAATAAGTTTTTATGAACAACAGCTAACTTAAGCAGATGCTGTGAAAGAACATGCATAGACTAGAGCATTAAATAGAGGGAATGGAGGGAAAGTAATGGAACTTTTTTAACTTCCATGTGGTCACTTATTTAAACAGACTTATCAGTGCCTCTTACACCAAAGATCATTGTTGTTGGCAGCCCAGATCCTGAAACTGCATAAAGCTATGGTGAAACCAAAAGGACTGTATGGGTACAGGGATCTACCTGCGTAGAGCAGCTTTCAAACCTGGATATTCTCTTGGGCATAGCACATATGAAAACTGATTGTGGAAAGTGGCTGAGGAAAGGTGAAGCTAGGACAAGAGCTGCAATTTACAAACATGTGGATAGTTCTCCCTTAGGCAAGTTGTTTACTGCTGTTTTAAACATTTTTATTAAGTAGCCACATCTCCAACATAGATTAATCTGTGTGTTTGGCTGGTTACTTGTGAGGCCTGGGTACTTGTGGAATTTTCTTTTGATAATGCATCATATAGTGTTTTTTCCTAGTTTATGAGTTTTTAAAATAAAGAACGGGAAAAGGCAGTAAATCATTCAGGTTCAGACAACAGAAGCAAAGGGGGTAAAAGGACCCACCAAAACAATAGATATTTAAGTAGAAAGTGTTCCCACTCCTTCTGACAAAGAGCCTCTAGAGGATTACAATGCAGTCAATGTTGCTTTAATTAAATTTAATGCTGTGTGAAATGCACTCCGAGAAACTTTGATGAATGACTGGGGCAATTCACGCAGCTCACTAAAGGGCATCCAGCCCTTGCAGGGGTGTCAGGCCACGATGAATTGGTTAGTACAGGCATGTTTATAGACTGCCTAAGGAACCTTGTATCTGTGTGGTAATGTCAGAGATAATGTTATGATTCGCTGGACCTTGGGGGGCTTTGATGACACGGTTAATGAGATGTCCCAGGGAGCATCCCAGCAGGTTACTCTCAGACCTCCCACATCAAACAGAGCAGCTTTGCCCCTTCAGAGCCTGCCATCTTCCAAATCCCTCAGCTGGGCTTTTCTTTCCATAGGGACTTTTCTTTTGTTCTTAGTCAACTTTAACTTTGTCTGGCAGCTGAAATTCAAAAGTTGTTAGTTTTTAATTTGATTTCTCTTTGACCAGCCTATACAATGGCTTTCTAAAATTTTATAGAAAAAAACAAAAACAGAAAAGAAAAGGAAAAGAAGGTAAAGCAAGGGCAGAAAAATGGACGGGTGGAGGAGGGGAGGAAGCAAAGGAATGTTTCCTTCATGCAGACTTTAGTTGCAAAGCAAGGAGCTGTGATAGTGTGACTGTGTCTTTTATCGTCAAAGAAGCAAAGGAGAAAAAAAACCAATGGATCAACTGATAAATAAAAGCCTTTTATTCAAGTTTGTTTTAAAGGTTTGTACAAAAGATGGTGATTTAACAATTTCCCTGTGTAGAGAAAAAAAACTCACTAAAGGTTTGTTTTAAAGTGAGGTTAGATGGTAAGTAAACATTCTTATAATAATACATTTATCTCTGTGAAATTCCCAGGGCAGGAAATTGGCTTACACTGTTATATCATTAAAGGGGGACATACATCAAAGGGAATATGGGACCATCTCAATGACCCTTCTGAAACATAAAAACTAATTTTTGGTACTTCTGAAATTCTGCAAAGGGCTCTGAGCAAAAAATGGATGATGGAATTGACAGATCTAGGAATGGCATCAGCCACTAACAGTGCCTTCATTTCGATATGTTTATCCAACAAAGGCAAAATGTCCTATGATCCTACACAGTCCTACACTGAGGAGCAATTCTTGAGGAACAATAAGGCATTAGTCATTGAAATTGTATCTACAATATATTAAATGTGTATGAGAGTGATACCCTTGCAGCAGCAAGCACCATTCTTACCTTCTTTTAAATCCTTTCTGAAAGCCCAATACCATAATACTAACATAGCCACTGGAAAAGATACCTTGGTTACTTAAACAAAAAATGCTTGCTCTGAGCCAAAAGCAACCTTTACTTATGTTGGATAGCACTTGACAGCTTGAGGAGTCTCTGCTGAATGCAGTGGCTTTACCCACAGAGCAAATATTGATTGAAGCGGAGATAGAAGAGGGACCTGGATCTGAGACCTCCAAAGCATGAGCTAGTGAGTGGTAAGAATATGCAATATGAATCTAGCTGTTTGTTTCCTTGGCTTTTATTTGAAGTACCTAAAACTCCAAAATGTTCCAGAAAGGTCAAATTATCCCATTTTAGAAGATTACACATTTTTGTTTCATTTGAATATGCAATTATAAAAATTGCTCAGCTCTAGAGGAGGTGTTTGAAATTTCCTGCTTTTGCTGAGCACCAGGGAAACAGAGAAGGCCTTCTGACCTAGAGCTTTTGTCTCCAAATCATCTCATCTGCTGTGCTGCTGCAGCTTACATGTCCACCTTTGCTCAGGGCAATGTCAAACACTCTTCAAGCAGTGCAGTGGTTTGGGTTAATCCTGCTGCAAAGACTCATACTTCTGCACAGCCTCTCATCATTTAATATTGCATTACTATTATTTTTTGAATTTTCTAATGTTATTTTGTTTGTAAAAATTAAGAACAGTGTGGAAATAAGTGCACATAAGGCCGATGGGCTGTTTCTTGGAAGTGCAATGGTAACGCCTATAGAAGGGCACATGGCCCAGTTGCACAATTAATAGACATGCTCTGCAGGAAATGAACATTTTACAGACAAATGATGTGGCATGTAAACAAGTGGCAACCCAGCTGAATGAGAGGCTGAACAGAATACATTATGCAACTCCTGCCTACTGACATGAGAGGAGAGACTGAGTGGATGGGCACCACTAACCCACTCCCTTCTTTCCATATCATTGTAGTCTGAACCAACTACCCAGGTAGGGGCACTTAAAGTTAAATGGCATTTATTTAATAAGTTACTCAGTGCTGGCCAATATTGCTATAATGAAGTTAAAACTGGAGCTGAGAGGAAGCAAATGCCAGATTAGGTTTGGTAACTTGTCTTGTAGGAAGGAAACAGCAAAAGAGGCTGAATGTTTTCCAAGACCCTAATCTATTTTTAAATAGGTCTTTCTTTAAAATCATAGCAGCAACAATCTCTGCTGTAGTTAATGGGCTGTCAGTGTTTCCATTATTTGAGTGACTGTTTTCTGAATCAGAAACTAAAGACATCATGTCATTGTCACTGGGTCAATGACATTAACTCTAACAAAGGAGCTGGAAGCCATTGGGGGCAATAGCATGTGGCAGCTTCAAATGACATAGCAAGGTCAATGAAGAGTCAAACACGGCTAAGGAGTGTCGTGATCTCACCAACATTGCTGACCAGGGTGAGTATATGAGCCAAGCCTTTAGCATAAGAAGTAGACATCACATTGTAACAGTATGTAGGTGATGACAAGCATGTCTAATTTATATATATATAGACAGATCCATTGCATAAAACCATCAGCACTGGAGGGGTTTATACAGTATTGCTTTGTAAACTTAATGTAAAATCAAGGAGGTGTAACCTCTCAACACACTAGCAGAGTGCACCTGTAGCCCACTAATGCAATAGTTACCACAGCTTATTGATCTATTATAAACCGCATAGAAGGTTGAGACTGGAGCGCTCATTGAAGAGTGGCTTCTATCCTGGGGCCCATCCCAGCCCATGCACAGAACTCCCTTTGACCGCAGTGGAAATTTCACACATTGGAAGCCAATAACTTTGGCTCCACACGTTTAGGCTAGGG
The DNA here is from genome assembly GCF_001723895.1 of Crocodylus porosus. Classification (NCBI taxonomy): domain Eukaryota; kingdom Metazoa; phylum Chordata; order Crocodylia; family Crocodylidae; genus Crocodylus; species Crocodylus porosus. The sequence continues at coordinate 79,575,006 of NW_017728948.1, forward strand.
ACAGACATTCAGAGAGCCCAAGCCTGAATTGATTCAGTCTTCATAGATTCATAATCTGTGCAGGTTATTCTAACCTGCCCAGGCTGAACTGGTTTCCAACCGAACAAACATTCTCTGGACTGAGGAAATGCGGGCACATGCTTGAAGTGGTTCAGGCTAGAAGTTGCGGGTGCTAGAGCACCCCTCCCTTCCCTTCCAGTGCTGAGCTGAGGGGGGTGCAGCCAGGCGGCTTTGATTAGGGAGGGCTCTCTCCCCCACAGCTGCCCAGCAGGGAATTGATAACAGTGTTTATCACCCCATTAAGAAAACAAAGGGACATTACCAGCTACCTGTTGATTATCCCTTTGTCCTACCACAGCATAGACCATAGCCAGCATGTGGTCTGCTATCTAATGCTGAAGTGTCTGTAGGGCAGAGGGGAGGGAGAGGGGATGCGGGCAGCTGTCAGTCTTTGCCGGAGCTCTGGCCAGGGAGCAGAGGGGAGGGGCCAGCTCTGCTGTGGAGCAGAGAGCCCCGCTCAGCCCAGGGAGCATGCCAGGATGCTGTGGGAGTCTGATTTATCTTGAACCAGCAAGGGTCTGGGACAGACATTGCGTAAACTGGTTTGACCCAAATCAGTTAAGTCTGATACTATATTCAACCAGGTTTATCTCAAACCGGTTTCAGCCATTTTCAGACTGGTTTATGTGCACTGAATATCTGTTCTGTTACAGGTTTAAACCAGTTTTTGATAACTTAAACTGGTTTAATGTGTAATGTATGTCCCTAGCCTTAAGGGTTTGGAAAAGAGTGATGCTCTGAACAGAGTGCCATCTCCTTGCAAGAACATTTGAGCAAGTGTGGTTTTTTTTCTTTAGATGCTGAAGTTTTCATGGCTTATAATTACAACAATAATTTTTATTTCAGGCCTTGTCTGGTGTATAATGATTAGTTAGACTAATGACCCTGTTGTTTACTTTGGGTCCTGGACTTCTCCAGCCAGTCATTAATTAATAGAAAATCCTACCTCCAATGGTCTGTATTGTTTGACAGCAGGTCCAGAATCCTTGGTCTGCAAAGGCCATTTCATACCATGTTAGGTAAAGCAGGATAGGGTGGCCTGGCGAGTGGGCTGGAATTCTTAAGTGGCACAAATCTTGCATTCTCTATGTCAGATGCTCTGACCTCTAACAGGAGTAAAAAAGGGGCATATTGCATAGGCAAGATAGGGCGAGAAAAGAACATTGCAGAACAAAGTTTTATTGTTATCATTACTGGCATTATCAAAACACATAGGCCTATGTCATGCTAGGTGCTGAACAAGCATAAACAAGAGAGATGGTCCCTCCCTCCACAATTATGGTTTAGGTGGGCGCATCTACACAAGATGCTACTGCGCAGAGGTTACTGCACATTTATATAGTACTTGTATAATCAAGGACTAAATAAATGCACAGTAACTGGAGTTACTGTGCAGTAACTGGACAGTAACTGGAGTTACTGTGCAGTAGCGCCTGTGAATGTCGTTCCAGTGACACTACTGCACAGTAGCTTAATAATACTGTGCAGCAGAGTAGTGTTACGAATTACGCTCGTAAGCCACATGCAGTTCGCTCTAGGCTGGGGCAATGATCACGCAGAGCAAGTATCCAGAGTCAGATACAGAATCTTTATTCCCTGCAGCGAGGTGCCTCCAGGGAGGGACCTCTCCTATTAGATACAATACTATTTTATACTTTTGTTAGTACATTAGCATTAGCTCGTGATTAGCTCATGCTCGTAAAAATACCCAATTACCTACTAACTAAACTGCTACGCTATCCAATCAAGCGACACTGTGCAAGTGAACACCGAAAGTTAACTCTTGTGGCTGTATGGTCCATATATTCTTGCCAAGATGTGTCTTATCTTATAAAAACAGTCCTTGTACTTCTTTCAAGATTCCTGTGTTGACCGGATTCAGCTAGTTTCATATCTTATTAGTAGCCCTTACACAGCACTTTTCTTTTCCACCGTCTAGTACGTGCTGTGTCCGTTCTCATGTAATGGCAGTCAGTGGTAAAGGAAATGGCCTCACTTAGCATTTGTAAATTCCACATACAACAGTCCTTCCTTTTCTTTTGCTCGTCAGAGAATTATATGGGAACAGAATAGTAACTGTAGCCACAGACTACATTTGCAATAGTCTTACAACACATACAGCCACACTGCAAGAAAACAAACAGTACAACAAAAATTAGTATCACAAGGATGAGGGTAGACAAGACTCTTTTTGTTGTAAGTCCGAAGTCAGTTACCCAGTTCCATAAAGAACCAGAGTCTGAGTCCTTAGTCTGTTCAAAGGTTGCCCAGGCCTGTTGAATGGAATCGATGTTGGTGTGGAGAGAATCACTCTTGTCCAGGATCCAGGTGCAGCATTCGGTCCTTATTACAGTGCAGGTACCTCCACAGTCAGCCAAAAGATAGTTGAGTGCCATGCAGTTCTGTAAAGCAACCTGGCAGAGTGAGTACAATTCTAGAAAAATATCCTTTAAGGCCCCGACAGACTCATTGACAAATGCTTGTAAGAAAAGAGTTACCCTATTCATGGCACGTAAAGCCTTGGCTGCCCCATACCATGGAAAAGCTGAACCAAAAATGCCAGATGCATCATTAATGTACAGTAAACTAGTATGGTCCACACTCCTAGGCCGGACATGCATAGGTAAGCGAGACAGAACTCTTACTCCAGGTACTAGGAACCCCAACCCACACCGTCCTGTCAAATTGCACAGAAGCCATAAGTAAGCTTTCCCACCGCATAAGAAACACATCCCTGTGGGCACCACTAGGGGCAATCCTTGGAGACACTGATAATAGTTTGAAGGAAAATAATCATATGACTCTCCCTTGCCGGTTCTAAGGGGTACATTAACTTTACACGATAGTGAAAATTACAATTCTTTTCCCATCCCATATCTGGCCTGTAGGTATCATTTTGAAAATAAGAAAAGAAAGACCAAAACCCATGCATAGGTCTATAAAGAATGGGCTGGGAGTTTGAAGAGGGTGGTGAGTGAATTACCATCCAATTTATCTCATATCGTGATTTATTAAAGAGAGTTTCATTCCATCCAATCAACGTGAAATTTCACTGAATTTCCTCTGTCCAGCTGGATGGATAGCTCACCTTTTGTACCCAATCTCCATAACCCTGGACATCAATTCCAATGCCCAGGAGAGGAAATCCATGTGCCTGAGTCAACGGAATTTGAGAACAAATCCAACACCTTGAAAGATTATATGCACAAGTAAAATTCTGAATAAATCAGTGATAATAATTCTCCTCAGGGTGCAATCCCACACTACTGTTTAATGGGAGAGGGTATATTGGTAAAGACATTCCCAGGTGTAAGGCACAGACTAACAGCACCAAGGATGCGGACCTTCTCACGCTTGCCCCAGTTTGCCCCGGCATCCTGGCTGCCAACACACAATTACCACAGTAAGAACTATTATTATTATAATGAACACAACAAATCCTTGCAGAGATCTGGGATCCCAATAATTTCCCACACCAGTCCAGGGGTCTGTAGAATTATTCATGCAGTAAATAGTTGATCCGTTGATCTTCACTCAGGCTTAGGTGCCAGGTCCGGGTTCGATGCCTTCTTCACATGGCGATAGTGTATCCAGCTGCTTTTGCCTGCAAACTTTAAAGCAGAATAAGTACATAATAAAACTTGGTAAGGCCCCTCCCACCGAGGTTCCAAAGGTGAGGTTCGTGGTATCTTTTTAACCATTACCCAGTCACCCAGTCTATATTCATGTATCTGTAAACCCAAAGGTGGACTTTGGAAGAGTTGTGCCTGAGTATTACTCTCTTTAAATTCTTTCTGTAATCTAAGAACAAACCTAGACAGCGTCTCATCCCCATCCAAGAGACTGGCATGTGCAGAAACATATATTTCCGGGACCAAAGCAGGCAGGTCTACCAAAAAGAATTTCAAACGGGGACAAACCTAGGGGCATTCTTGGGGTACGCCTAACGTGCCACAGAACTATTGGTAACACCTCCGGCCACTTAAGTCTAGTTTCTTTGCAATATTTTGTTATCATGGTCTTAAGAGCTCGATTCATCCGTTCTACCTGTCCAGCTGATTGTGGATGATACGGGGTATGGAGTTGTCTGGCAATTCCCAAGCAACAATATACTTCCTCCAATATCTTCGCAGTGAAGTGTGACCCTCGATCACAATTGATTACTTCCGGTACTCCGAAGCGTGGTATGATATCCTTCATGAAAAATTTCACAACCGAACGAGCATCTGCTTTTCTAGTGGTAGTGGCTTCTGGCCAACCAGAGAGTTGGTCAACAATAATTAAAAGGTGTTGATATCCTGCACTCTTCGGCATGTCTGCAAAGTCAATTTGAAGGCATTGAAAAGGAAAAATTGCCCATGGTCTCCCCCCTTCGATTTAGCATCAAGCTTCTGCTGAAAATGCCAAACAGGTATTGCAGGCGCTCAAAACATGTTTAACAGCTGGATAAACATGGGGCACAGCCCACCACCGAAGGATTGCACTTGCGGTCCCTTCAATTCCAGCGTGCCCTAAAGAACGAAAGATATTGCCTTACCTGCAGGCTCTACGTTGATTCAATATGTAGATGATCTGTTAATAGCTAGCCCTGATTATAATGCTTGTTGTTTGATTCTGTGGTTTTATTCAAAGCTTTAGCACTTAAAGGACATCATGCATCTCCATCCAAGTTACAGCTGTGCAAGACTCAGGTAAACTTTTTGGGCTTTGTAATTCGTCCAGGAGAACGATTGCTCTCCCCTGATAGGGTACAGGCTATCCAAGATTTTCCTCGCCCTGTCACTAAAAAACAATTACGGGCTTTCCTGAGGGCAACAGGGTTTTTCCATCCTTGGATTGTAGCATTTGGGGAAACTGCCAAACCTCTAGTGCAGGCAAATACCGATGTGGCCGCTGATCTGCTAATCTGGACTTGTGAAATGGACGCTGCCTTTGTCACCCTGAAGAAAGCTCTTATGTCAGCCCCTGCTTTAGTTCTGCCAGATTATTCTAAGGCTTTTTTTCTTTTCAGTCATAAGCGGCAAGGAGTTGCTAGTGGCGTTTTATTACAGTATCTTGGGGACTGCCCATGCCCTATGGCTTACTATTCTGTACAACTGGATCCAGTCATTTGGGGCTCCATATCCTGTGTTTGTTCCATTGCAGCAGCAGCTGTGATGGTGGAGCGGTCCCGCCCTATTGTTCTCAGGCACCCATTGACGGTATGGGTTCCCCATGAAGTTGAGATTTTGCTGAAACAACATACAATGCAGGCCTTGTTAGTGCTGTGATGCAGTACTGCACAGTATTATTCAGCTACTGTGCAGTCAGTGTCTCATATAGGTGCAGCTGGTATGCACTGTGCTCTATCTGCAGTCTGCGTAAGAACTGGCCCTATACCGCTCTACATTGCAAAAGAACTAGAGGGGCCTGAATGGGGTAGCCATAGCCAATGGCCTGAGTTTACCACAGTTTACTGTACCTTTGCTACCTCTGGCCTGCAATACTGGTAGAATTCAAGGTCTTGACTACTATGGTCTAAAATACTGTAAATGATTTAGGTCCTGATCACCTTAAATATGTTATCTGTCTTCATGAGATAGCAAAGAAACTGAGGGTAATTGAGTCATTCAAACCAACAACTCCTGATTTAAGTCAGAGAGTATCACAGCATCATAATGACATGTTATTGGTTTTAGAGATTCACTCTCTATCATTATACAGCATGGCCTGTATGTTTGATTTTTCAAGATCCATTATGAATCAGTTCTTTCTCAGTCAGTGGGTGTCAGGCTGTTAAGTGGCTGAGATGGGGAGAAATTTGGCTTTGGCAGATAGAGTCAGTGGGGGTCAGTGAGGGTCAGTGAACAATTTGAATGTTATACGCATTTTATAAATCAATTGATACCTAAAGCTATAACCAGGCTGATTTGAAATGAATAAAAATAGATTTATTTACAAATGCAGAATAAAACCACCGTACAGAATCTTAGCTAGCCTGATGATGTAATGATGGCTTTAAGATAGTGTCATAATAGCACACTGTCTGTTTTCACTCTTTTGAAAAAGAAATCTTACAACAGAAATGGAAACTGAAGTGATCCTGTTGAGTCTTTGTAACACTGCAGGTCAACCCCCCACCGAAGGATGATTTTTACTTACCATGTGGGTTGCAATGTCTGGGCACAACATAGTGGCCTGAAGCTGAAGTTCCTTCTTTCACTTGGACTTTTCTTGCTGTGGCAGGTTCCAGTCAAACCTTTAACATTATTTTAACATAGGTTTTTGTGTATTTGGTTTCCTTTTGTGTTTTAAAATTAATTTCCAGGCTGTGATCTAATGGCAGTAATTACCTCAGAAGTGTGTACAGTCCAGGGTATATTTATTTTTGTTTCAACCAAGGCAAATGATTACAGGTCTTGGCTTTACTTCAGGGATCAGCTCTGTTGGGAGAGCCAAAAACAACATCTACCTTTGCAATCTGGCACGCAGGTCCAAAATACCTTACAAGAAAGTTTGATTTAATGATATGAAGGGCAGGAAGAGCAACAGAGGAAAGCCCTTTGAGTCTTTATGTTGTAGCTGGAGGGCTGGAGTGCAAATGGCTCGCTAGTGTGATGTTGTGGTGTGACCCAGCCTTGTCATATAGAGTACTTGTACATGTACTTGGCATTTAGTCGCTAAAAATGTTCCTGGTTTTAATTTTTCTTTCCTATTTTTCGAGGACTAATTATGTAACGTGTACCTGATTTACCACATAAGAGCTTATTATGCTATGACTAGTAAAAAGTGCTACAAGACACGCTAGAACAATTTTAACCTTCTGCTTTTTCAATACTACCTTATTGCTAGGCAGCACTTTAGGACAAGAAATGCCCTACCACAGCACTTGTGATGCTCGGGCAGGTGCTGGCTAGGTGCGGGGTACCCTTAGGTGCAAAATCCCATGTCTCTGGGTTCCCAAGGGGCAGCACTCCAAGCCCTAGCCCAGTGCCCACTCACTTTTGAAAAACAGCACAGAGTACTCAAGTGGTTTGGTGTGCAGTATTTCCCTACAAAGACCCCCCGCCCCCAGGGCTTCCCAAAAGAGTACAAAAGCATTGCACCCAAGGGCTGCATGCTGTTTTCCCCAGGCAGGCATTGGGTGCGGGTTATCCTTAGGCAGGGCTACTCTAGTGTGCACTAACATTGCATTTCCCACCCACCCACTTTGCAAAGTTGCCCCAAGCCAATTTCCCCCCCAACTATTTTTTGCACAAGGGAAAAGCTACATTTTTTTACATTTGTTGTGCCTTTTCCCCACACGTGTGTTTTCATGTGCTTACCAAGCTGGCGCCATACTGTTTGGATTTTTTTAAAACTAGAACAGGGCTGTGGGGGTGTGGGGGGATCTGGAGCAGTTGTTGGGGTGCACATGCGGTATTGATGACCAAGAGACTTCTGAGTTGGATTAGAGATGGCAGCACACCAGTGGCACAAGCACTCAACCCAGCGGCACACTTGCCCCTGGCACAGCACCAGAGCCTGCTGCTTGCTGATGATGTCATGTGCAGGTTTGCTTTTGAGTGCAGGATGAGGCCGCTTTTGTGACACTTGAAAGAGGACACCCCAAACCAGTGGCAATGCGTAGGGGATGCGCAAGGGTGCAAGTGCACTGGGCAGTGAGATCGGGCAGAGGAGGACCCCGCCCCTCCAGTTGGCAGGACTAGTCACAGTAGGGGACATGTGCCCCCCTGACTAAAGCAGCACCAGTCACCCATGCCCCGAACTGTTCCACAAGCAACCTGGATGCTTAAAGATTGGTAAGTGAGACCTGACACTTGGCTGTACCCTGAGGGAGGGCTGCATTGTTTATTTAAACTATCATGTAAATAGGGTTTAATTGCCATCAGTGAAGGTACTAGGTACCCACAGCATGAAGTCCTAGCTCTTAACTTCCTCCTTCCTCCTATTTCTAGTTAATGAATGAAATGCTTCATATGTTGCTCTTGTTGGGCACAACAGGCAGAAGAGAAGAACAGAAGCCTGCAAGACAGTCTCCTAATGCCACTTCTGTCTCCAGAAAAAATGCTGCCCTGTTACTTTCAAGTTCCTATTCAATACTCAGTATCATTTTAGATGCATTATTCTTAATACCCTCAGCATTATTTGTAATACCTTCACCATTCTCTTTACCATGATGTAGACAATTTCTCGTATTGTGTTAATACATCAGAAACTAAGCTTGCATTTTAAATAATCACTTCAAAATTTTAAAATTAATTTTTCTGTTTCATATCTGAATATGCCAGTATTTAACAATGACCTTTTTTTTGGTCCCTTTTTTGCCCTACTTCCAGCCTTCCCTGCTTCTGCTGCTGCTTCTCAGTGACCCAGTCAACAATATGCAAGATATAAAAATGCTGAAAACTTACAAAGGGTCAAGCTAGTCCAAGCAGCTACTTACTGAAATATGCTTATTTAGTTCAAGGATCAAGTATGTAGTCTTCCTTTGTCATTGTTTGTCTTTGTTCATGTAGCCCAAATTTTTTTTACCTTACTTGTGTACTCTCCACCCACATATACTCCTGCCCACTGTCCCTCTCTCCCTACCTGAGTCTTTCCTGAGACGTGGTGGCTTTGTAGATAGAACCCACATTTTTTTGCAAAAGTCTTGATAAAACCAGCCAGTCCCATTGATGTAGGAGTTCAAGCTGGGCAGCCTGTTGGCTGTGCTAAAATTCTGCCCTGCTGGGGCTTCTTGGGCAAAATTGTGTTTACACACACCTTCCCTCACTGCCGCACAGCTGCAGCTTCTCAGGGAAAATACTCTTTCCACACACCTTCCCCAATGTCTGGGGGGCTTATCAGGCAAAGTAGTCTTTCCACACACCTTCCCACACAGCTGGGGTGGGGGGGTTCTGAGGCAAAATAGTCTTTCCCCCACCTTCCCTGCCCCATGGCTAGGGGCTTCAGGCTTTAGCATTGCAACATTAATGATTTAATTTTTCATTTTGAGTATAGCACGTTTTCTGCTATACTCAAAATATTACTTATATCTTCCTCCTGCAAACTCTGAAAATACCTTTTTAAGGTTTCTTACTGTTTTGCACATCTAAAAATAATCCTTCCATGCACCTTCCCCCATAGCTGGGGGGCTTTCTGGGGACAATACTCTTTCCATACACCTTCTCTGCCCCACGGCTGGGGGGCTTCTGGGGCAAAATGATCCTTCCACACACCTTCCCCCATCTCTGTGGGGCTTCTGGTGCAAAATAGTTTTCCACACACCTTCCCCCACATCTGGGGGGCTTCTTGGGGAAAAAAAGTCTTTCCCCCACCTTCCCTGCCCCACAGCTAGGGGCTTCAGGCTTTAGCATTAGAACATTAATGATTTCATTTTTCATTGCGTCTGTCACGGGGACATAAGCAAGGGCAAGTGGGAGACCATGCCCACACAGAGTGCTGAGGGAATTAGCAGAGGTGATTGCGGGACCCCGGCATGGCTTTATGAGCACTTGTAGTGCTCTGGTGTGGTGCCAGAAGACTGGAAAAGGGCCAATGTGGTTCCCAGTTTCAAAAAAGGGAGGAAGGAGGACCCAGGAAATTGTAGGCCAGTCAGTCTTACCTCGATCCTGGGTAAGCTTTCTGAGAGAGTTATCCTGGCGTATGTCCGCGAGGGGCCAGCAGGGGAGATTATGCTTGTGGCAACCAACACGGTTTCATTAGTGGCAGATCCTGTCAGATTAACCTGGTGGCCTTCTATGACCAGGTCACAAAATCCTTAGACACAGGGGTAGCAGTGGACATAGTCTTTCTGGACTTCAGGAAGGCCTTCGACCTGTCTCTCACCCTGTTCTCATTACAAAACTAGGGGACTGTGACGTCAACACATACACAGTCAATTGGGTCACTAACTGGCTAGAGGGTCGCACCCAGAGAGTGGTGGTGGACGGGTCCTATTCAACCTGGAGGGATGTGGGCAGTGGTGTTCCCCGGGGCTCAGTCCTCGGCCCTGCACTTTTCAACATCTTCATCAGCCACTTGGACAAGGGGGGAAAAGCACCCTGTTCAAGTTTGCAGATGACACTAAGATGTGGAGAGAAGTGAGCACGCTAGAAGAGAGGAATAGGCTGCAATCGGACCTTCACAGGTTACAGGGGTGGGCGGATGAGAACAGGATGGGTTTCAGTACTAAATGCAAGGTACTGCACCTGGGGGGGAAGAACCAGCAACATACCTACAGGCTGGGGAACTCTCTTCTCATCAGTGCAGAGGCAGAAAAGGATCTTAGAGTCATTATTGATGCCAAAATGAACATGGGCCGACAGTGTGGGGACGCGGTCAGGAAAGCCAACCATACTTTGTCATGCATCCACAGACAGATTTCAAGCAGGTCCAAGGAGGTGATCCTCCCCCTCTGTGCAACACTTGTCAGGCTGCAGTTGGAGTACTGCATCCAGTTCTGGGCGTGGCACTTCAAGAGGGATGTGGATAACATGGAGAGAGTCCAGAGGAGGGTCACTTGCGTGATCATGGGACAGCAGGGCAGGCCCTACAAGGAGAGGCTAAGGGACCTGAACCTGTTCAGCCTCCACAAGAGAAGGCTGAGGGGGGATCTAGTGGCCTGTTACAAACTAGTCAGAGGGGACCAGCAGGCATTGGGGGAGTCCCTGTTCCCCCAAGCACTACCAGGAGTGACTGGACCACAAGCTGGCAGAGGGTAAATTCAGATTAGACATCAGGAGGCGCTACTTCACGGTCAGGGCGGCTAGTATCTGGAACCAACTTCCAAGCAAAGTGGTGCTGGCTCCTACTCTGGGGGTCTTTAAGAGGAGGCTAGATGAACACCTTGCTGAGGTTGTTTGACTCAAGTACCTCTTTGCTGCCATGGCAGGAGGTCAGACTTGATGATCTGCTCAGGTCCCTTCCAAGCCTACCGACTATAAAACTATGAATGTTTTAAGGAATTCAGTCAGAAAGTTGTTCTCATTTTGAGGGGGAATCAAAGGTTCAGACAGGAGTTTGTAACAGAGTTTCACAAGGTCAATGTACTGGGAGCAAAATTGAGAGTACCCACCCAAAAAAACTCTGCAGTCTCTTGCAAAGGAGAGCCATACCTCCTATAGCCACAAGAGGAGAGTCCCAAGGTACTTCAGGTATGACGATGAAGAGGAGGGGGATGCTGATGTGACCCAGGGAGGGTGCAGGATGGGCGTATCTTGCGAGGGAGCACATTCTCATTACTAGAGTTTTCTATGACCCTCCAGGATAGGTGTGCTTCTCTATCCTTCATGTACTTCCAACCCAGTATTTGCGAAGCAGAGTCTACTTCAATCTACTGGGGCCTACATGGGGGCTGTGTGAACCAGGTTAGGTTCACAATCTATCTCTCTTTTCTCTCTACCTACTTTAGGAATTTTTTTGAAGTCTCTGAAAGAAATAAAGTATTGCAAAAGGACTTTGAAAAATGTCCTGTATTTTTATTTTCCATACAAGAGGCTGGGTGAAAATCTTTCATGACGCTGGGTTGGGTGATACAGGGAGGCACCTGATAATATGAATCCCAAAGCTGGTGACAGTCAGCTTGTGGCCAGCATGACCAAGGCTAGTGTCTTGTGGCTGAGGGCACTTATCAAGTAGATCATTAGCCATTAGCCCTTTACAAAGGCATTAGGGGAAACACTCTACATAATGTAGCATAAATTAGGTATGTGGCACGGCAAGAAGAAAGACAGCTGCAAAATGCCTTTGCACTGCCCAGTGTGCCATCAGGCATGGGCAGCCACTTGGGATACTTCCCTATCCACTCCTCAGGTAATATGGATAACCCCACACCCCCCTCAACCCTCCAAATTGTAGTGCACACTACTGTTTACATGCTGCAGCACAACCACCTTCATGCCTGGCTGCCACAACCTTTAGTTCACTCGATGCCAATGACTGAAGAGACCATGTGAAGTGGGTGGCACTGTTTGATTTCCTGTGTCAAAAAAAGCTGGATGTCACCTTTCTGCAAGAAACCCATACTGATGCAGCTAGTCAAGCCATGGCTTGTCTCTCAGAACAGGAGTCACAATCGTCTTATAACCACAGCTGATGCCTGACTCGGCAGTAACATAAGAGGTTATCCCTGGCCACCTGCTAATTGCTCGTATCACATTGGCACAATGTTGCCTCCTCCTATTTAACATCTATGTGCCCACTGTTGGGTGAGAACAGACAGCTTTTTTTGAGACCCTGGCTGACTTTTTGAGGGGTGCAGCTGACGATGATGACCTTCTCCTCCTGGATTTGGTTGGACATCTGGCGCCATTTCCACACTGACGCTAAGCAGTACACTTGAATAAAGACAACTGCTGGTGGGATTGCCGGGGCATGATCACCAGGCATTGCCCACTGGTCCTGCATGGCAGCTGCATTATTCCATCCGGACTCTTGGATCACAGTCTTATTTGCTGTGAGCTGAGTCTCCTTGGCAGAGTGTGTTCCCATGCGCCCTACTGGTGCTTTAACACCAGCTTGCTGCAAGATTCTTACTTCTGTGAATGCTTTGCCTATTTCTGGTGGACATGGGAGACTGTGAGAACCACCTATTCCTCCTGGAAGCAATGGTTGGATGTGGGGAAGGCAGAGATTTCTGCCAGCAACACACACAGCTGGCAATGAGCGAGCTCCGCCGCCATGTCTGGGGGTTGGAGGAGGATGTAGAAAAGCTTGAGGCAGCCCTCCTATGCTGACAGAGACACAAGACTGCTTGCGAGCCTTAAACTTAAGAAGCATCTACGGGAGCTGGCAGGGGGAGGTTCTCACCCTGATACCAAAGATAGGGCACCTCAGCTGCATTTAAATCTCTTCTCTGTGGCAACTACAAGATTCTGGCTAAATCCTTAACCACTCGACTGCATACTATCATTACCTCAGTCATCAGTCCCGAACAGAGGTACTGTGTGCCAGGCAGGACCATCCAAGATAATCTGTTTCTGCTTTGTGACCTTGTGACAGCCACAGACTTCTTTGGACTGAATGTTGGGCTCACCTCCTTGGACCAGTAAAAAGCCAGTCTTTTGAAAGTGAACGGCATGCTCTGTGCTCCATTCCTGGCTCACAAGGGCATCCACCAGGGCTTCCCCCTCTCAGGAATGCTGTACGCTCTGGCCATTGAGCCCCCACTTCACACTCTGCAATGGCGCCTGACCAGCCTCACTCTTCCATTGACCTCTGGTTTGGTTGAAGGCCTGTTGGTTAGGCTGATGTAGTATGCAGACAATTTGACCATTCTCCTCAGCACCCAAAGTGATGTCCAGTCGCTGGTGGACAGTTGATGTGCTTATGAGCATGCTTCCTCAGCTCACATTAACTGGCCTAAGAGAAATGCCCTAGTCCTTAGTGTGTGGACCAATCATCCCCCCCAGACCTGCCCAGGGGTCTCCCCTGGCAGTGCAAGGGCCTTAAAGTTCCTTGGCCCATCAGTCTTCCGAGCCCAGAATTGGGAAGCCTTAGCAAGGAGATGGAAGTGCTTCTGCAGCAGAGCACTGGCACTTGCCCAGTGTCTCCTACTATGGGTGGGTCCTTATTGTGAACAATTTGGCAGCTGCAACATTATGGCACCATTGTGCCGTGTTGCAACCCCCCCCCCCCGAATTACTTGAACAGCTTCAAAGACTGGTGGTGGACTTTTTCTGGGATGGATGCAATTGGCTCCCCAAACCTGTTCTCTATCCACCTACGGCTGGGGGAGGCCAGGGCTTGGTTGACCTGGCAAGTAGAGTGGCTGCTTTCCACCTGCAGGATCTCCAGAGACTCCTTTACTGTGAAGACCACTGTCCCTAGCAGCAGCTGGCCTGTGTGTTTCTGCACTGGGTAGGGAACCTCAGGTTTGACCAAGAACTCTTTCTCCTGGATCCTGCTCTCCTGGACTGGGGCACCCTCCCGCCCTTCTACCACAGCCTGGTGTGGGCCTGGCAGACTGCCTTCTACCTCCATCTATGGGCCAGACATCTACAGTTTTCACAGTTGCTGCAGGAGCCACTTGTCTACAACCTGGCCATGCAGCACAGACTGTTGAGCCTCAGGTCTGATAGCCTCACTGACTCATCCACTCATGTACAGTCCAGCTAAGCCGCCTTCTCAATCTGGACTGGTTGGAGTGGCTATCAGCCAAAGCTCTGGCTGCCCAGTTGGGCATGCATTCAGTCTGCTGCGCCGCTTGTCTTTTGAGGGAAGTGCAGGCTACCCTCCCAGCAGAGGCAGTGGCTGCCATCAAGGATTACTCCAAGCGCAGCGGGACATCCCTTCTGGAGATGTCTCTGGAGAGTCCTTTTCACCATTGCCCATTGTCCCAGCCATTGATAGCGATCTGAGCTGTGGGCATGGCACCTTATTGACTCTTCCCATGCCTCCTGACAGCGATGCTGGGATGCATCTTGACGTGCTCCCCTGGAAAGCCCTGTACACATGGGTGGTTTGTGTCTGCCATGCTCATGTCCTTGCCACTCAACCTGACATGATGTGGAAGCAGCACCTAGTGGCACTGGCACTCACACCAGCTCTCCCTGCATGGTGCACACTTTATAAACTACCCATTGCCAAATGGACTGGTGACCTCCAGTGGTGGTTGCTTCATGGGATACTGGGCACCGGCACTCTCGATTGCCACATGGACCTGACTGCATCAGCAGCCTGTCCATTTTGCCCAGGGGAGGTAGAAGAGGATTTATTTCATACCTTCCTCAGGTGCCCCTAGCTGCTGCCGCTCCTTGCTGCCCTCGGCCCCTTGTTTGAGGTGCTCGGCTTGGAACTCTCAGAGACCACCTATTATTCTCTTTCCCATACTGGGTGGCAGAGAGGGGTGTCATCTGCCTGGCTAATTATTTTCTTGGTCAAGCTAAGATGGCCATCCTCATGAGCTGCAGGAACCAGTTCCCTGGGGCCAGCTCTAATGTTGCCCTGAGACTCTTTCAATTCTTGGTCCGGGCATTCCTGACAATGCAATTTGAACATGTCATCCTCCAGGCATGTTGAGCCCTCCAGGGGGTGCTCTGAAGCATTGAGGGCATCCATTTAGTCCTCGCCCTGTGATACTGTTTGCCCCTTCCCTGGGTACCAAGAGATGTCTGAGCGGGCTGCTGTTGCACTAGCTGTTTTTGTGAGGGTAGGGCTTGCAGGCATAGCCCTAGGCTCTGTCTGTTGTACCTGGATCTCCTGGGTGGGCAGTGTTCAGTTTTTTTGTTGGATTGTTACTCCCTTTTCCCCTTAATAAACCTTTATAAAAAGTCAAAAGTCTTTATTTCATTCTTCATTTGTAAGTTAAATTATGTGATTAAATTAAAGTATTTGTTAATATTTAAATTAACTTATGTTATTACAATTTTTTAATACAATATGGCCTTCTGTATGCTTGCTGGAACTGAGAAAAATGAAAAAAGGGATGGAAGAGGAGCAGGAAAATATTGGTGGGAGGGGGCAGTGGAATTAAAGTGGGTGAGACTAGCTGGCCAGCGGGGGCTTGGGGGAAAAAATGTTTGGAGTCTGGGTGGCATGCAGCTGAGGCTGGCTGCCTCTGATAGGCAGCAGCAGCACAGTGGGGAAAAGGACAGCCAGAAGCAAGGTGTGTGCGGAAAGGTGGAACGTGTTTTTAGAAATCTCATCTTTCATTAATCTAAAATAAGCAATAAAATAAGCAGTAAAAATTTGCAAGATTAGCACCTAGTGTCTGACTGAATCAACGCAAGAGAAATTAGATGAACTTCCATGGATTTCCATGGATTTTCTAATGAACCCAAGCAGCACCTGGTGGTGCAATAGCTGCAAAGCAGGGAAAATCACGTTTCAGGCATAAGTCACACCATCACAAATTTAAAACGATACAAATAACCCTCATGGAAGAAATTCAGGAGCTAACAATAAAACATGTCAGAGGTGTTTTAAATTACCATAAAAAATCCCACTAAAATAATAAAATCAGCTGATAACGTGGAGACATAGATGCAATTTAGCTATCTTAATGGCAATTTTTGTAACGTGGACACAGGAAAAGTTTAACATGAAAACAGGAGAAGTGTAACATGGACAAGCACCCATAATGACAACCTCTCCCTACTCTCAAATTACTTGCTAGGCTCCCTGAGTTTGAGATGCTTTGCAGGTGAATTATATCTAATGTTGGGAACAGGATAGAAAAAAAAAAGACTAGTATAATTAGTTGGTACCATTCAGTAGACAGATATATAAATTTGAAAAGTGTGATGTTTGCATGATTACATACTCACAGGTCAAGTTTCCCATTGCTTCCTCTGCAAACTTGTCATCAGCAGTATTCATAAGGGAAAGGTCTGTTCTGAGAATTGTTTTAGGTTTACATAAGTTTAAGCAGAGAGTGGGTGTCAGCAGGAGGAGGGGTAAGCAGAGAGTGGGTGTTAGTAGGAGGAGGGGTAGCTGATGCACCAAAATGTGGTCAGATTCTTGAGGGGTTATATTTGTCTGCAAAGATTTTACTGACATTTAAATAACCAAGGTGAGAGCCAGACTATGTCCATCTCTCAGTGATCATGGAGGAAGGCAAGCAAGCAACTTCTGCTTTCACGCCTGTGTGTTCAGCTGCACAAGAGCGACATAGGAGCGATGTCTGTGCTGCTGGAGGGCAAGAGTGGATACTTCTGCGTTCTCCTTCAAGACCTGGGATCCTTCAGGGTTTGGAAAGAGAATGTAGGATTTTGACGTCAACTGCTCTCTGCCATGGCCCAACAGTGGGTTTAAGAACCGGGGGAACAGTCTTTTCCACCCCAAGCTTTCCTCATTAAGCCCCCTCCAATCATAATGAGAAGCACCAGAAAGACTGCTGTTTTGCAAAGATCCAAATCCTCTGCTGCTCTTCCTGCAATAAAGGGGCTCTATGTCACCCTATTCATTGGCATAAGGGTCATAATCTAGCATTTAGTCTTAAACCTGATGCGTAAGGGACCAGGCTTTATCCACAGTTTAGTCCAGCTTTGTTTGTAGTCCAGAATTAATTGCAAATGAAAAATGCATGGACAATTTTTGTGGGTGTAAATCACATCTATTCAAAGGAAACCTGCTCACTGAATATTTGAGCACATATTAACAAGTTTTAAAAGCGAGAAGAAACTGTTATAGCACATAGTCTGATAGCTAGCATAAAATGGGCTATAAATTAAAATCTGTAATGTAGTGTAGTTTAATGTAAGGTTGTAGAAAACATTCCAGTTTGTGACATATTATATGTAGCCTTGACTGAGGAATAATTTATACTAATATAAAGTTTATTAGAGTTTATTAGGTCAAAATCAGAATTTCTATATGGGTTTTCCTTGCAACCACTGGGGTTAGGTTCCTGAAAGTTCCCAGGTTGGCAAAACCGTGGTTGGCAAGACAAAAAGTTTATGGGAAAAATGGCAGGTGGAGGGCTGATGCATGGCCATGGAAAACCATGTTTACTCAAAACTGTATAGTGTGGTAGCCAAAATGGTATATAGAGTATTAAGTGTGGATACTCAAAACCGTGGTTGGTGAGGAAAACCTGTACAATTATTCTCTATTTTTTCCATTTTTCATGAAATAATTTTAAAACAAAACTAAATTTTCATTTTTGCTTTAGTTCAGTTTTCAAAATAACATAAGCTTTGTAATTGGTATTCCCCCTCTTTCTCCTCCTGCTGTTTTGACCATGAGAGCCCGGTAACTCTAGTCATACCACAGCTTTTCAGAATTGCCTAGCCTTTTGAAAATCCAGGTACCTCTGCTGTAAACCCCTTATTCCTTTGTGTATTCTGCCATTCCTGGCCTAAGGCACCACTGAATATGCTGAATAAAAATGACCCCAGTAATGAATTCTGGGGTTCTTCACTGGGTACTGTTTCAGATTCTAATGCTGTGTCGTTGATGGTAGCCCCTTGTTTAACCCTTCATTGGTTTTATGTACCTAATTGTACAATCTATTTTCAAGTATTCCAGCTGGGAGAGGAGTAAGCTTGACAACTTGTTAACTAACTATCCAAGTCACTAGTTGCATCTTTTTTCTAATTGCCTTAACCTGTTTCCAGTTCTGAAACAACTTGTTCAGTTCCCCTGATTTGTTCTTTCTGTGATTTCTTCACACAGTCATTTAAAAGGCTTGTAGCTCTCCCTTAGCCATATATCAGTCTAAAGTGATTTTGATGGCATTACTGTAATATTACGTTTTCAAGTTGAATACTGAAGTTTTCAAATTTGCCTATAATTAGGCTTCTAAATTCATATTTAGACACTTGAATTAATGGCCTAGTTTTCAAGAGTGATGAGCAGCCTGCAGCTGTTGTTGATTTCAGCAGGAGATATGGCTGTTCAACACTTTGGGAATCAGTCATGTTCATAGGTGAAGAAATACAGGTTTACACATTCAACTTTTCAGTAGAAATTTTACTTCATTTTCATAGGCAATAAACCTCCAGAATTCTACTGAAATCAGTGGAAGCTGCCAGTGCTCAGCACCATTGCAAGTTAGGCTACAATCTTGAATTTTTTTTTACTTGTCCTGTTTTCTAGCAGACTAAGACATCTCATGAGGTTTGGGTCTGTATTTACACCAAGACATTTCCAGTGACTCTTCCAGAGTTAGTCTTGAGTTGTAATGACATAAATTAAATAAAATTCTCGTCCCTTTAATAGAAAATTCCATTTTAATATTTTTGTATCTTCCAACTTCCTCACTTGACTTCACAATCTCATTTCTTTACTACTCTCACTCACAACTATATTTAAAATTTAAAAGCAATATATATTTAAATGTAAAACAATATGTATGAATGTGTGCACAAACACACATGTGCATTTATATATGTGTGTGTGCATATGCTTACTCTATATGTAACAGAGAGAGGAAGAGACTGTGCTGTACTGAAAAATGAGATATTTTGTTAAATTTTGAAGAGCTGTGGATGCTCTCTGGAATAGTGAAGTCATAAGGGGCCTATCTTAGATCATACAAAATTAATAAAAATGATCATTCCCCTTTGAAATATTCCATATTTCCATATTAGGGATCTCCAACTTACATTTACTCTTGGCTGCCCATCACATTGGATGAGGGCTTAGGTGGCTAATAACATCTGACTTTATTTTCACGGTTGACATTGTCATAAATTGCTTTCTCTCACATTTGGAGAAGACAGGGAGATTTGAAGGGCAGAAACATGTGCTGCTGTTTCTTTTTTTTTTAACTCTTTCAGATAAAATCTAGAATCTGTATCATAGTGTGAGACTGAACATCTGTGACCTTGGCCTTTTCATGGTACCAGCTACATCATCATTCTGACTCCGTATCGAGGCTCTCCCTGGCCCCACTCCTGAGATCATTTGTATTTTTATGAAAATATTGATGTGACTGCTATAACAACAGTACCTGAACACCTCATGTGTGTTTAGAAGTAAAAATAAAAATCTCTATCTCTCTTTTCCCCTTCCTAGCTTGCAGAAGAAATAGCTTCCTCAGTTTACTTGTGTATATTTGTGCACACATGTGCTTGTGTGTGTGATTTACTGAAGGAGTCCTGACTTGAAGAAATTAATTTTGCATCTGTTTCTGAAAATGGTGTTTTTTTCACGATGTGTGGCTTAATACTGAGAAATAATTAACTTCAAATAGCATCAGTAATAGCATGAACACTTGTATGTAAGACACTAGAATAAAACAATTATCTAATTTCAGACAGCCCATCAGCTAGTAACTACCTTTTTGTCAACCTGCCGTAGTTTCGGACTGGTGATGCAGAAATGAGAAACACTCTGTTGCCTTTTCAGTCTTTGCAGAGATGTTTTGAATTAAATAGCACTAACTGTATTTAAAAATTTGTGAGCAAAGCTATATGTGCTTCTTAGGGAGCCACTAGCTGCCCTGGGGTACGATTTTAGAGGTACAGTAAGGGATGTCTGTAAAGACTAAAGTACTTCTTAGGTTACATTATGACCTAAATGACAAAGTTTCATCTTACTCAAAAATGTTGAAAGCTGAGGCTATGGAAAGCTACTCCATTTTTCTTGGGGAAAAAAAGAAAGGAAGATTGAGCTTATTTTACCATTGTTCTTGTAATTTTGTAGTTATTGTAATTGCTGTAAACCAGTAGTTAATGTAAAGCAACATCAACAACAAAGGAAAAGTATAAGTATATAAGACAATGTCCCTGAATAACAACTCCAACCCAGATAAAACAAACATTAAAAAGTCTGTGAAAACAGAAATGTAGCTATACTCTGTCATTAGCTTTAGACCCCAAAATATAGAGAGCCAAGATACTCAAAACTAAAGGAAAATATTATGAAAATGGCTTAAAAAAGCACTTTAAAAGGTCCTGCTCCTATAAACATTAGGAATATACAGAGGAACTCTAAAAGTGCTTCTCAGGTACTTAACAGATGTAAATTAAAGATATATTTTTTAAATTTTAAATTTCACCAATGTTAAAATATTAGAATAGTTTCAAATAAAATCAAGTTAAAACATGTTTTTTGGTCTTACTTGCCTGCCATATATGAACCAAAGACCCCCCAGTTTTGCTGTCCAGTAAACCTTTTTTCTCCCTGTATTTCATCCTATCCACTCCCATTTTATGTATCCCCTCCCAGTAGAAGCCAACATCTCTCTTTCTTTATTTAGTTATTTATTTAATTTACACGCTGCCCTTTTTACCAAAGGATCTGGGTGGCTTACAGTAATAAAACAGAATAATTTAAAAACAAGAGAGCAACAAGTGGACCAAAACAGCTTGAAAGGGAACTAAGACATCTAAATAAACCAGAGACCCCACCTCTAAACAGCATCTTATCCTAGCTTTGTTTGGTAAATGCTTGCCTAAATAGGAAGTTCTTACAGTGCTTCCAAAAGATGTCCAGGTTTGGGCTCTGAGAAGCCTCAAAAGGGGAGGGAGTTCCAGAGCTGAGGAGCAATAGCAGAGAATGATCTTCTACATAGTTTCACCAAGCAGACTTGATGTAGTGATGGTACTTGCAGGAGTAAAATGACTGGGGTTTGCTCAGCTGTGTCCCCCTGGGACCAGCCACGGAGAGACTGGCAACCCCACAAGGAGTACCCATGCTTCCTGGCTATAATATCTCATCTAATCTAACTGATGCTTCAGAGAAAGGTGGAGGAAAAAATCCAGAAGTCTAGGGATGTATTTTGGACAGTAGGAGGTGGAAGGATTCTTCCTGGGAACAGGAGAAGCCCTGAAATCTGGGGTTAATACAATATACAAGCTTCCAAACAAAGTTTAAGTGCACTTCCAAAAGCAAAATCTTGTAGAAAGTCAGAATTTTCAGCTGTGCCCACAAAAATCATTTTACTTTGAGAAAATTAAAATGTTTATAATTGAATAAGGGAAGAAGAGCCTAGATGTTTTTCTTACACAAAATGATTAACAAAGGCAAAGGGAAATGTGCACAGTGTGATCTAGATTCTCAAAGGAGTCTAGAACAATTTAAAGGGCTCAAAACCCAGTAAGGCTCAGTGTACAACAGTATCCACTAACCTCTTTAGAAACTAAGATCTTTCAAAAATCTGCCCTATATAGAAATGTATCTGTAACCTCCTTTGCCTAGAATAGCACTCCTCCTCCCCCATGCATTTATATCGCTGGACTCAGCTACTCGTGGATATGTGTGTGTGTGTGTGTGTGTGTGTGTGTGTGTGTGTGTGTATGTATATATCATATTACCCACACCCACATGGAGAATATATATACCTATACACATATATATATATTACTTACATCTATGAGTAGCTGAGTCCAGCTTGCTTCAAGGAAGGAAGGCCTGTAATATAAAAGATTTATGTAATTTTCATTGCTACACATAAAACATCTGACAATGTTTGCCAAGAAAACCAAAATGCCTTGCTTTGTTTGCACAAGCCAAAGGAAAAGTGCAGAGTATCCGTCTGCATATGAACATCAAAGTCCTTACAGAGAACTCAGGAATGGTGACATATATTTGGAGAAACAATATGAGAGCCGTCTGTTACGAAGTCATAGGGGTCTCTATGCTTCCTGAGAAGAATCCTGATTGGAGCTGCATCTTTTCTTTTTTCTCTTTATTATCACTTCATGGTTAACATCTGTTGATGAGTGGGATTAACAGCACGTTTTCAGTGACATTTAGCTCTTTTAACAAGCTCTCTTCAGTCAAAGGTGGCTGGCCTGAAAAAAAGGGAAAAGTCATTAAGCAAACAAATCGTTGCCAAGATTTGATGCTAAACATGCCAACGCCCTGTGTGAGTTATTCTCTGTATATGAAATTTATTCCACAAGACTGTGACCTTGATGTTGATTAACCAGAAATCCCTTCTTTTCTTGTCATTATTAACAGCTTAAGGGGCCTGAAATGGCCTCTTTTTCTTCTTTTTTTAACATCCATTAAGAAGGATTTTTTAAATTTATCATGTATATTGTAGTGCTGCTCTTCAGCATGGCCTCATGAAACACAACATCTTATTTCCATGCAAGTGCCAGGGAGGGCCTCAGACAGTTGGTGTAGTCAGTCCACGCTCCTATATGCTGAATCCAGCTATAGTGGTGCGAAAAATTACTGATGTGACAAATGGGGGACAAACCTCAAGAGGAATCTGTGATTCATTTAAAATGATGGTGTATTTCAGCAGTCTTAGAGATTCATCCCAATTTGGTGGATCTCATGGGGGACTTTTTATTGTCTGTTATTTGAAGAGTGCTAGGGAAATGGAATTCCTCCTTAGTTGGGCTTTTCTGTTCTTGATTTTTTGGGGCCTCATTTTCTGTCACATGAAGGCTCTATCATCCCTTGTGATATGCATTTAAAGTTGGCGGGGACTGGTCCTGAGAATCCCCTCTGCATAGAGTGGGGTCCAGAGCCAGTGCAGAACTGGTAGAAAGGGTTCTATGGTATCCCTTCTCATGGAGAACATGATTAAGATACACAGCACTACTTCTGTTCCCAGGACCTCCAGGAAGTCAAGGAAGGCAAAGCATAAATTACAATATGGAAGAGATTGCTTTAATTTATAGTGAGGGCAGTGGACTTTGCCCGGTGCCAGCATGTAGGAAGTGCAAAGATAATTTAAATCTACCCTTGTTTGCTCCTTTCTCTATCAGGCCCAAACACAGGAACAAAGTAATGGAGAATCAGGCCCCCTCTTGTGCCTGCTGTGAAGTGTGAACTGAGTTTGTGAAGAGGGAGGGAAACATAGAGCTAAATGTTCACCTCAGTTTGTGTCCTGTGAAGGAGGAAAGTTAAGAAAGGAAAACAAGGTATGTCTCCTTAGATCCTTTTTTGGATGGAGTTAGAGTAATAAATTGAATAAAATCTGGCCACTGTAAACTTAACTTACAAAAAACATTAAATGATATTATATTACAGAGAAGAGCTGGCACCTACTGCTATATGGCTGTCTTAGCCTTTACGGCAATTTGCATAGATTAACTCATACTGCTTTGGGATTTCACTGTCAAGCTGTAACCTTGGAACTCTCCATTATGGTGGGGCATAAGACTGTATCACTGCATTTTATGAGGCTGTGATCAACTATTGATAATCAAAATCTAGCCTTACCTTTTTCTCCCTTTCTCTGTTGATAACAAATATATACATACCATTCTGAGTCTTGTGTTGTGGTTCTGGCTCTATATCTAGTATTACTTACAAACAACATGCAGGAACAGAATGTTATTGCAATGAACAAGATTGCAAGGTCAAGTGCTCATAAATTAGAAAATGCCATAATTGTCTGAACTTCCAAACTGTTGCGGACTGTTTGAATTTCTAGCAGGAGTTAATTCTTTGAAGAAAGAGAACTGTATGGATACAGAATCAAAAACTCCTCACAGCCAGTTTTCATTCATGGCATATGCATAACATTTATTCTTGAGCTGGAAAGGGGGAAACAGAAAACACAGCTGTGAAAACTACATAGAACTAGTAGCACTTTTACAGCAAAGAAAGAGCTCTGAATGCAGGTTTCATGCAGAATTCTGTCACATACAAACCTGACCTCATCTACTGTGGGAAATCTATTCGTGTGATCTCTTTACCAAACATACTGAAATCCCGGGGTTAGAAATGGAGGTGGGCCCATTACTCAAAACACCACTAGGTCAAGGGTCAGATTGGTGCCTTCAGACCTTGTATCTTCTATTTTTATAAAAAAGGATCAATTTGAGAGTGTTATTTGTATAGGCTAAGTACAAACAGTCAAAAAGCCTGAGGTGGAATTTGCAGATTTCTCTAACCTGCATAGATTGAACTGATAATGAACTGAACTGATGTTCAGATTTTAATTGCGAAAGGAAGGTGGAAAAACTGACCCAAGCCCGAAGGCAGAGGGCACTAAAGCACACTTCCCAGGCTGCCTCCATGGTGGTGGGGAAAGAACCCCACTCCTCGTGCTGGCCTCCTGAGCTGGTCATCTGCCTACATGGGGGGAGCCCCATGCTGGGGAACCCCATAGCCCTTGTTTGCCCAACTGCAGGGAAGGGGACAGGAGGGGATTCCAGCTCTGTGAAACCCAGCAGGTGCGAGTCACTGACATACAGGGGACAGGGGAAAATGAAGCCCCCCACCCTGGTCTCAATCCCCCGAAACTGGGTTCTTCCTACCAGGAGGGGCCGGGGGGGGCACTTTCCCCTCCCCACCCAACTGGGCTAATTCCATTGAAAGAAACTTTCCCCACCACCCAACACAAGCCCTCAGGGCTGCCTGCCACATCTTGCCAGTTGCTGCTGGTGCTGGGCTCCAGCAGGACTTGTTGGGCAGCCCTGGGGGCTTCTTGCACCAGGTGGCAGGGACGGCAGTGCTCCAGAGAGGGAAGGACTAGCCTTGCCACCTGGTACAAGCCCCCAGACTGCCTAACACATCGTGCCAGAGCCTGGCACCAGCACCAGCCAGAAAGACATGTCAGACAGCCCTGGGGGCTTGTGCCAGGCAGCCCTGGGGGCTTGTGCCAGGCAGCAGGGCCTGATGTTTCTTTCTATGGAGCTAGCCTGGCCAGACAGGGAAGGGAAATTCCCCCAGGATGTGGCCTCCCAGCTGGGAAGACTCCAGATCAAGGGGCCAAGACCAGGATGGGGAGCTTCATTTCTGGCCAGCCCTGGGATGGGGGACTCCTTTACCTCTGCTCCCAGCATATCAGTGACTCATGCCAGCCTGTCCTGGGAGCAAATGGCAACCTTTATAGGCCAGGACTTGGGGGCCAAGGCTGGGGGAGCTCTGTTCCCCAACCCCAACCCCACTCTGCTTCCCCACAGGGCTGACAGGCACACATAGACAACATGTATGGGGGGTACAAGGGGGCATGTGCCTCCCCCCCGAAATTGACCCTCACTGGCTGGGGAGTGGGGAGTGCCAGCCAGTGCCCCCCCCCGAGAAGTGGTTATGATCAAACACTGGGGGACCCCCCCCCAGTTGGTGATTGGCTGCTGGTGCTCCCTCAGAGCCAGGAAGGAAGCACCAGTCACCCATGCAGACACAGGCAGGACCAGGCTGGGGAGCAGAGGTATTGTTGCCTTAGCACTGTGGTGGCCATGGGGCAGGACTGGCTCCAGTTCAGCCAGAGCAGATAACATAGCTGAGGTTAGCCTGCCTCTCCTGTGAGAGGGGCTAGCAAGGAGCCCCAATGCATCCTTTGATGCTGGGCGACTGGGACATAACTTGAGTTGGGAAGGGATCTGGACAGAAGTTTCATAAACTGGTTTGACCTAAATCAGTTAAGTTTGATACTACATCTCTCCAGGCTTATCTTAAACTGGCTGTGGCCATTAGGCACTGAAATTCTGTTCAGTAACCTATTTCTGATCACTAGGTTTAAACCTATTTCTGATAACTTATTCTGGTTTATGTGTAACTTCTGTCCCTAGCCACTGGGGACTCCTGCATTTGAGATGAGAAATAAAATATAGCTGTTGATAAATACATTTCATGTGAAAGTTTTCTTTAGCTTTGACAGTTTATTCAGACTAATAAAGAGTTGGCAGCTACTCAAGTATGATATGTTTCAATGAATGTCAAGCTTTTACTAATGAATAACCTCTGCAAAAATTTCTATTTTAGCCAAAACTTCATCAAAATTGGTAGATGATCTATATCATTGACAAATCTGGCCCAGATTTTCATTATATATGTTCGGGTTTCAAGTAAAAAATGATTGGGTTTTGTGTTATAGTTGAGTTGCACAGTAATTGTGGTCTTTTTTACAGAACTACTGATTGACTGATCCTTTTGTGTCTAATCAGAAAGAGTCAGCAGAAGTTACAGCATGTTTCTGCTAGCCTGTTTGGAGGGTAGAACAATAGAAGAGAAAGGACGTCTTCCATCCAAAAGATGTATTAGACAGGGGTGAGGCAGGGCACATCTATATGTGCAACACTCCAGGATGGGTTTATTCTTGAGTAAATTTCAGAATTAATTCTTTACTCTAGAGTAAGTTACTCTAGAGTAAACCCACCCCAGACAGCGGTCTACACATGCAGGTATGAGGGAGCAGATTTGCTGCTCATGACATCCATCTGCTTCCACCCCTGCTGGCCCTGTACCATCCCCCTGCAACAGCCAGAGGGAGCTGTAGTTTCCCCCTGGGTGCTAGCTCAGAGGCTGGCAGCCAGGAGACAGCTGTCTCCTGGCAGTGGCTGGGACATTGTTCCCTATCCCCGGGAGCTGCCTGCTGCCAGAGTGGAAATAATGTCTCCCTGTCCTGGCAGCAGGGAGCTCCCAGACCCTACTCCACGATTGTGACTGCAGGGCCAGTGATGGGAGATTCTTAATATCTCCCAGACCAACCTCTGCAGTTGTGGGGCCCAGAATTGGAGATTCTGCTACCATGTTAAGAAATCTGCATGTCCCAGTTGAATCATTCACTGACCATAGCTTTTCTTGACATTTTCAAGGATGGCTTTTAACTTTCTATATTGTCTTTTACTACAGTTCTTGTAGATTCCATACAAGAGCCTATTACTCTCATGCTAAAACACAGGTCAGGTTTCATTATAAAATATGTTCATTCAATACTGGGTTTTGTCTTTTTCTTGGAAATTGATGCTGGCATAACTAGTCTATAGCAACCATGTCCAAGGGCATTTGGTACATGGGCAGAAGTTGCTGCACCTAGGGAGGAAAAATGTCCAGCACACCTACTGCCTAGGAAATGACCTTTTCTGTAGCATGGAAGCGAAAAGGGATCTTGGAGTCCTAGTGGACTCCAAGATGAACATGAGTCATCAGTGTGACAAGTCATCAGAAAAGCTAACTGCACTTTATTGTGCATCAGCAGATGCATGACAAACAGAACCAAGGAGGTGATACTTCCCCTCTATAGGGCACTGGTCAGACCGCAGTTGGAGTACTGCATGCAGTTTTGGGCACCACACTTCAAGAGGGATGTGGATAACCTGTGGTTCAGAGGATGTGGTTCAGAGGAGCGCCACTTGTATGGTTAAGGGCTTGCATACCAACCCTATGAGAAGAGACTAAGGTACCTGGACCTCTTCAGCCTCTGCAAGAGAAGGTTGAGAGATGACTTTGTGGCTGCCTATAAATTCATCATGGGGGCACAGAAGGGAATTGGTGAGGTTCTACTCACCAAGGTGCCCCCGGGGGTCACAAGAAATAATGGTCATAAGCTAGCAGAGAGTAGATTTAGACTGGACATCTGGACATTAGGAGGAACTTCTTCACAGTTAGGGTGGCCAAAATCTGGAATGAGCTCCCAAGGGAGGTAGTGCTCTCCCTTACCCTGTGGGTCTTCAAGAGGAGGTTAGATAGGCATCTGGCTGGGGTACACTGAACCCAGCATTCTTTCCTGTCTATGCAAGGGGTCGGACTCAATGTTCTATTGAGGTCCCTTCCAACCCTAACATCTATGAATCTATAAGTTACTCAAAAGTAAGTTATCTGTGAGCTCTGCCCCAATTCTTTCCTTCTATCCACTGTTGCCTATCTCATTTGGTTTTTCTTAGACAGGTCATGGTAGAGATATGGCTAGGAGACCTCTGGATTGTGTACCAGCAGGAAGTTTTATTACAGGATTCCCTTGCTTTAAGCCATACATGCATTGCTAGAAAACAGTGCATAACTCAAAATTGCATAAAGGGAACCCACTTTACAATGTAACAGATAGGGATACATTCCAAGACCTTGAATGTACTGACCTCCAGACTCATTTCTACTAGAGCTGTGCAAAATGTTATCAGGTGTTTTGTTTCGATGCTGTTTCAACTCGTTTCAAGCTCAAAACAGCAGAATCAAAATGACCAGCCTTGAAATGAAACAAGGCCAGTCAAAACATTTCACAAGTTTTGGAATGTTTTGAGTTTTGAACCAGCATCACAGCCAGGTAGTAGGAGGTAGGGGAGAGCCAGGGCTGCACTCCCAGTGGCTACGTGCAGTCCCATGTGGCTCAACCTGGCGGGGAGCACAGCCCTGGCTCGCCCTGCCTTCTGCCACTGGGCTGCGCTCTCTGGGGCTGGTGGAGTTGATTGAAGTGCATTGCCAGCTCTGCCTGCCTCCCAACACTGGGCTGCACTCCAATCAGCTCCAGCAGCCCAGTGGAGCTCAACCCAATAATGGAAGGCAGGCACAGCCAGGGCTGCACTCTGCCTCCTGCCAACAGGCTGAGTTCCATGGGACTGCAAGCCGCTGAGAACCCAGCTCAGTGGAGGGAGGTGCAGTGCAGCCCAACTCCACCAAGCTTCAAGTGGTGGGGACCCAGCCCAGTGAAGGCAGGTGCAGCACAGCCCCAGGGCTGAGTTCCCTTCCCCAGCCCAACTGAAATGTCGAAACAGCGTTGAAACAGCAAAACCATTTCAATTAAACAGAACAGTGTTTTCAAAATGAAACAAAACTCAAAACGAAACACTGTTCCATCAAAACATCAAAGTGGAATGCTGCTGTTTCACACAGCCCTAATTTCTACCACTTTTCCAAGACAATTTTGGTACTCACCAACAGCAGATAGTACACACAAGTACAGGGTGGTGCTGAATGTTACAATAATGGTAACACGCATCACAATGAGCGAGGAGCACAGATCCACACAGGAGACTATTTTTTGGTGTGCGTCACTTCCACAATGCACAACACAAAGTAGCTGACTGTGAGTTTCCACCACACGGATTGCAGAAGAATGAATGTACCTCGAATACAATGAATTTTTGGTATAAAAAGGGTCATTACATAAGAGCGAATTTGCACATACAGAACCCACGAAAGCATGGGAAACCTCTACCTGTATTACATCACAAACTGAGAATGCTTACTGCCATTTATGTGTGATGTATCTCAGCCTCCGACTGTGATTCTTCTCCATGCCAGATTCCATTTCTTGTCCAAATACCTTCTGCCACATGAGGGATCACTGCACAGCAAAGGATGTAGAACACCCCTGTGATTAAGCAGTGAGGAGACAATAGACTGATGCTATAGTGATGAAGAGCATATAAGTATATAATTGAATATTGCAAATAGAAATGTAGAATCTTCCTTTAATGTAGCAACCAAAGAAAGTGTAGTCAGAGACAAGCTTAATACTTATGATACCAAAGACCTAATAATTTGTCTCCTTCCAAGAAGAGTGTGGACTTGAACCATCTTAGAGGGACAAGAATTGGCATGTACTCTTGTACTGGACTCTCTGTAAGAACTTTAGAATTCCTCTGACCTTTCTTTTTATAACTGATCAGTGAAACATTGTACTTGAGGAACGTACACCCTTTGATATTAGGTATATGGGAAAGGCTTATAAGGAACCCTTCAAGGGTCAGTGTCTGAAGTATACCAAGCTATCATCTCTAGGTCATAATATCATAGGAAAGTATAATTGAAAGGCACCTAAAACAGTAGACCAGCACTCTGCTCAAGGTAGGATCATCCCTGGTGAAACTATCTCAGCCTGTTCCAAAGCTTGACCATTCTCATAGTCAGAAAGTTCCTCCTAATCTCCAGCCAAAATTTCCTCTGTTGCAGCTTGAGGCCATTGCTCCTAGTCCTGTCCTCTACAGCCAGAGAGAAAAGCACATCTCCATCCTCTCTATAAGCAACCTTTGGGCATTTGAAAAATGTTATGAAATCCTTCCTCAGACTAATTAACACTTGCTCTTTCAGCCTTTGCTCATAAATCTTGCATTTCAGCCCTCTAACCTTTTTGTTGCTCTGAACTGAACTCTTTCCAATTTATCCATGTCCCTCTTGAAGTACAGTGCCTAAAACTGTACTCAGAACTCCAGGTGAGGCCTCACCAGTGCTGAATAGACTGAAAGACTCACTTCCTTTGATTTGCAAGTGACATTCCTGTTAATACAGGAATTCCCCTGTTTGTATTTGTATATGCAATTGTTCTGTCCCAAATGCAGGACTTTGTACTTGTCCTTGCTGAATTTCATCTGATTGATTTGGAATAGTTTTTCCGGTCTATCCAGGCCATTCTGAATCCTAGAACTGCCCTCCAGAATGTCTGCAACTCCACCCAACATGCTGTCACCCACAAATTTGTTAAGCGTACACTCAATCCCACCACCCAAATCATTGATGAAGATTTTGAACAATAGATCTAGGACAGAATCCCGGGGAACCCCACTCGATGTCTCATCCCATCTAGACATTGATGACTACTCCTTGAGTCTTCTTCATTGTGTCTCCAATCTAATTCTTCTACATAGTCTGCTCCCAATATTCTGCACAGGCCACTGCTTCTGTTGCTGGTGTTGCTAGACCTTGTGGGGTGCATTATGGCAGGACATCTCAGGAAATGATCCATGGTTTGCTTCTCCTGACAAACACATTGGTCAGTTGCACAGAGGCCCCATGATTTCATGAGAGAGTTGCATCAACTGAGACACACTCTCAATCTGTTCAGCCTCTACCATGTGTGTCATTTGTAGTTGGAACTGAATGCTAACTCTTCACTGGAGGTAATTCCTTGTTGGCTCCATTCAACAGATTTGTTGCCTAGTTTCTCCCATTCTTTTTGCCAGAGAGTAGTTCTGGCTGGTTCTGGTGATGTGGTCAATGGTGTGGTAGTGGAGAAAAAGCTATTTCTTGATAAGAGAATCCTGGTCATCTCTCTTAAGATATCAAAAATTGATAAAATCACAAATTCTCTGATTAAAAAAAACAAAAACTGTGATTAAAATGGAACACCACTACATATATAGGTATTAATTGAGCACAATGTTGTATTGATAAATTTAAAATTTTAAAGCAATTTGGAAGCCTACCAGTGCCTCAATCACTATAATAAAATGAATTCTAAATATCTATAAGTTTTGGTATTTGATTTTGAGTTTTTTATCATGGAATATCAGAGTTCCACTTACTCCTTAGCTCACCTGGAAGCAAGTCCTGGACCCTCACTCCCATGCCACAGCCTCTCAGCCCTGCTGCTGGTGCCCCTCACTCCCCACCACAGCCACCCACTCCTCCCAGTGGAGAGGCCCCAGATGCCAGGACTATGGGGCCAGGAACCCAGGTCTATAGCCCCCTGCCCCCCACAGCAGTTTCTGAACCCTGGCTGCCACTAGTGGCTGCTGTGGTGGAGCAAAATGTGGGGCCTGGCTCCAACCTCACGGGCAGCACAGCCAGAGAGGAGCCCATGTTGGGGGTATGTGCTGCCTGCTGTAGGCTAAGGCCCCCCCCTCTCTGATGTTAGACAGGATGGTGTGGTGTACAATTGCACATATACAAACACATAAATCAATTAGGTACATACACACACACACTACCAGTTCAGGCACATACCCATCAAAATAGCCTAGGCACATGCATACCTATCACCAATTCAAGCACATACACAATACACCCCAAAAGTTAGATCCAGATCACTAATTCACATATCATGCAAACAATGACACATTTTATATATATATATATATACACACACATATACACACATACACAGACACACACACCAGTTCACACACGTACAACCCACCTACACATACACACAGGTAAGTTCCTAACTTGGGTGTTGTGATGTGTATGTATGTATGTGCTTGGTGTTCTTGGGATACCTGGGAAAAGGTTAAGGTAAGAAAGTAGAAGTGTAGAGAGTGAAAGCTGCTGGGAGTGAAAGTCACCAGGACTGGGATTAGAACTGGTAGACTGGGCTGAAGAGCTGAGGCTTGGGGGTAACTTTAGGTTAATTGATCTTAATTGATTAAAAGACAGTGTCCAAACCCTGCAGAACAGGGGAGGATCTGGCACAGAGGCTGGGACTGGAGCCAGGGCTATGAGAGAGCTGAAAAGGTAGGTGGGGAGAGGGAAAATGGGACTAAGGGAAAGTGTGGGTGTTAAAGAGGGGCTCTGGGTGTGGGGAGCCAGAGAAGTAGTAGGGAGTGGCAGTAGGTACTGGGAGCTGGAGAAAGGCTCCAGCTGCTGGAAAAAACTGCAGGAAAGCCACGAGGAGCTGTGAAGCTGTGGAGGGGGATGACTACAGAAGGTGTGGGGGAAGCCTGGAAACATAGAGATGGACAGCAGAAAATCACAGGAAAAGTGACAGGAGAGACTGAAAGATGGTAGGGCAGCAGGAAAGCAGAAAAAGGCTGCAGAAAGTCACAGGAAAAGCAGCAGGAGAGACTGAAAGGTGGCAGGGCAGCAGGAAAGCAGAGAAAGGCAGCAGGAAGTCACAGAGAAAAGGCAGTAGATGGCATGGGGGGCTGAAAGGCAGCAGGGACAGTATGAAGGGAAGGAAAGGCTGTAAGGTGGCAGAAAAGGGGAGATGGAATTGGGAGGAGATCGGGAAACTAGTAGAGAGGGGGGCTGGAGCTGAGATAGAGAGAGAATGAGGCTGGAATTTAAGATAGCGAAGGGACAGGGATTCAGTAAAACATGACCCAACTCAGGGTTGCAAATGACAGTGGTTCTATTGAACAGGGGAGATGGTGACACAATGTCTTATTGGTTCTTTTGCGCACACACACACATACACACACACGCACACGCACACACAATGGCAGTAGGGGTTAGAGAGGCTTGGTACAGGGGCTGAAGTCCACTGAAGTCCAGGAGGAGAGAGAGAGAGACAGAGAGAGAGAGAGAGAGAGAGTCCAAATTGTAGGAGGAGGTGTTCAGGTAATATCTACCTATCCCAGACTGGAAAGGGGTCCTTGTCCAGTAGGTGTTGTCCAGAGGGGGGTCGCCGGCAGGGCCTCTGGGTGGATAGGTGGTGTGGCATGGTGCTGGTCCAGATGGAGAGGGCATCCCACTGGGTCTGTCTTCACTGCTTCTTTTTATAGGGGCAGGCCTTGTGTGACCGTAGTGACAGGAGGCATGCCCAGGCAAGGGTCAGCCCCTGGCATACTGAGCATGTGTGCTCCATGCAGGGATGTGCAGTTTCGGGTGTCTGTAATGGTGGGGTACTGGTAGAGTTGCTGGTTCTGCAGGGTCTTTTGTTTTTCAAATGCTGGGTTCTTGTCTCTGTTCCTGGGTGAGGTCCATGGTTCCTGGATGATTCAATGCAAGGTGATGGCCCAGTCATTACAGGCCATTTAGAGGCCTGCTACCATTGTATTTCAATCATTCCCAATCATTCTCATTCATCCAGGAACCAATTTATATGGGAGGGGTATGTGACTCATACAGTTGCAACATGGGATGCCCAGGCAGAGGACACAAGACAGAGGCTTGATATATAAAATGGAAACTTGACATGACTTTGGTTCACTTACAAACACAGGCCTAAATCATACAATATCCATATGAAACAATAAAATCAATACAAAAATAATAATTATACAATATACAACAGTAAAAATCAATACAAACCTAATAATTATACACTATAAAACAGTGGATATCCAAAACCAAAAACTTGCTACCATAATAAAAATCTTAAAGCTTATCCTAAGACTAAGCTCACTTATCTAGAGGGAATAGAGAGGGAGAGAAAAAGTCAGAAATGGTTGGGAAAGGGGAGGGAATGCATTTTAAAATAAATTTAAAAAAAAGAAAAACTGGGGGTTTTGCTACACTCCCACATCCCACAGCCCCTTGCATGCTGGAACTCTGCTAGCTAGAAAATCCATTTGTTTCTCCATTAAAAATAGAAATTGGAGTTTTTCTCATTTAAAAGGGAAAATCTGTGGGGTTTTTCCATTTTTCTATGGGAAATGGAAAACCTGGATCCCTGGAGATGGTGTGCTGGTTGATGTCCATATAGTGGTAATTGTCTGACTCTTGTACTTGCTGGTCAATGTTACCTGCTACTTTCCTTCTGATACAAGAGGGAGCTATGCCAGATAGTCTGTATAGGCAAGTAACAGGGGTGGCTTTTGGGCAGCCTGTATAATTCTTCATGCATCATTTAAGGCAGTCTCTATACGTACTGTGACTTGAGCATGCCCAGGTGGTGCAGGCATATTCAGCCCCAGAGAAACAAAGTGTTAAGGCAGTAGCACATAGGGTGGATGGATGTGCTCCCCACTTTGAATTTGCAAGCTTCTGCAGAATGTTGTTTTCTGTATTGTTCTTGGCTTTGCTATTTAATGGGTGTGTCTACATGTGCATTAGAACTGGAAGCATTTTATTCATGAGTAAACTACTCGCAAGTAAACACTCCCAGGCAAGCATCTACATATGCATGGAAGAAGGAGCAGATTTGCTGCTAATGGCAGAAAACTGCTCCCACTTCCCAAGGCCCTGCAGTGGGCCCCTGCAATGGGCCAGGAGATGGGCCTCTTGGTCAGAGCTGGGATATTGCTCCCTGCCGCTGGGGTGGGGCAGCCTGCTGCTGGGATAGGGACAATATCCTCCTGCCATGGCAGCAGTTACCTCCTGGCCCTGGTTCCTCAACAGGGGCAAGAAACTTGGAAAGAGCTGCAGGGGAGGGGCAAGTCCCAGCCCTCTGCCTTGATCTACCTGCTCCACCCCAGCAGCTCTTTCCAAGCCTCATGCCTCAATCACCCAATCAGAGCATAAGGCTGGGACCTGCCCCTGACCAGAACAGGTCCCAGCCCCCACTCCATGATTGCGGGGTGGTGGCTGGGGAGCCTGTTCCCTCTTCAGCTCCATGATTGCAGAGCTGGATGGGGAACAGGCTTCCCAGCCCTCACCAGCAGGGAGCTCCTAGTGCCAGCTTTGTGGTCGTGGAGCTAGCACTGGGAGATCCAAATCTCCCAGGCCCAGCCCTACAACTGCAGAGCTCCAGCTGGATAATAAGGATCTCTCAGCACCAGTCCCACAACAGCAGAGCTGCTGTTTGGAGATAAGGATTTCCCAGCCCCTGGCTCTGTGATGGCAAAGCAGGGCTGGGAAATAAGGACCTCCCAACCCCCACTCCCTCATCACAATCTTGGAGCAGGGGGCTTGGGGCTCCCTGCTGCCGGGGCAGGGGGACATAGTCCCCACCCAGGCTTTGGTGGCAGAGCCTGTCCCAGCAGTAGGCAGCTCCCAGGGACAGGGAGCAATCTCCCGCCCCCTACTGGCTGGCTGGCTGGGAGCAAATGGCACCTGCATGAGCACTCCTGCATAGTAAGTAATTGCAAGTAATTTTACTACTTGCATTTGCAGGGAGCAAATTTACTCATGATTAGCAAGGCTTACTGTGCAGTAAGTGTGTGCACACTTACTGCATGGTAAGTGGCGCACACTTTCTGAGCTGTAAACTAAGCTACTGTTCAGTAACACATCTCATGTAGACACACCCAGTATGTGGTTTTTGTAACAAAGTTACCCCTACATAGACCAGGTGTTTCTGATATTCCAGACTGGTCACCCCAGGTAACGTTCCACATCCTGGTTTCTCAGATGGAAAGCAAAGATTCGAGTTTTGCTAGGGTTGGGTTTGAGATAATTATTTAGGTAATAATCTGACATTGTATTCAGTGCCCTCTACAAGATCTTCTCTATGTCCTCAAAATTCTTGTGTTGTGTGATAATGCAGAGATTGTACTCCTTGAGTACAACCAGTTAGGTATCCACTTTGCAGTGTTGTCATCTATTCTCTATTTTCTTATTTTTTAAATGAGAATATAATAGGAAACAGTGGCAAAAGTCTTGCTAAAGTCAAGGTGTATCACATCCACTGCTCTCTCCTAATCCACAAAGCCTGTCAGTTTATATGTAGGTACACGTAATCTATAACTGCACCAAATACCTGAATGGGTTTTGGCATATATTAACATCACCCCTACACACCACTTACTGAGGTGTACAGGCCTCGGGCACAGAAAGTCTTTCAGCCAGCCTGACTATAAACTGCTCATGATTGCAAGGCCTTGCACACAACTTCCTCTGTCTGTTGCTCTCAAGCAGAGATAAACCTGGAAAAAAAGACACAAGTAGCTGATAAGCAGATTCTTAGAAGGGCTCCATAAAGGGACCTAGGATATAACTTAGTGCAGTACTCAGGAAATAAGAACAAGATATATTTATTTTTGTGCTTTGCTGAGGCTGGTTGAGGATCAACCCTCAGTATTGATCCTAAATATCAGTGTAAAAATATCCTTAATTTCTCTGTGCTTCTGTGGCATCTATAAAACCAGTATAACAACATTTCCTTACCCCATGGGGATGTTGTGAAGCTAAAGGTATAATATATATGTCATGTAATATATTGTGAGGTGCTCAGACGTACTAATACAGTACACATAAGTATCATAGATTATTCCTAAAAGTAGATTATTTCAATAAAAATGCACTATGGTGATCTCAGAGGGGTGATTTGGTATTCATTTCTAGTTAAATTACTAACATGAATGTATTTCTAGATCTCTGAGGATTCAGAAGATCTCAGTTATATTCATGCCTTCCTATTAATATCAGTGGATTTGCACACATGCAACTAAGGCTAGGAACAGTTGGTGCATTTATCCCTGAAAAAGTTGTGATTTTGTTTATCCCTGAACAGAAATAT
This sequence comes from Crocodylus porosus, assembly GCF_001723895.1. NCBI lineage: Eukaryota > Metazoa > Chordata > Crocodylia > Crocodylidae > Crocodylus > Crocodylus porosus. Next base: position 79,611,880 of record NW_017728948.1, read on the forward strand.
CCCAAGATTGGCATGTACACACATCACTTTTCCAATCAGAGTTTAGTGAGTATCTGAATACTGTGCTGCTTTTCTGCCATTGATTCAAGGCAGAATAATTCTACAGATGTACCCTGCTATATCCCCAGATAAACTGTTAGTATCCTTTTTACGGGAAACTTTTTTTAGCATTTTTCCTGGGATAAAGGAGATGGACATCTATACTCTTGCACTTTTTCCAGGATTAAATTATTTATCCTGGGGTAAATGTGAAATCTGTTTGAAGCATAGAGAAGAATTTGCCTAATACCTTTCAAGTAAAGACAGACAGATCACAGACTTTCTCTGCCAACAAAGAATGAGCAGTAATATACAGTATATAACTTAAATGTAGTAGTCCTGTTGATATTTGTGACATTTTTAATGCACTGTCATGGCCTGCTGTGATTGGCTGGTTTTTGTGTAAAAAAGTTTTGAAGACTTGCACAGGACTCAGCTTGTGTGGCATCATTTCCCTTGTTGATTTAGTTTCATTTTCTGTTTTTCTGGCTTGCTTAACTGCCTGTAACAGCCTTAAAGCATTCTTCTGATCTTTATTTCTACATGGTTGCAAAATAGTTTTTGGATGTCTCTGTGCTGAGGAGACATTCTGACTGAGGTTGATCTCTGATTCATTACAAAGTCACTAGCAAACTAGATAATTTAGCAAAATATTTATTGTAGTAACCTTCTTGATAGGCCTATGGAATTACACTAAGTTATATTAAACAGGGAAGGGCCTAATTAATACTCCCAGAAATTATTTTCTTGTGGTATTTACGTCCTGACCAGAAACAAGAGGTAATGAAAGTCTTACACAAAAGTCTGCAGTACCTAAATTTTTGGTTAGCTTTCTTTAAAAATCTGTTAACACAGTGATTCATAATATGAAATATAACAAAACAGGAAATTGCAATAAAACACTATGTGGAACGATAGCTGTATCCTATGATGCCACTCTGAGTACTCCTCCGAATATTTTCATTTTCTTCTTTGAGTTATACAGCTATTAGTGGTGAATCTCCCTCTCTCCCTCCAATATTAGTAATAATCCGCCTTTGTTGATTTTGCTACTGTTCCACTGTCATTGTCGGGCTGACCTATAAAAGGCTTTTAGAAGCATAGACTCAAGCAAGTGCTGACTTGCAACTTCAGAAATCAATACTTGTAGAAAATCTGAAACTAAGGCCTTGATCTGCTAAATCTCTTCTGTCTATTGCAGTGAGTGTGTGTAGAGACTAGAAATACTAGAAACACTAGGTGTTGCCATCACATCAAGACTCTATGCTGAGTACCTTATGCCCTCATCATCATTCACAGCTGTACAAGGTAAAAAGGGAGGGAGTGCATATGTTGCAGAAGACTTGTGCTCAAGCACAGTCATTAGCATATTAAAAAGGAACTTAACTATGCATTTCACAAGCTTGCTTTCTGGTACTTCTGGCAGGAATGGCTTGTTAGCTACACAGTGACAGTCTTACTAACATAGGATTAATACTGCTGCAATTACTCACATATACTATGATTAGTTTTAGGGAACATTATTCCCACTTGCATAGATTTCCTTCCTAGTTGATTTAACTAGCTTCATGTTTAATCTTTTTTCAAAAGTTAGTGGTAAGTGGTATACATTTTAATCACTTTTATGGCTATATGAATCAGGTTACTTATAAGTATAAATGCTTGCAATTTTTTTGTGATTTTTATCAAAAGATTAGCAATAAGATTATAACCAGATCAAATAACAAAAGTGTCTCTCTCTAAATAATGGCTACATGCAGAATAGAAGAGATGTGGCCTAATAGACAGGGAGAAGGTGAAACTCTTAAGTGACAATGGCCAAATCCATAGACAGGTATACCAATGGAGGTATGTAAAAAGGACTTACCTCAGGAAGCCAAGAGGCAGTGGGATGCCGTGCGGCAAAGTGGAGCTGGTGAAAGTGAAACCGCGGTGGCTCTTCCTGCCATGCATACAGATTAAAGGGGAAAAAAGGGCACAAGTCAGAGGGAGCTAGGAACAGCTCCTGCTTCAGCTTGGACGCACTTTGTACAGGTGTGCTGGGGCCGAATGGCCAGCCGGATGCCTGGAGCCAGGACAAAAGGCTCGGAACATGAATCAGGGGGACCGGAAGTAGGGTCCCCAGCAGAACAGAAAGGGCGGGAGCCCACAAGCAGTCCAGGGGAGAAGCTCTGTTGGGCACCCCAGGAAGGGCTCATTCCAGGACTTCACCAGCAGCCAGGACCAGAGGCACCATCGACAGAGCCAGGGTGGACAGCTGCAACCTTTGATGAAGATTGACCCTTGGTGGGGCCCAGCGAGCCCACAGGTCACTCATGGCCTAATGCAGAAGAGAAACAGGGCACCGGCAAAGAGAGTGGTGCCAAGCACGGATGTCACAAAGATGCCACCAGAGGGCCACCAGAGACACTTGCGAGAAAAGGCAGCGCAGCTTATTTGCGGCCATCAGACCAGTGAGCTCAAGCACTGCGAAAATCCAGAATACCATCTCCAACGACGAATGGTTCCATCACAGTTGGCGGCAGGTGGGGTGAAGGGGAGGTGGAGCCCCATGAGAGAGGCACAGAGGGAGTGACCAAGGAGAAGCAGCAGGGGAAGCAGGACCAGAACATCATCCTCCCAATTAAAATGAAACCAATCATCAAAGATGTGGCAGATGAGGCCCCTGGTGCACTGCTCCAAGGTTGCTCATCAACCCACCCATCTGTTCTGAAAAAGTCACAGCAAGGCTTGAGCAGAAGCTAGACATGATGTCCTGCAGAGAGACATGGGGGATTAGAACTTGGTGCACTGGCCGGGAACAGAATAGAAGAAGAGACCCTGGAGACCGACGTAGCGATGAAAGTCAACCTAATGCCCAGATAGACTTGTTAGGCCAAACATTGAATGCTGTGACCAAGGTGATGGAAGTCCAACAACAGCAGGCCATACAACAGGATGACTGGATGTGCCAAAATTGGACAATGTTCCGCATGCATCTGACGACACTTGAGGATGATGTAGAGGCATATATCGAGGCATTCAAAAGGACAGCGATCCAGATGGGGCTGGATAGGCTCCAGTGGACCACTCAGTTACGAGTGTTAGTGGTTGGCAAGGCACAGGCTGCATACCTAGCTTTGCCAACTGAAGATGCCTATGACTATGGTAAGGTGGAGACAGCCATTTTACATCACCTGGAACTCACCCCAGAACATTACCAAAAATTGTTCCATGCAATAAAGGACTTAGAGGAGGACACGCGATTATGGGTGCAGTGCCATCTCCCACTGACAGCCATGGAAGACCTACAAATTGTGGAAGATTTTGTGGCTTCAGAAGGAGAAGCGCTGAGGGAAAAAACGTACAGGAGCTCCACAATGACAATTAAAAAGAAGGATGAGATGCAACAAGGATCTCATGGCATGTGCGATGAAGGGTTGTGTGCTACCAGTGTGGCAAAACTGGACATGCCTCTACAGAATATACCATGGGGACGCCGGAAAGATGACAACCTAATAAAGAAGCCCCAGGGTCAAGAGAATGGCATGAGCCCAGTGAACCAGTCGAAGAAATGGACTGCAGCTTTGGGCCTAGTGAGGAGGTGGTAGTATGGGACCGCCGCATGGTGACAGTGTGGGTGGCAGGCAAGCCACTTCAGGCAACATTGGACACCAGCTGCTCCCAGACCTTAATACAGTCAGGGTTGATTCCCAGAGACTATCGGGTGGTGTCACCCAGTCAGGATGCATTGCATACGCGGGGAGGCCAAAGTGTGAGAGGAGCTTCGTGGACATGAAAATCACAGATCATAAAGGAAAATTATGGGTAGGCTTTGCACCACACTTGGATG
>NW_017728948.1:79616417-79648475 GCF_001723895.1 Crocodylus porosus
AGGTTCTCGTCTGCCCATTTGCTGAGCTTGTCCAGGTCAGCCTGGATCACCCGCCTATCTTCTGGCGTAGATGCTTTGCCCCAAAGTTTGGTGTCATCGGCGAACTTGGCCAGTCCACTCCTGACTCCAATGTCCGTGCAAAGGGCGACCTCGAGGGGAAGGCTGGATTGCTGAAGAGGAACTAGCATCATCCAGTGATGAAGAATGGATAAATGTCAGGTCTGGTACCAAGGGTCAGCAGTTCTGAATTGCCCAAGAAGAAGATGATGAACTACAGGAGATTAGGGAGACACAGGTGGCCCACATTGAAGAGGAAACCATATGGCCCAAGGTTGACGTAAGTGCTTCATATTTTTGGGTACACGAGGGTCTATTATATCGGATTAGTAAATGTCCCATGTGTGGAGAGTGGACCCGACAATTAATAGTACCTAGGAGCCTCCGTAGTCAAGTCTGGAGGTCAGCGCATGCTAGTCCCATGGGGGGCCACCTTGGGGTGGATGAGATATTGGCGAGGATTGGGCGGTGGTTCTTTTGGCCAAAAATAACGGAAGAAATCACGCAGCATTTTGAAGTATACCCGGAGTGCCATAGAGTCCAAGAGAGGCAACCCCCACAAGCACCATTACAAACATTGCCAATCATTGAGATGCCTTTTAATAGGATAGCCCTAGACATAGTAGGGCCACTGACAAAAAGTAGCACCGGACATCAGTACGTATTGGTTATTGTGCCTGCCGGGCTTTGTTCACTCCTGAGGGCACCGCCCTTCTGATGTCGCCCCGCCCCGAGACCCTTGAGGGCAATGCGGATGTTCTTTCCACTGCCGTGGAGATGGGACTTGACCTTGGTCCCACTCCTTTTCACCCTGAGGGATACGTCGCAAACATCGATAAAGATGTCTCCCTTTGACTTGATATTCAGCCACAAGCCACGAAGCTTGCTGCAGGAAGTAAGGGAGGAATGGGAGACCTCAGGATGGCTGGGGATTGAGGCCCAGTGACATCATCAGGAGATGATCAAATGCCTGGAGAAAGTGACACAACTAGCACAGGAAAACCTGGTGGAGGCCCAACAAAGGCAAAAGCAAGCGTACAATGAAGGAGCCCACGTGCACAATTTCCAAGTGGGGGACAAGGTCCTGGTCCTGCTACCCACCACAGCCAACAAATTGCTGATACAATGGCAGAGGCCCTTCAAATTGTGCGACAGGCTGGCCCCATGGATTATGAGGTACATCGTGTGGGGCATTAGAAGAAGCAACAGATTTATCATGTGAATCTGTTGAAAGCATGGCAGGAGCCAGAGGGGTGGATGTTAAGTCCAGAAGAACCTGAAGAGGAATTGGAACCTGAGATGGGGGAACCACAGGAAGAGGAGAACCAAGAGGGACAGCTAATGTATGGTGCAGGACTCAGTGAGGAACAATACCACCAGTTATGAGGGCTCATGGTAATGTTCAAAGAAGTATTTAAAGAAAAACCCAGATGGGTTCATGAAATCCATACACCAAAAGGGCCATGGTATGAGAAAGATGGCAGCTCATTCCACACCACCTGTGTGAATAAATATGACATGAACTACGTAAGATGTTGGCACAGAGGATAGTTGTGCCTTCACGCAGCCCTTGGAGAAGCCTGGTGGTACCAGTACCAAAAGATGATGGAATGCTTCGGATTTGCATAGACTTCAGAAAAGTCAACAAAATTGCCAGTTTTGACGCTTTTCCAATGCCACATGTGGAAGAATTATTGGAACAGTTAGGACGGGCTCGATATATGTCCACAACTGACATGGTGAAGAGCTACTGGCAAATTTCTGTGGCAGTGAAGGACCAGCAAAAGACAGCCTTTGGTACCTCCCAGGGGATATTTAAGTTCATGAGGATGCTGTTTGGCTTACATGCTGTGGCAACCACATTTCAATGGCTGATGGACTGCATGCTCGCTCCTCACACCATGTACACTGCCGCCTATATTGACAATGTTATAATTTACTCATAAACATAGGAACAACATCTACACCATGTAAGCACGGTATTACGAAAAATATGATGGACAGGGAATGAGAATCAACCCCCAAAAAATGCACCTTCGGAGTACAAAAAAACAATTATCTTGGGTTTAGAGTGGGCCAGGGTGTGATACGTCCCCTGCCTGGCAAAATAGAAATAATAGAAAAGTCCCCCCACCTAGACAAAGCATCAAATGTGGGCCTTTCTTGGCCTAGCCAATTATTATAGGAGGTTTATCCCTCACTTTGCAGAGAGGGCAGCAGCTTTCATGGATGCTATAAGGGGAAAAGTACAGGGTTTCATTTGTTGGATGCCCGACATGGAAAAATACTTTGAAGAGGTCAAAAGGGCCCTGTGTCACGATGTGCTGGGCATAACACCCAACTTTTCTAAAATTATCATTGTGCAGACTGACACTTCTGAGATGGCTATAGGCGCAGTGCTCTGTCAGGAGCAAGGAGGCATCAAACACCCGATCGCCTATGCCAGTCGAAAGCTTAGCATTGCTGAAACCAGGTACTCAACTATTGAGACAGAGTGTTTAGCCAAAAAGTGGGTAGGGAATTATTTTAAGTATTACCTACTGGAACAAGAATTTGAATTGATTACTGATTACACTCCCTTACAGCGGTTGAGCAAATTCAAACACGACAATGCCTGAATTACTTGGTGGGCGCTGTCATTGCAACCTTTCATATTTAGGGTTAGGTACCAACTGCGAGTAACTAACGGAGCTGCTGGTTTCTTATCAAGGTGTGGAGACATAGAGAAGAGCTGAACAAATCACCCAGGAAACCACAGTGAGAACAGGGAAGAGCTAATTATTGACAACAGGATGCCCCAAGGCAACTTAAATGGAGAGGTATGTGAAAAGAACTTACCTCAGGGAGCCAAGAGGTGGTGGGACACTGCATGGTGAAGCGGAGCCAGTGAAAGTGAAACTGTGGTGGCTCCACCTGCCATGGATACAGATAAAAGGGAAAAAAAGTGGACAAGCCAGAGGGAGCTAGGAATGGCTCCTGCATTGGTTTGGACGTACTTTGTACAGGTGTGCCAGGGCTGACTGGCCAGCTGGATGCCTGGAGCCAGGCCAAAAGGCTTAGCAGAACACCAGCCGGGTGGGACTAGCAGTAGGGTCCCTGACAGAGCAGAAAGGGTGGGAGCCCACAAGCAGTCTGGGAGAGGAGGTCTGTTGGGCACCCCAGGAAGGGTTCATCCCAGGACTTCACCAGCAGCCAGGACTGGAGGTGCCATCCATGGAGCCAGGGTGGACAGCTGCGACCTCTGATGGATATTGGTCCTCAGTGGGGCCCAGCAACGCCACAGGTCAGTCATGGCTGATGGACCAACGAATCCAAATTCAGAAGAGAGATGGGGCACCGGTGAACAGAGCGCACATAGATGATGAGAGAGGCCTGCTGGAGACGCTCACGAGAAAAGGCAGTGCAAGTTACCTGTGGCCGTCAGACTGGTAGGCTCAAGCACTGAGAAAATCCAGAATACCATCTCCGAAAATGAATGGTTCCATCACGGTTGGCGGTAGGCAGGGTGTAGGGGAGGCGGAGCCCCATGAGAGAGGCATGGAGGGAGCAACCAAGGAGAAGCAGCAGGGGAAGCAGGACCAGAACATCATCCTCCTGATTAAAATGAAGCCAATCATCAAAGATGTGGCAGGAGATGCCCCTGGTGCACCTCTCCAATGTCTTTCATCAACCCACCCATCCGTTTTGAAAAAGTCCTGGCAAGGCTCGAATGGAAGCTACACATACGACATCCCACAGAGAGACACGGGAGATTACAAAGTACAAGGTATTGAAGGAGCCAGGTATTAAGAGGGTAGGGAATGCCGCACAGAAATTAGTGGTTTCATTTCCTTTGAATTGAAAAAAGAATGATGACAAGATAAGGAGCGGCATATAGTAGGATCTGTGAGGAAACAGCTAAGGAAAGATGCCCTGAATCCAAGTGGAAGGTTGAGGACCCGAGCAACAGACTGAAGATTTTCTTCTGAGAATAAAACTAGCGGCTGACAACAGACAGAACTTACAAGCAAACTGCTTCAAGTTAGTGAAAGCAAGGTGAGGCATCGCTGGTGGGTTTTTTTGCATTTTTGTCTCCAAACCTACCAGATCTTTTTCCTTACATGTTCTTTTCTAGTTTTATGTAATACATTTTTTCTGCTTCATACCTTACTCCTTGTCTCATGATAAGGCTGATTTTCAAGGCAGCTTACATCACGATCTATACTATTTCTGCTGTCAGAGGACACCATGTTCATTTTGTTTTGCAAACCCAAGAAAACTTTAGAGCTGGCAAGACTCTCCTTTGTCAAGCTGTAAGGTCTGCTCATGGGGCAGGTAAAACCAAAGCTTGTCAGGGGAAGAAGAGTCTTACATGGGCAAGATGTGGTCATAACCCAGAGCATATGCAGTAAGATAGCGGGGAGCAAGTCTTTAGCTTGGGCTCACCTCGGAAGAGTTTAGCACAAATACATCTTCTAATCCTCCAGTCGCCACCTTGCTTCAGTATTAATCTATTTGGCCTACCTTGGGTCTTTTATCCCTTGGACTAATATCTCCTCTATACCTCCATCACTTCCCACCCCTCCTACAGCACTCTGCCCAAAATATAGATGTCAGAACAATCTTTCTCTCCCACAGCCAAGTACAAACTACTCTTTATTCAGATTCCCTCACTGCTTTTATATATGTATATTATGAATCCTGCATTTCTGCACATTGCCTTAATCTTCTGGATAATCTTGTCCCTTCTCCATGCTTGCTCTTATTTCTTCCTAGTTTTTCTTTAATTTTTTTCTAATCCTCTCCTTGCTTCTTTCTTTATCTTTGTCCATTCAATACTGATGCCCGTCACTGTAGTATCTGAACACTTTACCATTCCTATTAATTGTAAGTGGAAAGTCCATTGTGGAATTCATCAAGACTCTTGCTGCTCACTGCACTTCCTTGTACTTGTTGGTCCAAGTCCATTTTCTCTTCTTTGTCAAAACAGTCCCTAAAACCCACTTCTTCCAGGACTTTTTGTTACCCTCCTCCTAACCAATAGGTCTCTACACCAACCTTTCTTTTCACTTGTCTACAATATCTTGTCTGGTCTTAGTATAGCCAACATTGTAAGCCATTTGGTTTAGCGAATTGACCATTTCCTTTTTTGTAGAACACCCTGAAAAAGGTCATGTCCACATGTGTTGTATGCCCTGAGTTGGTAGTAGTGGCTTCTCTGATGAACAAGGAAATGGAGAGGAATTTTATTACTCAGATGGCCACATATATATGAGAAGCTGACTTCACAATAGCCTGATACTACTGTGCAGTAGGGCTGTGCAAAATTTTGCCACCCATTTTGTTTCATCAGGCAGGTAGCGCACACACCTTGGTGGCTGCCTATCTTGCTGAGGATGTGGAGCTGCTGCTGTGCAACCCCTTGACCTACTGGGCAAGCTACAGCCAGCTGTGGCTGATCTGGCCGCAGTTGTCCATAAGCACCTGTCCTGTCCACCGACCAGTGTTCCAAGCGAGAGGGTGTTCAGTATCACTGGGGATGTTGTAACACCCCATTACACCTGCTTGGAGGCTGGTTTGGTGGAACAGCTGGTGTTCCTGAAGGTGAACCTCCTGCTGCTGGGGTTCCCCAAACTCCAGGTGCAGATGAACTGAATGCCACACTCCTCACTCCATCCACACCTGTTTCCTTTTTTCATTTTTTTAAAAACCAGGTAATGCCCCACTCTCAGCTGGAGGGGGCACTCACTGCATCACCAATCAGCAGGCGAAGAACATGTTCCCTGCAAGGATGAATTTGAGATATGGGCTGCAGCTATGGGGAAGGAGGAGGCTCCAGGTCCTGGGCATAACCAGTGAAACTGCACCCTGCCAGGGTAGGGAGGCCTGGTAAAACTGCTGGCAGTGTGGCAGCCCTGTGAATGCCAAGACCAATGATTCCCTGGTGAAAGGTGGGTAGGAAGTGCCATAACCTTCAGGTAATGTGCACACACAAACAGTCCTTGCTGGAGCAAACCCAGACCTGTCATGTCTTTGACAGGCCTTAGGCTTTCTTGTTGCAGTGGAGTTGGGAGGCTCCAGGTGAGCTCAGCTTAGCTGCCTGGGATGCCAGCTTTTGCATTGAAAAATGCTTTGTCAGGATGAGGAAGTACCTGCAATTGGTGTGTCTCCTGGTCCTGGATGGAAGGAATAGTAAAGACTCATGGACTCAATATACACAATGGAATTCTGACACACTGCAACCTGCCAGACATCTGACTCCCCAGTACCTCTGCACTTTTGCCTGTGCTGCTACATCCCCCTTCCTCCCCCACCGCCAGCCTGTCCCTCACCCCCTAGTTTCATAGTTTCATAGTTTGTAGGGTCAGAAGGGACCTGAGCAGATCGTCAAGTCTGACCCCCTGCCATGGCAAAAAGGAGTACTGGGGTCAAACGACCCCAGCAAGGTGCTCATCCAGCCTCCTCTTAAACCTCCTCTAGCCACCCTGACACCTCCATTTCCATTTTCACAGACTGGCTTTCTTGCCTGCCTTGCATGCCAGGCCAGCCTCTGGCTTCTTTACTATTCCTTCCATCCAGGACCAGGAGACACACCAACTGCAGGTACTTCCTCAGTCTGACAAAGGGTTTTTCAACCTGAAAGCTTCCTAAGATATATTTCTGTAACTATTCCATTTTTTTTCATAATAAACATATAAACATAAAAATACAAGATAAGCCATCACACACACCATGAGTAACATATATCTAACACAACATCTCTACATCTTGCTGTCAGTTCCTTTATAACAAGAAAGGCTCTGTGACAGTTGTATCTGGCTACCTTAGATGCTCCTGGTGCTGACTGCTGAGTCACCTACATTATTTTTACCCACTGTCATTTATAATGGTGGACTGAGATGAGGCTGTAGGGGAGGAGGAGACCTCACTGGGGCACACTGCCATGTTGTGCAGGGGACCCAATGCAACAAAGGGCACTCCTGAACACACACACAGTGTCACCCACCCATGTCACAAGTTTTGCCTGTCAACAGCCAGAGGTGCAGGACCCCAGAACCCAGAGTCTCTCTGCACCTATCTCCTTGAGAGCTGGCTGGCTTCGTGGCCAAAGCAGGGCCTAGCAGGCCTGCGGCACCTTAACACACAGAGTGTCACCTATGTCACAAGTTTTGCTTGTCCGCACCTTAAGGTACAGGTTCCCTGAACCCCCTGCACCTATGTCCTTGAAACTTGGAAGGCTTTGTGGGCTAGCAGGCCTAGAACTTTGGCCCCACTTAACACATACAAGTGACAGGCATTTTGCTTTCAAGACTTTGGGGTGCAGTTTCCCCAACCCCCCTACATCTATCTCCTTGAAACTTGGTAGGCATTGTACCCTCAGAACGGGCTACTATTCCTGCAAGTTTCATTGAAATCAGGCCAGAAAGAACAAAGTCATAGACTGTTTTGAACTTCCCCATTATATACTATGGGCGAAACATTGGTCGAAACAAAACACTTGTTTCGCACAGCCCTCCCTTGCAGTAGCATCGTGTTGCAAAAACTGTGACACAATGCTACTGCACAGTAGTGGTGTGTGAAGCTTGAGTTACCTATTCAATTTGGAGAAGATTCAGCCTGATTCATTGAATCACTGAATCCGAATTAAAAAAAGGAGAAAAAACACCTAAACACCTCCAAATCAATCTGGAAAAAGATTGAGATTCGGAAGGCAGTCTTTAAGGGGAAAAGAAACTGAGAAGAGGAAGGGGGAGCGGGGGAGGGGGGAAGATTGACATCTGTAGCTGGCCAGTGACTGTGATCTTTCCACAAGTCCCCTTCCAATCACAGTGCTCTAGGGGAGGGACGTAGAAACAGCCTATAAGCCTCTGTCTGCAGCCTTTCTGTCCCGTTTGTGAGTGGTTTCTGCCCAACCAACAGTGTCTGAAAGGTAGTGGACTGGCTTGGCTTCCTAGTAGTCAGTCTCCTGATAGTTTCTGTTCTTAGAAAGGATTGGATAGAGTTTAGTAAACTAGAATCCCTCTACTTAGGCCTATCCAATCCATTTTTTCAACTTATTCTTTCCCCAGAAACCTCTTATTTCCTCTTGGGTTGTAAAGTGTAAAGTGGTTTGTAAATTCCCTTTGAGGATCAGGACTGAGAGACTGGAGACAGAGTGGGTTTTTTGTGAGAAATGTGCCCCCATAGGTAATTGAGTATTCTCATCTTTGATAGATTCTGGTGTACAGTTTGTGGGGGTACTGGAGATATGTTGGCAGTTTTTGCATGTCTTTTCTTGGTATGGTGTGGATCCATTCAGTGAGTTTTGGGCTGTAGGAAGTTGGCTTCTGGTGATGAGGTTAGTGTGGTTAGGTGCTTGTTTGAATTTACAAACCACTTTTCACCTATGGGCCTATGAACTTCACTTCATCAACCTCCTAGGTACAGAAACTCATGGACTCAATATAGATGTAGCCCAGGTAACTTGGGTATATACTCCCCTTCTCCAATTGAAGGGGATTGTTAGCTGGCAGGTGTGCTTTGGGGTGGGAACTGCAGACCACTCAGTTCCCTCTATCCCTATAGAACCAGGCCAGGACAGTCAGGGGACTTAACTATATACACATTTATTTACATTAACTTATCACAAGGGATAGGAACATGGATATAAACATATGTACAAAGTGTATATATATATGTTTATAAGATATCTAAACCAGTAACATAAACAATACCATCTGGGTAAATGACATAAAACCTTATACCAGTGCTCCAGATACAGGTAAGTCACAGGTAAGTATCTGATCTGAAACAGATAAACCCCAAAGATAAACTAAATCCTGAGGGGAAACCTCAATGACCTCAGGCTTTTCCCAAGTCCTACAAAGAAGCTGGTAACTTTAGGAGGGCCCTCTCAGTGGGTCCTCCCCTTTCAGGAGCCCTTAACTCACCAGAGAGGGGACTCTCCTCCCCTGTAGGAATCCTCTTTTCCCTGCAACTCATGGCTCCCAGGCCTGGAACATGGTCCTCATCCTCTGCACCAGGCTGCTCTCTTGCCTGCAGTGGGCTTTGGTGGGGTGGGGGGTTGCTGTCCCCTGGAACAGGGCTCCACTATGCAGGGCTTCTGTGGCCTCTGGCTTGGCCCTGTCAGCTGGCTCAGTAGCCTGATTACCATCTGGCTCTCTGGACTCAACCTTTTGCTATGGGTCAGAGGCCTGGGCTACCTTGTGTAGCACAAGGCTCAGTCCACTCCTGGACGCAGCGCCTCCTGCACCCAGCCTGGTTCCAGGGGTTGAGGACCTGAGCCACCCAAGTGCTCTAAAGGTCCTACTCTGTGCACCATCCTGTGCACTGTGTCTCTGGCTGCTCACCAGAGGTTGCAAACCTGAACCGCCTCATGCAGCTGGATGCCATGTGCCATGCTGCACACCAAGAGCCTGGCTGCTGGAGCTATTTGCCGTTCCCCGCTGATGGAAGTCTTCAGGGGCACTTCTGGGCTACTGCTTTGCCCTGCTTAGCAACTCTCCTCAGCTCTTCTAAGCCCTGCTCTTCTCTCTTCTCGCTCTTGGATGTGGTCCCTTCATGCTGGGCATGCAGCTTCTTTTATATGCTCCAGGGCTCTGCCCCTAAAGTCTTCCAGACCTGAGTGTTGAAGTCTTCAATCAGGTCCATGGTGGGGGGTGGAACTCTTCACCCCCTCTCCTCAGGAAAGGGGCATGACTTTACTCCTCTTGCTGCCTCCTGATTGGGGGATGAGCTCCACCAATCAAAACAGCAAGATTTAAAGCCTGGGACTCAACCCAAGCTCCAAAAGGCAAGCCTGCTACATAGACATTGGATTTATGACATGCTACAACCTTCCTGACATCTGACTCCCCATGTAGCAGGGATTCCACTTTTACCAGCCGCATCCCCCTCCCCCGCCTAACCCTCTCACCCCCTGTCTTCTCCATTTCCATTTTCACTGACTGGTTTTCTTGCCTGCATTGCATGCCAGCCTCTGGCTTCTTTACTATTCCTTCCATCCAGGAAGAGCATGCATGTGTGTGCACGCACGCACACACACACACACACACAGAGCAACTAGATGCTTCCTCAGCCTAACAAAGGGTTTTTAAACCTGAAAGCTTGCAAAGAAGAATTTCTCCAACTGTTCCATTGATCTAATAAAAGATATCAAATTGACCCAAAGAACCTGTCTGGGCTATGTCCTTCAACCAACACAGCTACAACCTACACCGCTTAACCCACACAAGTGCCACAAGTTTTGCTTTCAGCAGTTTGAAGTGCAGTTTCACAGAAACCCATGCACCACTCTGCCCGAAACCTGGCAGGCCTCCCTCATGCCTGCATGAGGGGCAATGCATGTGGAAGGACAGCGCAGCCATGTAATGCCCCACTCTCAGAGCTGAAGGCAGCAGTTTAGTTTTTCACCAGCCAGTAGAGGAAGAAAAACATCTCCCTGCTGAGCTTCTGTGCCAGGAAGAACTTGGAGGTATAAGGGCTGAGGCTATATGGGGAGGTGGAGGCCCCACATCATCCTGGGCATGACCTAAAACTGCACCCTGATAGGGTAGGGAGGCCTGGGTGGGACTGCCAGTGGCATGGCAGCCCCAGGAAATGCCAGGACCACAAAATTTCCTGGTGAAAGGCAGGTAGGAGCAGGAGGCACCTGATAACCTCCAGCCACTGCACAATCCTGACCGGAGAAAGCCCAGACCTGTAAGATCTTTGAGAGTTCTGTGACTTACTGGTTGCAGTGGAGTTGTGAGGGTAAGAACAGGGGCTACCATGCCTGCAATGTCATCCCTCTGCACCTTAACACACACACGAACAAAGTCATACGTCATGAGTTTTGCTTTCAGCAGTTAGCTGCAAGGGTTTCTAGGAAACTGCACCTCAGTCTCCTTGAAATTTGGTAGGCCTTGTGCCCTCAGAAGAGGCTACCAACCCTGCTGTTTTCATCCAAATCTGCCCCCAAAATGACAAAGTTATAGGTAGTTCAGTGATTCCCCATGGTAGCCTATGGCCAAATCTCCAAATCAGCATCAAGTCTTCCGAAGCCAATTTGGGACAGTGATCAAAATCAAATCACTGTCCTCCAAATCAGCTGAATTCATATAGAATACTTCCCTATTCACACAGGCCTACTGCACAGTAGTATTATGTTATTATGCAGTAGCGTCACAAAAAAGGCATTCATCAGCACTATTGTGCAGTAACTCAGGTTACTGCATATTCATTTAGTACTTGTTTATACAAGTACTAAAAAAATGTGCAGAAACAACTGTGCAGTAGTGTCTCATGTAGACATGGCCAGGCTTTACAAACTGTTCACAGTGACTGCTTGCAGTTATAAACTTGGAGGTGGATAATGAGCAGGGATGGGGAAACAATGACCTGGGATAACGTGCCAAAGTCCTGCTTTCCTACAGGGCCCCTACAACGTAAAGAGAACTCACCCAAGTTAGAAGACAATATTCCACTAGCGAGAGAAAGTAGTGATAGTGACAAGTAGCAGATATGTATTTACTCCCCAAGATAGGGGGAGTCTAGTTGTGTCCCATAGCTCAACCACTGATGACAGAGCATGGATGTAAGACACTGGTTTTCAAACTGTTTCATGGAACCCTGGGATTCCACAATAGGTCATCAGAGGTTTCACAAAGAAACTGGGGATAGGGGTGGAGTGGGTCTGGAGGTGATGCGTTGCCATGACCAGGATGGGTTGCCTGGCTCTGTGGACATGGGTAGGGGTTCTGCAGCAGAAGAAGTGATATGAAAGGGTTCTGTGACTTTAGGAAGTTTACAGCCACTGATGTAGAAGATTTAGTGTTGGCATTTCATGACAGCTCAGCAGAAACAACTTCAACTTTTGTAACCTCTTCGAAGTCATTTCAAGTACTTTAAATATGAAATAGATGTGACTACTGCAGGTGTATTCATCAGCTAGAGCTGAAGATGACCTGCTCACAAAGTAGGCAGACATTAGTTATAGACTTGACAAAGCATGACATTTAAGTAGCAGTCACCAAGGTGATTGGTTTATTGCTTAAGAGAGTGATTGTCACATTTTTCATTTCTCACTCCGTTATGTAAGTAAGTGAAGCAGCCTCCCATAGACCACTTCCTCCCTAAGGCCCTGCATCTTCCACTCTTCTGCTCTCAAATGATGTATTCTGCAGAACACTAGAGAGTTCTACAAACTACTGCTGTTCCATAGACCTTCACTGGAAAACAGTTTAATAATTGAAGGTTCACACATATTGCTGTTTTATGGGCAGGCAGTCATGCATCAGGGTGTTGGGTGTAGTAAAACAATGCAAACAGAACAGAACAGCTTCACAAACTCACTTGCTTCTTCTCTTACCTTTCTCTATATCTTAAGTATTTTAGAAGATACTACAAGGAGTTATTCCTATAAGACAGCCATTAATATAGTTGTTTATAAATTGGCTGTAATAATCAGAAAAGGCAGCTTAACTGGCCAAAAGAAGAGCTTTTATGCCACTGCATACTATCGCCTAGCAGAGGGATCCAGCCCTTGATTGCTTTTGTCTACCAGCCATCACATTAAGGAGCCCTAGGACTGCTGCACAGTATGCTGCAAGATGGCCAAGTGGCCTCTGTGGCAGGACATTTCATGTGCCTGCCACTTGAAGCCACCAGCAGGTGGGGGTCAGGGCTAATTGTGGAGTCAGCTGACCCAGAAGCCAGCAGTTAAGCTAGACTTGATGAAGGAAGTCACCTGATTTGAAAAGAGCTGGGTTTAGACAGGATGTAAGCCCAGACCCTAGATCAGGGCTGGCAGTAACATCTTGGGAGCTGGTGAAGGAACACTGCTTAGCAGGAAGGCTCCTTCTCCTAAATGCTAGCAAGGAGAATGACATTTGGAGGTTTGGTTGGAACTAAAAGGATGGAGGGTATTCCTGAGAATCCAGTATGGGGTCCAGAGCCCTGAGAAGCCTGAGTGGTTGGGGCTTAGTGAAAGGCCAGGTGAGTCCTGGGAGAGAGACCAAGTGTTTGGGAGACCTAGTGAAGGGCCTGGGTGAACCCAGTAAGTGGGGCAGAGTACGGGGGCCTATTGAGGGGTCCAGAGGAGCCCAGAGAAGGAAGGGGTTGCACAGGAAGACCTGTGGAAGGCTCTGGGTGAGCCCAGGACAGAGGAGTGATCTATGGACCTGAGAGGATGGACCTACAGAGACAAGAGGGCTGACAGCCAGAGGGATGACCCTGAGAATCTCTGGCCTGTGCAGGGCCAGGGCCCAGAAGGGGCTGAAGGGTGAAATAGACCACATCAGAGACTTCCAGAGCCAGGACAGCCTGGAGTTCTCGATGGGCCTGAGGGAGTCAAGGGGCATGCACCCTGGGATGGCAATGGCTGTTGCTAGGCTATCTGAGAAGGGATCAAGGAAAGGGGTCCAAGAGTGACCTGGGGCCAGAGATGGCGGTCATGATTGACCACAAAATGAACATGAGCCACCAGTGCGATGCTGCAGCTGGCAAAGCAAACAAAACTCTGGCTTGCATCTACTGATGCATCTCAAGCAAGACCCAGGAAGTCATCCTCCCACTTTACTCATCTCTAGTGAGGCTGCAGCTGGAATACTGCATCCAGTTCTGGGCTCCACACTTTAGAAAAGATGTGGAGAAGCTTGAGAGAGTCCAGAGGAGAACAACGCACATGATTAGAGGACAAGACAATAGGCCTTATGAGGAGAGGCTGAGAGCCATGGGTCTTTTCATCCTGGAGAAGCTTAGGCTCAGGGTGGGATTTGGTGGCTGCCTATACGTATATAAGAGGTGTGCATCAGGAACTGGGAGAATGTCTGTTCACCAGGGCACCCCAAGGGAAGACGAGGTCTAATGGTCACAAACTCCAGAAAGATCATTTTAGACTAGACATAAGAAAAAATTTCTTTACTGTCCATGTTCCCAGAGCTTGGACTAGAATCCCCCCAGAAGTGGTGCAAGCACCTACTCTGGACATTTTCAAGAAATACTTGGATGCCTATCTTGCTGGGATCCTTTGACCTCAACTTACTTCCTGCCCCTTCAAGGCATAACTTCATGGCAGTTGTTTTCAGAAATGCAATGATGCCTTGCACCAACATACAAGGAATCTCCAAAAAGGCACGGCTTTAATGGAGCTGATGGAAAAGTCTGGGCCCATTAATATTACAATAGCTGTAATATTACAAATAGGAGAGGGATGTTAATTGTAATATTACAGCTACTGGACCAAATTCTGGTAAATCTATTGTGTTGTGCAGAATTTGACTCATTCTACTTAAAATGTATGCACACGTGCGTGTACACATGGATGCCTGTATGTGTGTGCACACAGAGTTCTTGCTCCTATCTTCATTGACTGAATTTGCTTAGCTAGTTTTTGCCCCATCTCAACAAACATGTTTAGATAATCTCACTTGGCAAAACTGATTGTAGATAGAAAATGTACAAGTAACAATCACTCTTACGTTTTGATTGGGGAGCATAACAGGGAGCAAGGGGCTCCCTATTACTTTAAAAGGGAAGATAGAGCAGAGAGCTCCCAAGGTGGATGGAAACACTGCTGCTGGATGAGATGACTGAAGGGAATAGGCAGCCACGAGGCCAGAGACAGGGGCCGGAGTGAGGCCAGCCTCAGCTGCATTGCTGGGCTGGAGAGAATGGAGCCCTGGGACCCCTGTGCCTGTCCCACCCTGCTCCGAGTCATCACAGCCCAGCGACTCCTTCAGAGGCACAGCACCAGGGAGCCAAGGGGGGGGAGATGTGACCCCCCCAACCCCCCGATTTTAGCTGGGTCAAGGGCAGGAGCAATGGAAGCCCAGGGTGGAGGTTGCTCCCAGAGTGAGTGCTGCTCTGATGGCGGGGGGAGAGGGTTTTTCATAAACCTTTTCCTTTCATAGTATTTTTTTGCCCAGATGGGAAGGTTTGTGTTGCAGCCAGGGGGCTTACTATTTGGTTTAGTTGCACTAATGGACTGAAAGGGGCTCCTGGGGCAGCAGGAGGTCGGTTGTGACTTTTAGCCCTGCCAGGGGTAAGGCTCAGTACAGTCAGAGCCTGAGGCTGAGAGGGTCAGAGCAAAATCCTAAGAGGGGCAATAGCAAGTCTGAGATGAAAAAGACTTGACCACAGCCCAAGAGGGGTGAGAACCAGGACCAGGGGCCCACCAGCTGGAGAAGGGTGAAA
The DNA here is from genome assembly GCF_001723895.1 of Crocodylus porosus. Classification (NCBI taxonomy): domain Eukaryota; kingdom Metazoa; phylum Chordata; order Crocodylia; family Crocodylidae; genus Crocodylus; species Crocodylus porosus. The sequence goes on from NW_017728948.1 coordinate 79,631,628, forward strand.
CCATAGCCTGAGAGGGGCAAGGACCAGAGCCTAGGACCTGCAGCCCAAGAAGGGTGTAAATAGAGCTCGGTTGGACAAGACAGGGAATGGGACCCAGAAGCCAGGTCTGGCACTCTGGGGCTAGGCTAAGGGGACCAGTGAGAGAAAAGGGGCAGAGGCTGAGCAGGCCAAAGCCCCAACAAGGGTGTAAAGGCCTGTAGTGGCCAAGTATTGCCTAGGGGGCAAACTGCCCATCTAAGTGACAACTGGTAACACCTAAAAAGTATGGGCATGACTGTAGGAGAGGTCAGAGACCATGGAATTAGCGCTTAAAGCTATTATTGCACTGGAGCACAGATGGCCAGGAGGGCCCACCTAGCACCTGAGGGGTGAGTTTGAGACTCATGGGGCCTGGGAAGGACTTGTCTAATAAGAGCATGGAAAAGGGCTCACTCTGGTATCTTAGGGCAGCCTCAATTTAACTCAGTTGTTCCCAACCCCAGGTCACGGGGGCAATGCTGGCGGCACCACACAGAAAAGACGAGCTGCACTGTGTGCTGTGAGGACCCTCGGCCCTGCCCCTGGGCAACTGGCACTGCACTCTGCTCCCAGCAGAGGGGCAGGGGAAAAAAATGTTGGGAACCACTTGTTACCAGCACAAAGTGCCCGAGGGAGGCAATAGTTTGGGTTTGTTGCCCGGTGTGCGTCACGCCAATAACCACACTGGGGGGAGAAGCAGACAGAGGTTATTTGAGCTCAAGTAAAAGGCGCAGGGAGACTGTATAGTCTCAAATCCCGCGCGCCTAGCCCTGCAACAGTGTATTTTTATACCCTGGTCAATTTTCTGCAGTGGTTTTCCACTAGTTGGTCTCCCTCTTCCTCCCCTTTCCCTCCTCCCTTCTCTCTCCGAGCGGTGCCCTTGCATGCCACAGATAACAGTTTTAGCTTGCCTGTTTTCCAGAAGGACAGGAGATTACAGGGGCCAAAGAAAGGGTTACAAAGGTTGGGCGGGGGGGCCCTGGCTCACCCAGGCCTAGAGCAGAGGGGCTTCATCGACACTTGTGGTCTTCCATCCCTCTGAGTTACCTAGGGTTATGCCCAGTGACACCAACACACTGATTTAACTAATAACAACAAGGCATGGTAAGGGGGAAAGAAGCAGACCCAGGGAGCCAGGATGGGTGCAGGAGCTGTGTAGCCACCAGGGGGAGTCACAGCCACCCCTGAGGCCCAGTCCTGTTACAGGAAAGTCTAATAAAATAGTAAGTTAGCCTCTGTGTAGGCATTTTGGCCAAGTGCCTCCAAAGCACTTTACAAAGCTTAATTATGCCTCACAAGATCCTCTGAATTTAGTGTAATTGCACCTGTTTCATAGATTGACGGATGAGACACACAGAGGTGATGTGACCTGCTGAAGGTTGCACAGCAAGTTGGTTTTAGTCTTGGGAACAGAACATTAATATTCTTGACCTGTTGTCCCCTGTTGTTGCTGCCGGACTGCACTTCTTCCCCATGTCATAGGTTTTTTAACTCTGAGTGAGTGGTTAAACAAAGCATGGTGGTAGCAATTCAAGGGCAGATTCTAGTACTAATCAAAAGTCATTTACACCCCTGCTTTCCCTGTTCAGGATATAATCAGGACTCCCTTCCCTCCATTCAGGCATTGCAGTGTGAGCCGATACATTATTCTACTTCGAGAGCACATTACTGTCTCAGAGATTGCACAAGCTTCCTTCAAAGTGCCAGCATAAACTGCCACATTCACTTCATCAAGCCTAAGTGTTAACTACTTCCCATTAACTCAAATGTTCCCAGGTTCAGGATCAGCAGAACTTCTTTAAGAAAAGCAGCTGTCTGAGTTTCTTTCAGGTTAATGTTCCATACAGTATTCTTTCGAAAGGCTAGCAAGGGGAAGGAAGAGGAGAAAGGATAGAGAATTTTTTTTTATAAATATGCTGCTGCTTCCATAAATCTGAGAAACAGACACGTTTATTATGCCTCTCTTACTCCCATTCTTCAGTTCAGGGTCTATATTGGATACAAAGGTATTTCATATGGGAAAAAAGAGGGAAAGAGAAATCTTGTAATCTGATCACAGAACTAGATGTCAGGAATTTCCAAGCTGATGTTTTTGATCCCTCCAATATATGAATGTAAAAATTGCTGAGCACCTGAAAAGTGATGTTCACCTAAAAGAAGACTGCCACTTTAGTATCAGTGGTAAGCATTGGTCACTGGAATTTCACAACATATAGGGAACATAAAAACATAGGACTAGAAGGCCACTAAGTCCAGTCCTCTGCATTCATAGGCAATAATCAATACCTATGTTCTGGTTAGTTAATTTAAAGAATACCTAAAACTGCCACTTCAAACCCTCACCCACAACTACAGGGAACAATATCTAAAACACCAAGAATATCCTTTAACAGAGGCTGACAGCCTGTGGACTGTATCTAGCCCATGGAGCCATTTGCAGAGCAGGGACTTTGGCAGTGTATGGTAGTGGGGGACTTTACCCACACTGCACCTCACCACACATACTGTGGTGGTGTGATAAGAACTGGTGGCCGTGTCCCAGTGCCAGTTCATCTTAGAAACCAAGCTGGATTATTCTAGCCCACTGCCTTGTCACTGCACCAACACGGAAATAGTTAGTTAATATATGCTCAGAAAATTCTATTAAAAGAATCAGGCCCCAATACTACAGAGGAAGGCAAAAAACCCAGTCTGTCAATCTGACATTGGACAGCAAACATTAAAAGTGATCTCTGTAACTAGAAAAAGAATTAAATAGGGCTAAATTGACATAGCTAGTATTTAGTGCCAAATTATTATAAGATTAATAGCAAACCCTAGAACACTTTTAATAGGTTCAGATTTTACCTTAGCTATAGGAGTGCATCTCCCACTGAATTCAAGTGAGGTAACTAAGACCTGGATCAGTTCTAATATTTGCAAAGTGAAAAAAGAATATGCAGACCACAGAGGAGCACATCAATTTTTATAGAACCCTGGGTCAGGACTAGCATCTATCCCAGAAAATTTTCCTTATAATCTGCAAGACTTTGAAACCTTGTTTCATTATTTTCCTGGGTATGACTATAACCACATCATGTTACTAAAGAAGGGCCCTGTGTTGCAGAATTCAGACCCAAACTTTCACTAAGGTCTTTTTATCCAGCATTTGACTAGATAGGCATAAAGCCACAAAATTCCACTCTGACTCTTCAATTTGCCAAAGCTTAAGATGCCTGGATTTTAACAGTTGATTACATGAGTGCAGTAAAATCACATTGTAAACCCCACATCTACCATTCTTCAGATAAATGCTTCATTTACACAAGAACTCCAGCATCAGGGGATACAGAGAACTGAAGGAATTTTCATGGATACCCAGCATCTAGGGTAGGATACCCAACTTTATCAGACAAGCAAACCCATTAGTGGCAAAGCACTGGAAGATCAGAAAATTAAATCTAAATGCCTGCATGACACACTTCTATATGTAGAGGTTTCTCAAGTTCCACAACTCTAGCCTTCCAGCCAGTAGAACAGTCAGTCCCCCCTCCACAAATTCAAAAAGCCCATTCAGGGTGCTAGGGCCTAAAATACTAACATGCAAGTCACTGTGAAGAACAAATTAAAAAAAAAAAAGAACAGCAGCAAAACTGGACAGCTCTATGCAGAATTGAGATAATCTTTCACAGTGAAATGTGCAAAATTAAGAGAGACTCTCATTGCATCCAAAGTCAATGACCATAATCTAGATGTGGAAACCTTGAGGTACAAAGCACAATGTGAATCCAGGGAGAAGTAATTGTGTAGCTAGCATGAAAGAAGCAAGACTGAAATGGAGTGGCCTTTCTGCTCCAATATCTAAAAGAGAGAAGGATGTTTCTTTGCATTGTCAAGTTTATCATCTAAAAACAACAAGGGAAAATCTATCCCTAACCCTGTGAAGAAAGGATGGAGACAGCATTTACTGTGCATAGCAGCCTACTGCTGGATGAGGAATGGTTACATCTGCAAACAAAGCACTGATCAAGCCTGGAACACTCTGGTGAGCCCTGTTTGGGTGGCTCTTACCTACCTAAGGCACCTGCCTCTCTTTTTACCTAGTTACCCATTGCCCATAAAGTATCAACAGTCTGTAATGGATTTAGCAGTTTGCTGCAGCTCTTTCAATGCACACAAGCTCACTGGTGGGGGCATTGACTCAATCCCCAGCGCATCCCTCTCAGTTGCTCCCTGTTGTGTGTGTTACACATTTAGGAAAACAAAAAAAAGTCCTTAAACTCAGCTGCACTTTTCCCTGTCTCACTGGGCTGTCACATTGCTGCAGTTCCTTTCTGATGTCACCTGGTAGCTGTTCAGCCTGTTCAGCTCAGAATACCCCCTTTATTCCTGAAAGCACTAAAACTTCAGAGATTTTTAAAAAGCTCATTCCAAGGTTGCACTGTTGAAAAAGTAGCTTGTGATTTTTTTTTTCCTTCCTGGGTTTTAAGACCTGATGCTGAAGTCCTTTTGCACAATTCTGCCTGCTTTTAGGAGAAGTATTGCTTGAGTGTCAATGTAGGAAAACCCCCAGAGTCTAAGCTCATTCACACAGATTTCATGTATTTGCTTTGGTGGTACAATTCCTGATTGATCCTTAAATGAGCCCAAAATCACACCTGTAATCTTTAGGGAAAGAGATTTTTTTTTCCCTTTATGCTTGTCTCCTCCAGTGCTTTCTATGTATCCCGTTAGGTGAACTTGATAATGGATAAACAGGGTGGGTGAATTGTCACAGACTGGGACGGGGGGTTGTTTTATTTGCTTTGTTTTTACACTATTGTTAATATTTACCCTTTCTTTCATCCGTTCATTGGCATGACCAAATTAAAGCAAAAAAGGAAAAAACAGGGCTCAGCTTTTCCTTGATTTTCTCCTCAGTGGCTAGAAATCTCATGTGGACATCTGGGTAAAATATTTTTTAACAAAGAGAAATTTGCCTAAAGAGTAACACTTCAGGGTGATCAAAATGACATGCAAGTTTTGGGGTGAATGTGGAATTAGTTTCAGCTCAAAATGGGGGGTGACAGGGATTTTTGAAAATATTAAAACAGTCTTTTTTGGATGTAAGATGAAATGTTTTGTTTTGGAAGTGCTCAACCATTTCTTTTCAATATTTTTTAAAATGAATTAACTCTATTTTTCATTTCAAAGCAACATTTTAATTCAAATCCACAACCATTAAAAGGTTTTAAATAAAAGGGTTAAGCTAAATGTAGTATTTTAGTGTGGATTAAACCAGTTTTTTTTAAATTGACCCCAAATTAAACTTTTTATTGTTGTTGTATTTTTTCTTTGGCTGAAATACCTGAAAAAATCAGTTTTAGTTCAACCCAAACCACTTTTTCTTTTAATTATTCAGTTTAGCTGCTGAAGTGAAAAATTGTGCTATTTGCCCAGACTTCTACTGTTTTGTAAAGGAATAGGCATGAGGGAGGATCATTTTCTACATGCAGTAATCTCTAATCTGGGAAGTTTCTTAGGAATATAGTTTAAAATACTTTTTAATGTGTTAAAACTAACAAGGAAGTTCTTTTTCACGCATGTAATTAAAGTGTGGAAATCTGACACAAGATGTTGTAGAAGCTGACAGTTTAGCTAGATGCCTCTGTGCCCCCTTCTGTAACACAGTAATAATAAACTTAACTTAGTTTTACAAAGTACTTTAATGAAAAGGCCAATGTAAGTGCTACATATTATTAGAGAGCTGTACCTTATTCCAAAAGAATTAGAATTGTAAATGGTCAGAGATTACACACAAATTTTGCTTTAGACTTCCAATGAAAGAATCAATAGACTCTATATGGATAGATCAATAGAATCTCTCTACCCACTATGATACCAATTTTAGGCATTTGAATGAAGTGCTGTGATGATACATGTTTTACTGGAAGGAACAGGTGCATTTCACAGTTCTCACCTTTGTCTTTCATCAGCCCGATGAGAGTTTACTGCAAAAGCAAGACATAGGCCATATGGGGTCTGTCATGTCTTTCCCACATGTCAAATACATATATTTGGGTAAGTTCCTGTCACAGTTAAATCAATAGATCTGAAGTACTGATTCCTAGAAAGAAACAGATGTGATCATTTTCATTTAACATTTTCAAAAGCTCCTCAGGGATATAACATCATGAATCCCCTTGAAAGTTAGTGAGACGTGTGCAGCTTTGGGCACTTTGACAAATCTTCTCTCCTAAATTTCTCTTGTGCTTGACCTTCATGTAAGGGGAAAGGCAGAAGAAGATTTCAGGGAAGCATTGCCCTCTTGGAATTCAATGGGGATTGCAGCTGAGCACAAAAGCTGCCCTGTCTCTATCCCTGTCCACCTGCTGATGAGGCTTGTGATGTGGAAACAACTTCCTGTTCCATACAGGAAATTATATAAAGGACTAGTTACAGTTAAGAGGTAACACTGTTACTGCTGCCCTTCCAAGTGTTTGGGGCCTAGCCTAAGTTCCTGTTCTTTCACCCCAGGAAATTCCTGCAGGGCCCATCCAAATTATCTCTTGTGATACCGCACTTCCTGGACACTCTACAGTCCCAGAAGAATTTCCTTCATGGCACTAGAAATGCAGAGGGAAGGGGCCAAGGTTGCACTCTGCATCTCACAAAGTTGAGCATGCAGCTTTTGTATACCTGGCGCTGCAGGATTATATGTTGTAGCTGTGTTGGTCTAGGGACAAAGGCAGACAAGGTTCTTTGGGCAAATCTGATATATTTTATTAGACCGACTCAAATAGTTGGAAAAATTCTTCTTTGCAAGCTTTCAGGTATAAATACCCTTTGTCAGGCTGAGGAAGCATTTGCAGCTGGTCTGTGCTCTTCCTGGATGGTGCTTCAGGAGGCACTTGCCTTCCAGAGACAGACTCCCTGCGTGGGATAGTAGGCTCGGCACCTCCGTTAGTACAGGCTCTTCCTTATAATGAGCTCTTAGCGTTCTTTGATCCTGGCAACTGCCACTGTGTATAGAACTCAGTATTTTTGGAACCTAGGTTTAGTTTGGAGATGTGCATGACTTGTGGGAGGAAAGTCAAGGTGTGGACCTGTTAGTCCTCCCAATGTAACACGAAATAAATGTCTGCTGCCCAAGAGGGCTATCTAACTACTCCCCATTATATCCAGAGGAAGAGGCTGGCTAGATTTCCCCCTCATTGATTGGAGATTAATCACTATTTCCTTGCAGTTGCCAGTCATAATCTCCTTGTGCTTATGGATTTGTTTTTGTAAGCCATGCCATCCTTCACAGAGAATTAAAAGTGGGAACAGCCACACCATTTCCTCAGTAGCCCATAGAAAGAGAGGTAGACAGGCAGGAATCTAAGTGCGGAGAGACTGACTTGGGAGGTGCACTGAATTACTGTGGAATGGGACTGGTCAAACCCCCTCTGATTGTAGGTGCATTCCCTGTTCTAATTTCTCCCTTTCCAATGTCTCTGCTTAGGTCTTTTGCCCCTTTTACTGCCTCACAGTTTCCTCTGCTCTGCTGTGGATGGTGTTTCTGCACTTTCTTTCTCCTTTTACATGCATTTCTTTTCCACGTGGTAGTTATACTCCCCCACTCCATTGCTTCCCTGGATTCCACTTTATTTTCTGAGCTGCTGACAGCAACAGAAATGGACAACTGTTCTGCTAGGGTTCATGTAACTATTTGAATGCAGAAACAACAGCAATTAGACCTGAATAGAGATGTGTGTGTGTGGCAAGGAACATGGGGGTGGGGGTGTTCATGAAAGCCTATTTGGAGGGAGGGCGGCCTGTGTGGTACTCAAACATTTTGAACTCACAGCAGGGGAACTCTCTATGGATCAAACACTTCAAAGGAGAAATTCTGCCAACGATAAAAAACAAATCTTTAAATAACATTGAGCAATGAGAAAAAGTCTGCCATACTCCATGACAGGAAGTGAGCAGGCTGCATTCAGCCGTGGTGTCAGTCAGGGCATTCTCTTTCACTTCAGACACTCACATTAGAGATTCATTTAGCACCATGGGGTCTAACACTCTTACCATGGCTACAGTGATCTTAAACAGTTCCTTTGCCTAGTTTTTGTATCTTAGCTCTTATAATGGGTAACTGAATATGTGTTTTAGTGAGAAATTAGTTCATGCTGTATTGGGCCAGGGGGCAGACAGCTATAATAAAATAGACAGCTATGATAAAACAGTTTACACGAGTTATTTTTTCAGTGAAATGCACTGCTCAATTAACTTGTGATACTCATTGTTACAGGAGTTTTTGAGAAAAAAGAGCTTAGCAGGATTTAAAAACAGGGCTGAATTAGTATACACTTCTGGCCTCAGCTCCTGGAGTCATGAGTTTATAAATCTTAGCTGTTTTTTATATGTTTCTAATCCTCATGTTTGCAAAATTAATTTTAAAAACATGACCTGAACGTAAGGGTCTTGTTACACATTACACTGTGAATTGCTCAAATGTTGATCCATGTTAGCGCTAGCTTGAGTTTGGAGCAGTTGCACATTCAGGCTAGCAGGGGCCTGGATGCCTGAAAGCTAAGAATCCCCTTTCCACTCCCATTCTGGGCTTCCCCCTGCCCCCCAGAGATCCACCAGTTCCCCCTCCCCTGCCCCTGGGGCTCCCCCTCTGCCCTCTTCTTACTTGTGGCTGTCTGCACTATCTGTCCCTGAGGGAGCAAGCAGGGAAGAGTTAACTTGCCTGCCCAACCCCCACTGTTGCCACTGCTGGACTGTTGCTCTTTGGCCTGAGACAGGCCCAGAGAACAGCAGCAGCCAGGCCAGCAGGTTAACCCTTCCCTGCTTGCTCCCTTGGGATACATAGTGAGGGCTGTCACAAATAAGAAGGGCAAGGGAGCAGTAAGCAGGGATCTGGGGTGCTGAGGAGGTAGTGGGAGGACAGTGGGCCCTATCTGGGCCAGTGGGGAAGGAGGGCTGGGTAGAGTGTTCACACTAATGTGTAGTCTAGACTGGCTATACGTTAGTGTAACACAAGCCGGATGACACAGATCAGAGATAAACCTAGGCTGAAGTGATGCAACTTTAAGCCACCTAAAAAGTGATTAAAACTAATTTCAGGTGTTAATGTGTGGACAATCTGGGGGTTAAGAGATCCAAGAACTCCCCAAAATTATCATGTAACAAAGCCCTCACTGATGCAGCAATACTGAGTAAGCAGAGCTCCTCAAACAATTGATCTGAGAAATGTGAATTGCCTTGGTCCTCTTCAGTTATCTGTGAAACTGCTGTGGAAAGCCCCTTGCAGCCCACATTAGGACCCTGTGTGTTGGCTGACACCCCTGGAAATAAAAGGGCAGTATCACTTAGATTATCTTAATCTATTATAGCAGTATAGGAAGATTGTTTGTGGCTCTGGGCTGGATCCTGCTAAGTAGCGAGCAGCCACATCAGCAATATTAAAACCACAGTGGCAGCTGCACACACTGCCTGCATCTACACAAGATACTGACTGCAGTAGTTCGTTACTACTGCGCAGTAGTATTGCATGGCAGGAAGCTTGATGCAAAGCTACTGCACAGTAGTAATGAGCTACTGTGCAATCAGCATCACAAAAAGGCCATTCGGTGATGCTACTGTGCATAACTCTGGTTAGTGCGCAGTCATTCAGCACTTGTTTATACAAGTACTAAGTGACTGCACAGTAGTGACTGCGCAGTCAGCATCTCACGTAGATGCAGCTGCTGAGCATTTTCAGCTCACAAGAACTAAAGTCACCCAGCTATTATTCAGTACATACTATTCCCATGATTGTTAAAGAAATCATAAACATCTAATTCTCCAAGTATTCTTTGGAAAAGCTGTCCCTCACAGTTCTGATATAAAATAGATAACACTGGATAGAACGTAAACAAATTGAAAAATGCTTAGAAGATCTGTGGGGACCAAGATTTGCCAGTTCTCCAGGTTATTTTAGGCAACATTTATAATGTCTTTTATAATGTCTGGAAGGCATTATTTGGATGGGGAATTTTGCCTTTGGGATATACGTTGCTTGAAACAGCTTTCTCACAGTCCATTACTCAGTTGTTCTGGAAACTTATAGCAGCATGACTCCTGCACTGGGCAGGTACGTAGAATAGGGGAATAAAAACTTATTGAAGAAGCAAGCATTGAACTAGATCTTAAAAGCAGAGGCATGCAAAGGGTTTCTTCCCCACCTCTATCTTTTTTTTCTTTTGGAAAGGGTGTTTCTGGGCCAAAATAAATACATTAAAAATCACACCCAAAAAAATAAAACCGCTCATGGATTGCTTTACTTAACACATAAAAAAGACTTTCACACATCTGTTCTGGTAAGTGGCAGGGGTTTTTTGTTGGGTTTACATTTCATTTATTTATGATATTTCTGCTCAGCAAATTTCTCCTATCTAGCAGTTAAATTCTATGATGTAATTTATGTGTAAATATATTATTCATATTTCTAATATTTTATTACCATATATTAGCACATAGAGAGCTCTACCAATATCAGAGCTAAATATCAATGCACAAAATATACAAATATTTTATATATAAATATATGCACAATGAGAGAGAGAGATATAAAACAGATAAAGGATTAGAATCAGAAAGTATTATTATTCTCACTTTTCAGGTTGGGAATTGAGGCATAGAGAGATTAAAAGACTAGCACAGTGTTACAGGGGAGATATGCAGCAGAACTAGGAACCGTAACCTGGTATCCTGATTCCCAAACCATGCTCTTAATTACAAGACCATTCTTACTTTCCACCCTGCCCAAATGCTCTCTAATTTTTTTTCTTTACAAATAAAACCATACAACACTGTGGATTAGTAGTGGTGTCTTCTCATCATTTTATAAAGAAACTTGATTCAGTTAGAATGAGGGACCTACCTCCAGTCACAGAAGGAACTGGGAATATAACCTATATATTCTGATTCCCAGGGTTGTACTCTTAAATATAGGGCTTCCTCCATACTAAGTTGAAAGGACAGAAAATTATGTCTCCTCTTTCAGCCCTGTGCCACCTCATGGAGCCTCATGCCACCTCCCCCAGCCCCACTTCACCGCTCTCAACTGCACCACCTCCCAGGTCCAGCCCTTCTATTCCTGGATCAGGCCTTGAGCCACCTCTGCACACATATCCAGCATACTATGCAGCCTGCAGGTCTCCCCATGGGTCCTGAAATTTGGCAGGAGGGGAGTGACCATTGCTGCTATTGCTGTCCTGCTACCAAACTTTTGGATCCATGGGGATCCCTGTGAACTGGATAGCATAGTTCCTGTAGTCTGCAGGACTTGATCCATGGGCCAGGGGTTGAACACACCATGCAAATCCATTCAGTCTTGCTTAAATCCAATGCTGGGAGCAGTCACACAAATTCTGTTGTCATCAGGTAAGTACAAGGACCAAATCCCACCCTGGAATAATTTGATTCAAATAATTGAGTTCCCCTAGAGCTAAAATCTAGCCTTTAGTTCACATAGATCACTCAGATATGTGAGTATAGGCAGATAACTGGGTCCAGGATTTCGACTGATGGTTGGTAGACAAGATAGATTAGATACTAGGGCTGGGCAAAATTTTGCCACCAGTTTTGTTTTGACACTGTTTCAACCTGTTTGGAGGTCAAAACAGCAAAATCAAAACAGAACAGATATAGGCAAAACAGCCTTGAAACAATACAAAGCAAGTTGAAACATTTCACTGTTTCAACATTTCGCCCATAGGCGAAGAAGAAAACAGCCTATAAATTTATGATTTCCAGCCTGATTTGGCTGAAACTTGCAGAAATGGTAACCTCTTCTGAAGCCACAAAGCCAGTCAAGTGTAAAGTAGATAGGTGCAGGGGTTTGGGGAAAACTGCAACTCAAGCTGCAGACAAGCAAAACTCGTGACATGGGTGACACTGTGTGTGTTAAGGTGCAGCCGGGTGAAAGCTGCAGGCCTGCTAGCCCCTGATGAGGCCACAAAGCCTGCCAGCTGTCAAGGAGATGGGTTCGGGGGCCCTGCACCTCTAGCTGCTGACAGGCAAAACTCATGACATGGGTGCTTGTGCAACTGTGTCTGTCTTGGGGCACAGCGGGGGAGACTACTTCAGCCCTGCCTGCTAGGCCCTGCTGCAGCCACAAAGCCTGCCAGCTGTTAAGGATATAGGTGTGGGGGGGTTCTGGGGCCCTGCACTCCTAGCTGCTGACAGGCAAAACTTGTGACATGGGTGCTTGTGCAACTGACTCGCTGTCTTGGGGCAGAAGCAGTTCCCGGCTCTGTATTGATTCTTTCCTCTCCTTAGTCTGTGGTTTTGTAGGTGTTAAACCTTGCTCATTAACTACTATGTATTGAGCTGGTCCCCAAGTGAATCATTTTTTGATTGCATAACACAGTAGCTACCTAGGATAACGAGTTAATGAGCAAGGAAACAATGGTCAAAACAGAACGCTACTGTTTCACACAGGCCTATTAGATACCTACAAAGATGCATCTTCTGTAACTAAATCTACAAGCTTGGGCCCCTACAGAACCAATAAAACTCCTGATTAGCCAACCCAATTCTAGAATTAAGGCTGAAAGTAGTGAACATCTGCTCTCTCTCTCTCTCTCTCACACACGCACATGAATAAAAGAGCAAGGCAAAAGGCACAATGTGAATCAAGTGCATATAAACATGAATCCAAGGCAAAAATTTAAAAATATCAAAATAAACAGGGAATTTTAATTTGGCATTGCAGATTGTGAGCATATAGTTTTGTCATGCCTGGATACAGCTGTAACTATTATGATGATAGCATTATGGCTGTGTACTTCAAAAGTACAGAGAACACTACTTTTTATTGAAATCTTAATGAGTTAATAATTGTAAATGATGTTGCTATAAACAGTTACACAGTTAAATGAGTCTTCATAAACATCATGGCGTTCACTCTGTCACACGCACATTTATTTCTTCTCGGTGGCAAGAAGGCATCAGCCTACGTGTAAATATTGAAGCAAGCTGGAAAATCTTCTGCTGAAGGCAAAAAATGTGAACACAAATGGATGGGAAAAGGTTGGGGACCCCCTTTCCAGTTTTCCCACAGGAGAAATTGAAAAAGCCAAATGGATAACGTTTAGAAGGACTATAAATTAATTTTAAAAAAATGTACATGTTTTAAAATCTCCAGTTTTAAAGCTATGATACAAAGAGAAAATATGTTTTGAGTAAAATGGGTCTGAAAACCTGCATCCCTTCCTATGCCCTGTGCCATAGACAATTTTAGGTATTTGGTGGAAAAAAAATCCCAAAAAGAATGAAGTAGTTTGATTATGAATGTCAGCACAGGGCCTTCTAGATTGTGTTTTCCGATTTCTTTCACAGACTGTCTTGCATGATGTACTTGTGTCTTCCCTGTTGGAATGAGGAGGTAATGCATCCTAGAAGTTAAGTCTGGGTAAGAAGCCTGCCATATACAGAAAAAGGAGAGCACATGGTGGCATTTTAGACAGGAAGTCTTTCATGTTTTGTCTGAAAACTCCTTTATTTTTTAAGTGTTCAGGTTCCCCCCTCCCTTTTTTTTTTGTAGAGAGCAACCTCTTTTTGCAAAAAAAAGTCAAATAAAAAACACAATTGCAGTCAAAAAATAATTTTCATGAAAAATTTTGGAAGAATTGTGGCCTACCTTAGTCTTCTCTTGATATTGAGGCATCCAAACAAGTTATTAGATATGTAAATTTAAATGTGATCTTTGTTTTTTTATCATGTCCACACTGCATAAGCTCTAATTCAAAACAGATAAAACTCCCAAGTCTTCCTCCATAACATGGTGGTTGGGACTGTTTAGGGAAAGATGCTTTGGGGGATGCTTTGCTTTGCCTTTTTCAAAATGAAGATTAAGAATGTGGAGAGGATAATCCCAGGGAATGCAAAGTGATTTCAGGATTTCATATGAATAAAAGAGGTCCCAATTCATAGAGAGGATGCCTGTTGGTCTCACTGTTTGACAGCAGCACTACCCCTGCACCAAGAGGAAGAGTCTTCACATCAGTTCACACAATGAATCAAGATAGAAAACCTCTCACCTGTATCAGTGAGAGCTGTACACATGTAGGGCAAATTCACTTCATGCAGAGATCTAGCACTGGGATTATACACCATTTATACTTTACTTAAACCCTGTTTTGAGGTGCAACATACATCTCTTACCTGTGGATCTGCATCAGATGTAAGGGGAGAATGTTACCTATAAGCTACTGATTTGTCTAACCTCTCTCATGTGTTTGTATAAATCAAACAATACCTGCAAAACTTCAGACAACATTTTGCACTTTTCATTGAAGAAAGTGTCTTAAAATCGTCTTTACCAGAAAAAAAAAGCTGTTTTTCAATTTTGGCTATATTTCATATTACAATGGCATCTACTTGTATCTTTAAACCTGTCATCATAATTCCTCAGCTATCTGGGGGATGGGAGAGGGGGGTGTTAAATACAGACAAACCCCAAAAGGCACAAATAAGGAGCTTGCTACCTTCTGAGTGATTTTGTCAAAGGTAGCTGTAGTGGCAGTTAAACTACAGAAAGCACATTTGCAAACAGAGCAGGGATTATCAAAATGTAACATTAAGTGCACCACATCTCAAATTCTATAGTACTTGACTTATCATTATTCTGATTTTCTTCAGGGTAATTATAATGAATTCTCATTGTGATAAACCAAACATACCACCTGATTGCAGCCTATATCCCACAATCTGAGAACTGCCGTTCAAAGAAAATTGCAGGAGTTACAATATATGACTAGTAATGAGAAATGTTCAATTTTACTATTCAATCAACCATGCTGTAAGCCTTTGTGGTGGCCCAGCCAGGGGTAGACTGAAGATCTCATTAAAACAGTAGTTCTCTCTCATCACATCCAACTCTGAAAGTAAGGACAACGAGCAGTTAGAACAGTAAGATTTAGTATCGTAACAACAACATGTAAATGTTAGGTTAACAGACAAGCAATGAGGCATTGCCATTTCTAAAGGCAAAAAAGAAGTAAAGCTGTACACATTGTGAGGCATCATCTCATTATTTTGTCTGATCATCCCACTCATTTCCCTGGTCTTCTCACATCTCTTAACTGTCAGCATCATCAGATTTGCAGAAAAAATAGAAATCAGTACCAAAAAAGGGCTCTATCCTGGCAATACAATGCATGACACTCCCCTTAGTTCAGTGGGTATCAATCTTTTTAGACTTAAAGCACCCCTTTTTAGGCTCAAAGCAGCATTTGGAAAATGCCAGCTCTCTGCTTTCAGGGGTTTTTTTCAAATACAGAATAATACTACAGCAATTCTTTTGTTGCAAAGAACTTAGGAAGACCACAACAGGTCAGAATGTTTTTGATATTATGGATACCTATTTGAAATCTTTTGGTTTATCTTGTGAAACTTATATAGGTGTTTACACTCCAAACAGTGCTAGTATTATGTAGCACCCCACATCACCCTTAAAAGGACTGTGGGACCCTGATTGAATCACTGTCTTAGTAGGTATGTATGCATAAATGAGAAACACTGGAAGTCAACAACAGTCATTAAATGACTGTTAAAACCTGACTATTGATATTTGATGTTTGTTCAATATCTGCATCAGCAACCTGGAATATGCTCACCCTCAGCAAACCTTGTACCCTCTGTAAGTTTTCAGATGACACCAAGCTGGGGGGAGTAGTAGATATGCTGTAGGGTAGGGTAGGGTAGGGTAGTGTTAGGATTCAGAAAGACCTGAACAAATAGGAGGATTCAACCAAAACAAATCTCATGAGGTTCAGTAAGGACAAGTGCAAAATCCTGCACTTAGGATGGAATAATCGCATGCACCAGTACAGGCTGGGGATCAATTGGCTAAGCAGCAGCTCGGCAGAAAAGGACCTGGGTTCAATAAGCTGAATGTGAGCCAACAGTTTGCCCTTGTTGTAAAGCAAGCTAACAGCGTACTGGGCTGCATTAGTGCCCTTCTGTTCAGCAATGGAGTACTGTGTCCACTTTTGCATCCCCCACTACACAAAGGATGTAGACAAAATGAAAAGAGTCCTGTGGAGGACAATGAAAATGGTTAAGGAGCTAGGCCACATGATTTATGAGGAGAGGCTGAGGGAACTGGGTTTATTTAGTCTGGAGAAAAGAAGACTGAGAGGGGATTTAATAGCAGCCTTCAACTACTTGAAGGGTAGCTCTCAATGGTGGCAGATGACAGAACAAGGAACAATGTTTTCAGGTTGCAGCAAGGAAAGTTCAGGTTAGATATTAGGAAAAACTTTCTATAAGGAGGATAGTAAACCACTGGAACAAGTTATCCAGAGAGGCTGTGGGATCTCCATCCTTGGAGGTTTTTAAGACCTGGCTAGACAGGGCCTTGGCTGGAATGATCTAGCTAGGGATGGTCCTACTTTGAGCAGGGTGTTGTTCAAATTAGGCTCTTCTAACCCTAATTTCCTATGATTCTATGACTTTAAAATGTGGCAGGTAATTGCTAAAATGTGAATTTGGTTTCAAGAGCAGAGAAAAAGGGAAAATTGTGGAAAGAAAAAGAACTGGAGAAAAGCAAATGATAGATAAAAGCCAAATTCATGTTATTAGGAAAGAACCACTTTTAAGTGGTTGGTATGTGTACATGTATTTGTAGCTAGCTATTAGGGCTGTGTGAAGCTTTCGGTGGTGATACAATTCGGAGGAGATTTGGGCCAATTTGGTGGCCGAATCTCCAAGTCTGAACTGAAGTGGGGAACCAATATAAAGGTCTGAAGCAATTCAAAACTCTCCGAATCTTTTCCAAAGATTCGGAGAGCTTCAGTGATTCGGGCAGTCCCCACCTGCTGCAGCAGGGTGCTG
>NW_017728948.1:79648617-79660855 GCF_001723895.1 Crocodylus porosus
CTGCCCACCCCTGCTTGCTCCCCCAATCCCCCCATGGCTTCCATGCCTACCCCAGCTCCCAGTGGTTTAAAAAAAAGCCCCCACTCACTGGGTGCTGCCAGGCAGGGGGGCGATCTTTGCTCCCCCACTTGCCCATGCTGCATGGGGGGCTCTGCCATGAGGCCCCACAACTCCTCCCCAGCCTCCCCCCATGGCTGCCCCGCCTGTCCCATCTCTGGCCCATTTAAGAAAAAAAACTGAGAAAAACCCTGGGACTCACCAGCTCCTGCAGCTACCTCAGGGCTTCAGGGGGCTCATGTGGAGGCCATGGGGATTGCCCCCCCAACCCAGCATTACCTGGTAAGTCTGGGGTTTTTTATCCCAAGTGCCAGGAGCTGGGGTGGGCGAGGCAGCCATTGCCAAGCTGGAAGAGCAGGCAGGGGATGGGCCTCAGTGATTTGAAGATTCGGCAGCAGCCAAATCTGCAAATAAGGTTCAGCTGAATCAAACTGGGACAATGATTGAAATTATTGAATTGAATCACTGTCCCCCAAATCAGCCAAATCTATATCCAAAGCAATTACGAGCCACTTCACACAGGCCTACTAACTATTAGGCCTGTGCAAATAGGGAAGTATTCAATTCAGATTTGGCTGATTTGGATGCCAGTGATTTGATTAGGAGATTCATATCACTTTTCAGATTCCATTTGGCCAAATCCACTTCGGAAGTTTCGGCGCCGATTCAGAAATTCTCATAGAGTATAATGGGAAATCAATAAAATATCTATAACGTTGTCGTTTTTTGGATGATTTGGATGAACCTTGCAGAGGTGATAGCCTCTGCTGGGGGCGTGAAGTGTGCCAAGATTGAAGGTCATAGGTGCAGGGGTTTCTGGGAAACTGCACCTCAAAGTCCTGAAAGCAAAAGTCAAGTCACATGTGTGCATTAAGCAACAGTGGGGTGAAAACTACAGAGGTGGTAGCTCCTGCTTAGGCCACAAAGCCTGCCAAGTTTCAAGCAGGGATTTCTGGGAAACTGTGCATCAAGCTGCTGACAAGCAAAACTCGCATCGCGTGTGCGCTAAGCCACATTGTGGTGAAAACTGCAGGGGTCATAGCACTCACTGAGGCCACAAAGCTTGACAAGCTTCAAGGAGGTAGATGCAGGGGTTTCTGGGAAACTGCACCTCAAACTGCTGACAAGCAAGACTCATGACAGGTAACACTGTGTGTGTTAAGGCACAGGGGGGTGAAAACAGCAGGCCTGCTAGGCCCTTCTGTGGCCATGAAGCCTGCCAAATGTCAAGGAGATAGGTGCAGAGGGAGTCTGGGTTCTGGGACCCTGCACCTTTGGATGATAACAGGCAAAACTCATGATATGGGTGCTTGTGCAACTGTGTCTGTCTTGGGACCGTGAACCCGTGGCTGAGTTCGGCCTGCCCAACAAGCCACCCCTTTACCACGTGGTTCATGGCCACCATGATTGCCCTTGCTGTGTGGGACTCATCCAGCACCTTGGTTTGGAAGAGAGCCTGACTGATCGTGCCAGTGCCTTGTGAGGGAGAGGTGGGTGTGATCCCCACCCCAGCTGCTGCAGATGTCAGAGGTGAAGTACAAGGCCTTGCACAGCTCCTCCCTCAAGTACTCCCTGCATGCCTCATACAGGGAGGGCACAATTGTCCTGCTAACGGTGGTGCATGTGGGCACTTGGTAAGATGGGGCCATGAGTGCCATGAGTCACATGAACCCTGGCCACTCAACTAGAGAGAAGGGCTGGCTATCCGGAGGAAGCATATACCCAATGGTCTGGGTGACCTTGCTCACCTTTGCAACTTACCCCCCTTTCTGTCCACCTTTCTCCCACTGTTCCAGGGTGGCCTGCCTCTGCTTTGAGGGGATGGGGACTTTGGAGTCAGCGGGGGACTTCCTTTTGGGCACACACATTGGTGCCAGGCTGAGCAGGAAGAAGGGCAAGGGGGTGCTACCTCCTGAGATGCAGCAGCATCACTGTGCTGGTGAAGTGTTCCACCTCCTTGCCCCGGCTGATCTGCCTTCAGCACTGCTGGCAGATAGCAAACCTGGGATCATCTGCCAGCTCAAAATGCTCCCACACTATGCTACATGCCCACTTCTGGGTTGAGGGTGGGGATGCTGCCTTATCCCCCTCCTCAGCAGACTGAGGCACAATAGCAGGAGGAGCTGCCTCAGCTGAGTCACTTGCTTGAGCCTCCATAACCTCAACCTCCTCTGAGGTGCTGCTTTCTGGAGAAGGAGACCTGAGTCTAGGGGAACTTTGAGGGGTGTGGAGTACAAACTCTGATTCTCCCTTGGTCCCCAGAATTGCTTGATCCAGGGCACTCAGGTCCCCTGGTTCCAGTTCCAGCTCCTCTGGCAGTGGGAGGCTTACATTGGGAGGTGACATTGGGGTGCAGGATACAGTGATTCTGCCACTGGTGCCTATTTCTGGAGTTAGGGGAGGTGGTGCAGGGATGTCAGGTATTGCTCCCATCACCTTGCTTCCACTGGCAGCAGAAGCCTCATGGCTTCTTGGGAAGAGGATGTGTCTATGTTTGGGCGGGGGGGTGCAGCTCTACCTCTCCCCCATCCCCTTTCCCTCCCCTGCCAGAAGACCTGGCACCTGCCTTTCCAGCATACTTCATATTAATCTTTCCTGTGCTGCAAAAGTTGTGTTTGACTTCTTCTGTGTGTTGCTTACTCTCTGTGTTGTGTGTGTACTGGAGCCTGGTATGATGACACTTGATTATGATTGATTATTAATCACTATATATGGTATCTTCTTCTATGATGTGCTATTAACGTGAATGTGTGACTACTTCTTGTTCTTCTTCTATGTAGTGTACTTAAAATAATATATCACATTCTTCTGTTAGGACCTTAAAAAAAGCCTTTGATCTGGTGTCCCATGATCTTCTCATGGAAAAATTGGCCAACTGTGGTCTTGGCTACATCACAGTCTGATGGCTGGGGAATTGGTTTTGAGGCCGGACCCAGAGAGTGGTGATCAATGGAAGTGAATCATCATGGCATTCCGTGACCAGTGGTGTCCCCCAGGGCTCCGTCCTTGGACCTGTTTGTTCTCGTTAATGTCTTTATCAATGATGTGGATACAGGTGTCAGAAATGGACTGGCCAAGTTTGCCAATGACACTAAACTTTGGGGTAGAGTGTCCACACCTGAGGATAAGCTGGTGATCCAGGCTGACTTGGATAGGCTTAAAAAGTGGGTAGATACAAACTTGATGACTTCCAATACTGACAAATGCAAGGTACTCCACCTTGGGGAAAAAAATCCCCACAGCATGCTTATAGGGTCGGCACTGCTACGCTCACTAGCACTATGGCTGAAAGAGACTTGGGGGTCATGATTGACCACAAGATGAACATGAGCCTCCAATGAGATGTTGCAGCTGATAAAGCAAACCAAACTCTGGCTTGCATCCATAGATGCTTCTCAAGTAAATCTGAGGATGTCAACCTCCTGCTGTACTTCGTCTTGGTGAGGCCGCAGCTGCAGTACTGCATCCAATTCTGGGCTCCACAATTCAAGAAGGATGTGGAGAAGCTTCAGAGAGTCCAGAGGAGAGCCACACACATGATCAGAGGACAAGAGAATAGGCCTTATGAAGAGAGGCTCAGAGCCATGGGACGCTTCACCCTGGAAAAATGCAGGCTCAGGAGTGACCTGGTGGCAGTCTATAAGTACATCGGGATGTACATCAGGATCTTGGGGAACACCTTTTCACCAGAGCACCCCAAGAGATGACAAGGTCCAACCATCACAAATTCCTCCAAAACTGTTTGAGGCGGGACATAAGGAAAAACTTCTTTACCTTCCAAGTCACCAAGGCCTGGAATAGATTACCTCCAGAGGTGGTGCAAGCACCTAATCTGGAATCCTTTAAGAAGCATTAAGCTGCTTATCTTGCTGGGATCCTTTGACCCTAGCTGACTTCCTGCCCTTGGAGCAGGGTGCTGGACTCGATGATTTTCCAAGGTCCCTTCCAGCCCTAATGTCTATGAAATCTATGAACAGGGGGCAGGGCCGTCCGCCCTGGGCTCTGAGCTTTGTGGGGCCCCATGGAGCCATGCGGGAACCAGGTGAAGCTGCTGCAGCTCTGATCCTCACAGTGTTAAAGGGGCCTTGCACAGGTTGATTTGACCCAGACCCTGCACCCCCCTATGGTCATCTCTGACAGAGGGGGAATTGAGGATTGAGACACAGAGAGATTCAAGGGCTAAGTCTGTCCTTACCCTGGCAATCCAGAGTAGCTGTGCTGGAGTTATATGAGGTGCTGGTTAAAATTATCTGAATTGGGTTGTATTTTGCTCAGAATTGCACCTGCAGCAAGTATTAGTATCCACATGGTCCACTCCCAGTCTCCTCCTCATCTAACCACCAAAAAGTGTTGATTATCTACTTCCCATCCAGGTCAGTTCAACTCTCACCTATATGCATTAAATAGGAGTGAATAGGAGACTGTGTACCTAGTAGGGCTGTGCAAAGTTTTGGATCACAATTCGGATTCAGAGATAATTTGGAGGATTCAGAGGCTGAATCTATGAATCTAAATTGAATTGCTGGAAGCTTTTGAATCAGTTTCTGAAGGCTTTCTGAATAAGTAGGCTTTCTGAATCAGTTTGGAAGCTCCAAATCAATTCAGAAAAGATTTGGCAATAGGGTATAATGGGGAAGCAATGAAATATCTATACCTTTGTTGTCTTTTGCCAGCTTCAGATGAAACTTTCAGGGATGGTAGCCTCTTATGATGCGTGCCAACCTTCAACGTGATAGGTGCAGGGGGTTTTGGGAAAGTGCACCTCAAAGTCTGAAAAGAAAAACGTCACAATTTTTGCCTGTCAGCAGCTAAAGGTGCAGGGCCCCAGAACTCAGAAGCCCCTGCACCTATCACCTTGACGGCTGGAAGGCTTCATGGTCTCAGCAGGGGTTAGCATTTCACACTGCTGCACCTTAACACACACAGTGTCACCCATGTCATGAGTTTTGCTTGTCCACAGCTTGAGGTACAGTTTATCCCAAACCCCTACACCTATCTCCTTGAAGCTTGGCAGGCTTTGTGGCCTCCACGGGGGCTAGCATGCCTGCAGCTTTGACTCCACTGTGCCTTAACACATACATGTGACATGAGTTTTGCTTTCAAGAATTTGGGGTGCAGTTCCCCCAAACCTCTGCACCTATCTCCTTGAAACTTGGCAGAATTTGTGGCCTCAGCAGAGGCTACCATCCCTGTGGTTTTCACCCCCCTGTGCCTTAACACACACACACAGTCACCTATGCCATGAGTTTTGCTTGTTAGGAGTTTGAGGTCCCAGAAACCCCCACACCTATCATCTTGAAACTTGGCATGTGTCATGCTCTCTGCAGGGACTACTATCTCTGTAGGTTTCATCTGAATCAGCCAAAAGACAATAAAGTTATAGATATTTCATTGATTCCCCATTATACTCTATGGCCGAATCTCCGAATCGGCTCCTAATTTTCCAAAGTGATTCGGCCGAATCAAATCAGGATGACAGTTAAGATCTCTGAATCAAATCTCTGGCATCTGAATTGGCTGCATCTGAATCCTAATTGAATAATTCCCTATTTGCTCAAGCCTAGTACCTAGCCACGCTCTATGTGTGCTTGTGCACATCTGTTTGAGTTGGGATAGTCTTCACAAATAGAATTGTAACATATATTTAGAAGTGCTGTATATTGTATCGCTTCTCGGCCTCTTGAAGGCTCAGATGGAGCGAAACCATTTATTCTTCTACCTGGACATGTATGTCAGTGTGACAGGATTGGGCTCCCCTAGGGGTGGCCTGATGCCCCCTGGTAGCCCTGTGCATCCTACCCCACTCTAATTCCTTGGATACCCTCCTTTTTCTCTCACCTGCCATACCTTGCTGGAATTATTTGATTGTAAAAAGGGAGGCTGTCCAGGGTCCCAGAGTGATCCCCCATCTCTCCTTGGTTAGTGGGTCCTTCTCGGGCCCAGCTGGTCCTTGTTCTGCTGCTCAAGCACAGAGTGAGGCCCTTCTGGTCCTGTCCATGCTGCAGGGCACCCATTGCCTTAAGGGATATTAATGGCCTCCTTCCACCCCTGCAGTCACACCCATGCATCACAAATATTACTGGTTAATCACCCAGTGGGACAGCTCATCCCCAGTACAGTGTTAAGCCTGAGGCCTCAGCCATCTCTATATTTCCTTGCCTGGATCAGGCTTTAATCCTCTTGGCTTCTGTCTGCCTGTTTTGTGTCAGGCGCCCTGTGTCCTAGACCTCAATGTGCCCTCCAGGCACCCGTGTTGTGGCCTAAAACCTGGCATGCTGCTCGAGCACCCTGCTGTAGCCCCATCTTCACTCCTTATAGCCACACTAGTTTGCCAGTTTAACTTGAACAAAAAAAAGGCAAGCAACTCCTCAACAAAACTTTCCCCCCTACTCAGAGTTAAACAAATATTTGTCCAGCCATTCTCCTGTGAGGCTCTCACCTTGCTGTCTCCAGGGCATTTAGTGCCTACTAGAGTCTCTTGGGTAGCTCCTCCCTGCTGAGAACCCCGTCCTCTGAGAGCACTAACCCTTCTCTGGGTACTAGCCTAAAAGTGCCTCAGAGCACTACCCCTATGGTCAGGTAACCCTCCAGCTCTGGCACAGTTTTTTCTTTTTAATTTTAATGGACAGCTTACATGTGCTATTCTGGCTGCCATAGCAGTGTCTTTGCTGTGCCAGCAGGGCAGTGCCCTATGTCCTGTTGATGGGGAGCTAGCCCGGGCAATTGGCATTCACAGCCTGTGGGTACCTGGCTGCCTATTCCCCCTGCAGCTAGCCCATAATGAGTAGTCTTCCCTGCCCTGTGGACCTCCCTGTGGTTGCTTCTCCCTTACAGTAATGGGATCCCTGGCCAGGGAGTGTGCAGCCTCTTGGGCATCTCTCACTGCCCTTATCTGAGTGAGCTCTGGGCAGTTCACCAAACACTGATCTGCCTCTGCCTCTGGTCTCTCACTGGGTCACTCACACAGCTGCTCTCAATCAAGGGGCTCCTGAATCACCCCATTGTTTCCCTGTGGCTCCTCCTCTGCCAGCCTTCCCAAATCAGCCTCAGGCCCACTTGTGGCCTCAGGCACCTGAAGACTTACCTGGACCTAACTTAGGCCCCATGCTAGCAGGACCTACTCTCAAGCCTCCTGCTCACCGGGGACCAACTTCACGCCCCTTCCTTGCAGGGCCTTATCTCACACCCCCTGTGTTCACAGGGTCTCACTACTTCTGCTCTCTATTCACTTCTTTCTCCAGGGGCTCCCAACTGCCACTCTGATACAGGCTGTTAGGTACCCCTCTGCACCCAGCTCTGCAGGCTTAGGTGCCACTCGCTGGCATTCCTTGCCCACCATTCTCACTTTCTGGGGTTTTGTACCCATTGGCAGTGTTTGGGGGTGCACATGGGTACACCCCCTGAGCTTGGTGGTGCAGCCCTTGCAAAAAGGTGCTTCCAACACTGCCAGCAGCATCTGTAGGTAGTCTGTGATCACCACTGACTGCTGCTGTGTGTGGCATTGGTGGGTGGTTCCCAACCACTGGTCAGCACTCACCACCCCTCTCCGCACACCACTAACAGCCCTACGGGAGCTCCCCACTTGCTGCTGCCATGCTCCTGCTGTCAACAGTGCCACCGTCACCTGAGGGAGTTTGCCGTGTCCCCCCCAGCCTCTTGGGGTATGCGATGTTCATACTTGTACCCCAAACAGGCTCAGGTGACTGCAACCATCCCTGGCCCCAATCCAGTCCCTGGGGTCTCACACCCCGTACAGGCTCAGGTGCCACACCAGGGCATGCCTAGCCCTCTACTGCCTCTGATGATAAATAACCCACCCAGAGGTGGGGGCTGGGGTTATTAAGGTTCCCTGACCCACCTTTCACTGGGGTGGTAACTGGCCTGGCTTTTCTAGGGCACTGTTCCTCCATGAACATCCCCACCAGGCCACCCATCCCCAGCAGGGTGCAGTTTTAGACCATGCCAGGACCAAGAGGCCTCCTCCTTCCCCATAGCCTCTCCCTCACCTCCTTGTTGTTGCAGGAGCAGCAGCTCCACCAGGAGATGTTCCTTCCATGACATCAGGCAGCAAACTGCTGCTTCCAGCCCTGCTGAATTGAGGCTTAAGGTGGCCACTCATCAGGCCTGAGCCACAGCTGTCTGCTGCTGCTGCTGTCTGCTGCCTTACCCAGTTCTTAAAGTGGCAGAGCACCATGAGTGCTCTGACACCCTCATCCCTCCTTAAAATGGTTTCTGGGGAAAGTTTTTCCTGCTGCTCAGTCACCAAGCTCCCTCAGAGCTTGCCACATCCCGAAGTAGCGAGATTTGGAAAGCGGTCTTTATGGGGAAACAGAAACTTAGAAGGGGGACAGGGAGCAGGGAGGGGAGGAGGAGCAGGGGGGGAAGGGCTGACATTTCTAGCTGGCCAGGGACTGTGATTTCTGCCTGGCTGCTATACCAATCACAGTGTCTGGGGGAGGGACATAGAAACAGCATAAAAGCCTTCATGTGACTTTTCTGTCCCTTTCCTGAGCTGTTTCTACCTAAGCAACAGCATCTCAAAGGTACTGTGGTTATTGGCCTGGCTTTTTAGTCAGTGGCTTGCTACTTTTTCCTGTTAGAAAGGATTGGATGGGATATACCTTAGCTTAGCTTAGCATCTCTCTACTTCACTACTTATCCAATTCATTTATTTCAATTCATATATTTGTTCTCTCTTTTCTTTTTTCTTTTCTTTCTTTTTTTTTTTTTTTTGCAATACTTAAAGAAAGCTCAGTGTTTTCCCTGGCAGTGTGATCTATCACTGTGTGCAGGGAAGCACACATTACACACACTTACACATCATAGAAGAAATCAGATATTCATAAAAGAAGAGATTAAGAATCCGATTATATATAGTTATCAGTTATTGATATTATTATAGTTAGTTTACATACAGACTAAAGACAACACAGAAGTCAGACAGAGATTCAGATTGAGATTAACACATACAACACAGAACTCAGAGTCCTGGAAGAAGAGATACATTATTTTAGGTACACATTACAACACAGAAGAAGAACAAGAAGTACAGTAGTAGTTACACATTCACATTAATAGCACATCACAGAAGAAGATACCATATATGGTTGTTAATAATCAAAGCAGAGTCCAGTACATGCAACACAGAGGAAATAAAACACAGAATACAAAAGGAGTCGCACTTCACATTCATAATTTGTAGTAAATAAATAGATCACTACACAGAAGAAGACAGACAGTACACATTTTTACATAGTTCTTAATAATTATTACTCAATCAAATAATCAAAGAAGAGTCCAGTGCACACACACAACACAGAGGAAATAAAAACACAACACAAAAGGAGTCTCACACACACACACACCTTTTGCAGCACAGGAAAGATTAATATGAAGTGTGCAGGAAAGGCAGGTGTCAGGTCTTCTGGCAGGGGAGGGAAAGGGGATGGGGGAGAGCTAGATCTGCAAGTTCCCCACCCACCACCCCCAAACATAGATGCCTCCTCTTCCCAAGAAGCCATGAGGCTTCTGCTGCCAGGGGAAGCAAGGAGGTGGGAGCAGTACCTGCACCTGATGACCCTGCACCTGCACCACCTCCCCTAACTCCAGAAATAGGCACCAGTGGCAGAATCACTGTCTCCTCCACTGAAATGTCTTCTCCCAGGAAGAGCCTCCCACTGCCAGAGGAGGAGCTGGAACTGGAACCAGGGGACCTGAGTGACCTGGATCAAGCAATTCTGGGGACCGAGGGAGAATCAGAGTTTGTATTCCACACCCCTCAAAGTTCCCCTAGACTCAGGTCTCCTTCTACAGAAAGCAGCACCTCAGAGGAGGTTGAGGTTATGGAGGCTCAAGCAAGTGACTCAGCTGAGGCAGCTCCTCCTGCTATTGTGCCTCAGTCTGCTGAGGAGGGGGATAAGGCAGCATCCCCACTCTCAACCCAGAACTGGGCATGCAGCATAGTGTGGGAGCATTTTGAGCTGGCAGATGATCCCAGGTTTGCTATCTGCCAGCAGTGCTGAAGGCAGATCAGCCGGGGCAAGGAGGTGGAACACTTCACCAGCACAGTGATGCTGCTGCATCTCAGGAGGCAGCACCCCCTTGCCCTTCTTCCTGATCAACCTTGCACCAGTGTGAGTGTGCCCAAAGGAAAGTTCCCCAGTGACTCCAAAGCCCCTATCCCCCCAAAGCAGAGGCAGGTCACCCCGAAACAGTGGGAAAAAGGTGGACAGGAAGGGGAGCAAGTTGCAAAGGCAAGCAAGGTCACCCAGACCATTGGGTATATGCTTGCTCTGGATAGCCAGCCCTTCTCTCTAGTTGAGTGGCCAGGGTTCAGGTGGCTCATGGTGCTTGTGGCCTTATCTTACCAAGTGCCTGCACACACCACCTTTAGCAGGACGGTGGTGCCCTCCCTGTATGAGGCATGCAGGGAGTACTTGAGAGAGGAGCTGTGCAAGGTAGGGTCACAGGTAGCCTTGCACTTCACCTCCAGCACCTGTAGCAGCCCAGGTGGGGATCATGCCCACCTCTCCCTCACAGGGCACTGGTGTGATCAGTCAGGGCATCGGTGGGCTCTTCTCCAAGCCAAGGTGCTGGATTAATCCCACATGGCAAGGGAGATCATGGTGGCCATGAACTGTGTGGTAGAGAAGTGGCTTGTTGGGCAGGATGAGCTAACCCATGGGTTCATGGTCAATGGGGCCAATATGATCAAGGCTGTCCATGATGCCAACTTTGTTGGCATCTGCTGTGTGGCACACAAGTTCCACCACATAGTCAGAGACAACGTGGAGGGGGACAGGGCTGTCGCTGATGGTGCCAGCACCACTAACACTATGAGACAACTGATCTCAAAACGCAGGAAGGTGGTGGGCTATTTCCACCACAGCATCAAGGTGGGCAAGGTGCTGTGGGAGAAACAGGCAGAGATGAGCATCCTGCAGCACAAAATCATACAGGATATGGAGAGTTGGTGGAACTCCACATACCTGATGCTTGAAAGGCTGGTGGAGCAACAGAAGGCCATTCATGAGAAGGCCTTCTTGTGGAGATTGGGATCAGTGGCCCCCTAAACAGAGCTGAGTGGGGTTCCATCTCCCAGATCGTGGTGGTTCTCAAACCTGTCCTCAAGGCCACCGAGACCTTTACCACTGGCAATGTCCTCCTTTGCCAGGTGATCCCCATAGTGAGGGAACTGGATAACCAAATAGAGAAGTTCCAGGGGATCAATGTTCCTGGCTGGGGCAAGCCACTGTCACTAGATGAGGCACCAATGAGGCGGCTGAAGGAGGGTATCAGGAGATGGTTGAATCCCTTATGGTCCAGTACGGTCCACATGCTGGTGGGCATGTGTGACCCAAGGGTGCAAGGAAGCATGTGCACTGGCAGCACCAAAACCCTCGATCACTGGACTCAGGTGCTGGTCGACAAAGTCAGGAAGGCAGAAAGGCAGAGGCAAGGGGATGTGGAAGAGGGGGATCCACTTTTCCATGCCAGCACTCCCAGCACCAGCACTGCCACCAGCACCAGGCAGTCTCCTCCACACCAGCCACTGCCAATGTGGGCCAAGGGCATAGCTTCAAGGCTGGGGTCCAAAAGCACCAGACCCCAGCCTCGGGCAGGTAGTGCCAAGGCTTCAGTGGCTACCTACCTCACCGAGGATATGGAGCCACAGGACCGTGACCCCTTGGTCTACTGGGCAAGCCACAGCCAGATGTGGCAGGATCTGGCCCCAGCAATACCTGTCCTGTCCACCAAACAGTGTTCCAAGTGAGAGGAACATTGCTGGGGATGTAGTGACATCCCACTGCACCTCCTTGGATCCTGGTTTGGTGCAGCAGCTGGTGTTCTTGAAAGTGAATCTCCCACTGCTGGGATTCCCCAAGCTCCACCTGCAGATAGGCTGAGTGCTACCCTCCTCATTCTATCTGCACCAATTTCCTTTTTTCATTTTTTTAAAAACCAGTTAAAGCCCCACTCTCAGCTGGAGGGGGCACCTACTGCATCACCAGCCAGCAGGGGAAGAACATTCACGTGGGCACCAATGACATGGCTTGGAGCACCCCCAGCCAGGTCATGAGGTGCTATGGGGAGTTGGGAGCGGGGCTTAGGGGTCTGGGAGCTCAGGTGGTGTTTTCGTCGATCCTCCCAGTCTCGGGCTATGGGCTGAGGAGGGAGAGGA
>NW_017728948.1:79675954-79680364 GCF_001723895.1 Crocodylus porosus
CTCAGCTGACTTCCTGCCCTTTGGGCAGGGGGCTGGACTCGATGATCTCCCAAGGTCCCTTCCAGCCCTGATGTCTATGAAATCTATGAAATGTCCCTGCTGAGCTCGCTTCCCTGCCAAGACAAACTTGGAGGTATGAGTTGGGGCTAAGGGGAAGGAGGCCCGAGGTCCTGGGCATGACCACTAAAACTGCACCCTGCCAGGGTAGGGAGGCCTGGTGGGACTGCTGGCAGCACGGCAGCCCCGTAAATGCCAGAACCAATGATTCCTTGGTGAAAGGCAGGTAGGAGGTGCCATAACCTCCAGCTAACGTGTGCACGCCCACAGTCCTGGCTGGGGAAAACCCAGAACGGTCTCATTTGTGACAGGCCTTAGGCTTGCTGGTTGCAGTGGAGTCGTGAGGCTTCAAGTGAGCTCAGCTTAGCTGCCTGGGATGCCAGTTTTTGCATTGAAAAACCCTTTGTCAGGATGAGGAAGTACCTGCAGTTGGTGTGTCTCCTGGTCCTGGATGGAAGGAATAGTAAAGAAGCCAGAGGCTGGCCTGGTATTCAATGCAGGCAAGAAAACCAGTCAGTGAAAATGGAAATGGAGGCGTCAGGGGGTGAGAGAAAGGCTGGGTTGGGGAGGGGAAGGGGAATGTAGCAGAGCAGATGAAAGTGCAGAGGTACCTGGGAAGTCAGATATCCGGCAGGTTGCAGTGTGTCAGAATTCCACTGCCTATATTGAGTCCATGAGTTTCTGCATCTAGGAGGCTGAAGAAGTGAAGTTCATAGGCCCAGCTGTTAAAAGTGGTTTGTGCAGGGCCCCAGAACCCAGACTCCCCCTGCACCTATCTCCTTGACATCCAGTAGGCTTCATGGCCGCAGCAGGGCCTAGCATCTGAAAGGTATGGAGATACTAGAGTTTTTCAAGACAGCCATTGTAAGTTATTTAACATAAGCAAAACAAATATGTTAACAATGTTGATTTTGGAAAGGACTGAACCCTTTTTTTTCTGCTGAAGTGTTCCAAAATAATTGAGCTAATGGCAGAGAACCAGCATGGAAAATTCAGCCTAAGTCAGGGGTGGGCAAAATGTGGCCTGTGGGCCAGATGCAGCCCACCAGGCCATTCTATCTGGCCCGCGGGGCCCCTAAATTTTAGAAAATTAATATTTATCTGCCCTGGGCTGCCTGTCATGCAGCCCCCGATGGCTTGTCAAAACTCAGTAAGCAGCCCTCTGCCCAAAATAATTGCCAGCCTGTGGCCTAAATGGTTAATCTTTGGCTGAGTTATAACCAACTGAAAATGAAGTCTTATAATGAGAGATGTTAGCTCATCTTAAGTAATCGATGGAACTAGCAGCTTTACCTGCTTTGCATTGCAAATCATTTAAGCTGACATATCTTGTGCTAGCTTCCCCAGCTCTGCAGCACTTTTATGTCCATATACATAGATGTACTTTCCTTACTGGAGGACACATAGAAATATGAAGCAACCACAACTCTTATGACAGCCAATGGTGAAATCTTAGCTATGTTGGGCACGTCCAGACAAGCACGCACATGCCTCTTGCGCATCTCAACCCACTTTGAGACGCTGCAAGAGGCACGTGTGGGAACAAAAAGGCAGTCTTTTTTGTGCGTATGAGAACAAAAAAGGATATCCAGGGGTCAAAAAATACCCCAGGAGAAAAAAGCGGGGCAGGGCAAGGACCATGACCTGAGGCAACCAGAGGTTCGGATCTCCACAGAGACACTCTGGTAGCCAGTCAGAGCATCTCTATGATTGGCCCTTACCCTGGCGCTGAAGCATGCTGCCTGACTGTGCGGGGCAAGCAGCAGCACAAGCTACAGGGACCTGGACCTGGCTTCATGCCAGGTAAGTAGGGGGTTGGGGAGGCTGGAGGAGGGAGAGATGGGACCATATCGGGGGTCCACCTGGTCCCAGCACCCGTTTGTTCCCCCAACTCCCCGTTTGTTCCTCCACTCCCTGCTCACTCCCACCTGGCCCCAGCCCCCCCACACCCACCAGCAGTAGCAGCAGCAGTCAGAGCTGCTCAGGGCTTCATGGCGCAGCCCCCCTGCATGGGGGCAGTGGGGCTTGGCCCCAGTTGCCTGGCACCCCTAGTGTCACATTGTGCGGGTGTGCCCAGCTCGGCAGGGTGCCCTGCACTGTCTCAGATCTCCAGCCACTCGGGCTAAGTGGTGCCAAGCCCCAGGTGACAGCCACAGCACCCCTGAGCTTCCAGACAGCACACAGCACCCTGCTGAGCTGGGCCACATTCGCACAATGAGGAAGCTGCAGAATGGGTGCCAGGCAGCCAAGTCTGAGCCCCAGTGCCCCCCGCTGCTCTACACCATGCAAGGAGGGGGGCTATGTCATGAGTCCCCGAGCGGCCCTGATCACCAATGCCGCTGCTGGTAAGCTGCAGGCAGTGTGGGAGGTGGGAGGCTAGAGCTGAGCAGGGGAGCAATGGGAGGAGCTGTGAGGGGGAATGATCAGGAGCTTGGAGTCAACTGGGGGAAATCCCTGAATTGTCTCCAGCCTTCTGATTGCTCCCCCACTCCTCTCCAGCCTCCTGCTCATCTCCAGGCTCTGGAGTATTGGAGTCCAAGCAGAAGAATGAACAGGGGGATGGAGGTGAGCTAGAGGCTGGAAACAAGCCCCAGGAGATGAGCTGGAGACTTACCCTGCTGTCTCCAGCCTCCTGCTCATTCTCCTGCCCCTCTCCCTAGGCTGGAGAGGAGTGGGACAACAAGCAGGGGGTAAGAGACCCAGGGGGGAGGGAATTTGAAGGAGGGCTGTAGCCCCTGGGGGTGGGCTGGGACCTTGCAGGCAAGGCAGTTCATGTGCTGTGTGGGGGCCTCTGCCCTGAATGGGGCAGGGGAGCCAACCCTCCTAAGCATCCCCCACACCCACAGGCCCTCCACACCTAACCACACACTGAATCACACCCCCCACACGTCCCCCCACCCCCTCCTGCAAAACCCACATCCTCCCAACACACACACACCATGTGATAAGGAAACCAAGAGCAAACATTAAAACATATAAATATTTAGGATTTATTTTATTATGATGGTAGAGATACTGGTATGCTTCCAAATTGCTTGAACATTGTAATATAGCAATAAAACATTGCACATCTGATCAATCCCTCTATTTTTCTGTTTTGTTCTAATTGTCAGAGAATGTGGATTTTGGGGTATTTTAAAAAATGAATTTTGGATGTTCTTCAGCAATCCCAAATTTGGGGTAAAGCATCCATACCTGAGGACAGGAGGGTTGACAGACTCAGAAAATGGGCAGATGAGAACCTGATGGTGTCTAACACCGAAAAATGCAAGGTTCTCCATCTTGGGAAGAAAAACCTGCAGCATGCTTATAGGTTTGGCAGTGCTACAGTGGCTAGCACTATAAACGAAAGAGATTTGGGGGTCATGACTGACCACAAGATGAACATAAGCCATCAATGTGATGCTGCAGCTAGTAAAGTAAGCAAAATGCTGGCTTGCATCCATAGACGCTTCTCAAGCAAATCCTAGGACATCATTCTCCCATTGCACTCGGCCTTGGTGAGGCCACTGCTGGAGTACTTCATCCAGTTTTGGGCTCCACAATTCAAAAAGGATGTAGAGAAGCTTGAGAGAGTCCAGAGGAGAGCCACGCATGTGATCAGAGGTCAGGAAAACAGACCTTATGATGAGAGGCTGAGAGCTATGGTACTCTTCATCTGGAAAAGTGCAGGCTCAGGGGTGATCTGATGGCTGCCTGTAAGTTTATCAGGAGTGTTCACCAGGATCTGAGGGACTCTCTAGCAAACACCACAGTTGTTGGTTAAAGGGTAGGGGTTTACTACAGGCCACCACATCAGGAGGAAGAGCTGGATCTGGAATTCTCCAGGCAGCTGGGGGAAGCCATGTGTGCAAAGGATGTTGTGGTCATGGGTGATATGAATTACCCTGACATTAACTGGGAAGAGCGGTCGGCTAGGTCTAGCCACTCACAAAGGTTCCTGATGTGCATACAGGACCTACACCTTGTGCAGGAGGTGCTCGTCCCTACTAGGGGAAACGCCATACTGGATCTGGTATACCAGCCTCTGGGGATGACCTGGTGGGGGAGGTGCTAGTACAAGGGAGGCTAGGGGATAGTGATCATGAAATGATCCAGTTTGCTATTCAGAGAAAGGTGGGGAGGGTAACTAGCACAGCGCAAATGCTTGACTTTAGGAAACCCAACTTCGATGTGCTCAGGACAGTAGTAAGGGAGGCACTCGGAGCCCAGGGGGTAGCTAGTATGAGGGTCCAGGAAAGGTGGTCCTTCCTCAAGCAGGCTATCCTTGGAGCCCAGCAGGACGCAATTCCTCTGCGCAGGAAGGTGGGAAAAGGGTCCAAGAAAACTTCATGGCTGAGCGCAGATATCCAG
>NW_017728948.1:79680844-79724508 GCF_001723895.1 Crocodylus porosus
GATGTTGAGGGGTAACCAGCATGGGTTCATGCAAGGCTGATCCTGCCTGACTAACCTGGTCTCTTTCTATGACCAGGTAGCAAAGAGCTTAGATGTGAAGGAGGAAGTCGATGTCATCTTCTTGGACTTCCAGAAGACCTTCAACACAGTTGTCCTGGGGCAAGGGAAGGACATGGACCCCAAAGGGTTAAGGAGGGACCCTGGGGGACAATACACCCCAGGGAAAACGAAAAGAAAGGGGGAATGAGCAAAAACACCCTACCTACTGCAGGAACCCGGCGGAACTGAAAGCGGTGGCGGGACCCGCGCAACTTGTTAGCCGCGGTTTTTTTAAAGTGAAAGCAGCTGGGGAGAAGGGGGAGGAAAGCCGGCATGGAAGTATAAGAAGGGGAGACAGCAGGATGGAAGGGGAGGAGAGGTGGAGAAAGAGCACAGAAAGAGGAACTCCAGGGCTCACCGAGGAGGAGGAGGAACTGGGGAATACTGCCCATGGGGCAGGGAAATGTCCGGAGCTGTGTCCATCTAAAGACACTGCTGCCGAACTGAGGAGGACAAAGGTATCCCGGCTGTATATTACCCTAACGCCGCAAAGAGCGCCTACAGGAGGGACCTTGTTGACAGAGACTTGGGCCAGTGAGTCGTCCATAAAAGAGGTAGACAAGCAAGGGGCCAGTTAAGACCCTCACATCCTGGATGGAGAACCCGGGAGAGCCCATTGAGGGAAGGGTTCTTTTTGGAGGGACGTCGAGGGTGGACACACGTTAAGTACACTAAGGGCAAGGGGAGGTAGCACTAAAGGGGGTAGCTGGTGAAGGGAGAGCACGCTATTACTAGGCACCCCAGGATAGTAATCAAGGGGGCATCAAGAGGTGGTAGACGATTTTGGGGTCAGCCTCTCTTCCTTTTATTTTGTTAGTTGTTATTTTGCCCGGGACGCCGGGGTGAAGGCAGGCAGAGGGCTACCAAGAGCTCAGTAGTTAAAGGACCTAGTTTTACTTGGCCTTCAACCGGATCCAAGCGGGGCCAGGAGGACTTCATGCATAGAGAGGGTCGGCCGCTGGCAACAACACAAGCACGCCGTCAGGGCTGGGTAGAGGATGAGGTACAGGGGAGGTTGGAGCCTCGCAAAGAACATCACGCCTCGGCCTGGGACAACTGGACCCGGACGGTTAGACGCCTCCACCACTGATAGATCATCAAAGTCATGGCAGGCGGGATTAGGAGGGGATAAGACTGTCCGAGGCAAGAGACCGTGGCCCTATACCTTTTAGGGACAGAGCGGAAGACCACTATCAAAATCCAGAGCCAGGCGGCAAGGGACCGGATGATCGAGGCCTGGCGGGTGCAACAGTGTCCCATCCAGTTCTGGTGGGCAAGCTGAGGGACTGCGGCACTGACAAATGCACAGTCACATGGGTGGCAAACTGGCTTCAGAGGCACACCCAGAGGGTGGTGATGGATGGGTCAAAGTCGACCTGGGAGGGTGTGGGCAGCGGAGTCCCCCAGGGCTCGGTCCTTGGGCCGGTGCTGTTCAACATCTTCATTAGCGACCTGGACGAGGGTGTGGAGAGCACTCTGTTCAAGTTCACTGATGACACCGAGCTGTGGGCTAAAGTGAATACACCGGCAGGCAGGGACCGCATCCAGACAGACCTGGATAGGTTGGAGAAGTGGGCGGATCTGAACAGGATGCAGTTCAACAAGGACAAGTGCAGGGTGCTGCACCTGGGGAGAGGGAATCAGCATTATGGTTATAGGTTAGGGGCTGACCCTCTCAGCAGCACAGAGGCAGAGAGGGATCTTGGGGTCAGGATTGACTCCAGGATGAATATGAGTGGCCAGTGCGACCAAGCAATAAGCAGAGCCAACTGCACCCTGTCATACATCAAGAGGGGCATCATTAACATGTCCAGAGAGGTCTTGCTCCCCCTCTATGTGGCACTGGTCAGGCCGCAGCTGGAATACTGTGTCCAGTTCTGGGCGCCGCACTTCAAGAAGGACATGGAGAGGGTCCAGAGGAGGGCCACTCGTATGGTTGGGGGCCTCCATGGCCAGCCCTATGAGGCGAGGCTGAGGGACCTGAATCTCTTCAGTCTCCGCAAGAGGAGACTGAGGGGGGATCTTGTGGCTGCCTCAGGGGCCACCAGCAGGGACTCAGGGAAGGTCTATTCACCAGGGCCCCGCTTGGAGTCACCAGGAACAATGGCCACAAGCTGAGGGAGGATAGGTTTAGGTTGGATATTAGGAAGAACTACTTCACAGTAAGGGTGGCCAGAGCCTGGAATAGGCTTCCCAGAGAGGTGGTGCTCTCACCTTCCCTGGAGATCTTCAAGAGGAGACTGGATAGGCACCTGGCTGGGGTCTTCTGACTCCTGCCACCCCCAGTGCTCCTTCCTGCCCATGGCAGGGGGTCAGACTAGATGATCTGTCTAGGTCCCTTCTGATTCTATGATTCTATCATCTAGTCCAACTACCAGCTCAAAGCAGGATTATTTTTGTCTAAACCAGGCTTGTCCAGCATACAGTCCATGGGCCACCATGCGGCCCTTCAAGCTGTTTTCTGAGACCTGAGGTGCTGCAATGTGAAATGAAAGTAAACACTGTACTTTTGTTTCAGGGGGGTGATGTGATACCGCTTCCTGTGAGGTCTTTGAATATGGCTGGCCGGCCCACTTGGTGATAAAAAGTTCATGATCCAGCCCCACATTCAAAAAGGGCGGACACCCCTGGTTTAAACCATCAAGTGTTTGTTTCACCTGCTCTTAAAAGCTTCCAGGGAGGGAAAATTCCACCTCTCTGGGCAATTT
This sequence comes from Crocodylus porosus, assembly GCF_001723895.1. Taxonomy (NCBI): domain Eukaryota; kingdom Metazoa; phylum Chordata; order Crocodylia; family Crocodylidae; genus Crocodylus; species Crocodylus porosus. The sequence continues at coordinate 79,683,652 of NW_017728948.1, forward strand.
GTTCCATTGCTTAGCCACCTTCATAATTAGAAAGTTCATCTGAGTATTCAATGCAAATTTCCCTTGTTGAAATTCAAGATCATTACTTTTTGTCCCATCATCCCCCATGGCCACAAAGAATGATCTGTCACCATCTATTTTATAAACACCCTTCAGGTACTTGAGCACTATTATCAAATCCCTTCCACCTCATTTCCCTCTCCTCCAGGTTAAATAATCCCACTTTTTCTGACCTTTCCTTCTGTATCATATTTACTAGACTTCTAATCTGGTTTTACATTTACATGTTTACCTTTAGGCCCCTGATTTTAAATATTTCAGTGTGAATGTTTAAAAGTGTAAAAATGAAAACTGGAAATATCCTCCAAGTGAAAAGACATTTTAGAAAACATCTCTCAGTCCTACAAAATTATATGTATTCATCCATGTCTAGGACAAGTTTTGTGCCCAAAATTTTATACATAAAATTGAGGGGTATAAAGGGAGCGTTTGGGTTTGAATCAGTCAGTTTTATTTAGATTGTAACATTTTTGGGGGATGGACTGTCTCTTCGTTCTGTCTTTGTATTGTCATCATCAGCAATCCCTCATGGTCAAGGGTGATCACTCCAGGCTCCTATACACATGCAGGGAGGCTTCTCTGACACGCTGTAATTATGCTGTAATTACAGCATGTCAGAGCAGACTTGATTAATTGAATCTTCTGGAGCGTGGAGCTCATTTGATAAGCCTTAGTTCAAAGTGCCTCGCTGCCATTTTTCAGTGTGAGGACACATACACATAATGCTCCAGCTGCTTTTCATTAGCACAGCTCCCAGAGTACGTCTATAAATGCCCTCCTACAGGTCAAGTAAAGGGTTGTAAATGAGTCCTTTGATGGCTAAAAGGCCAATCCTAGAGCTTCAGACTGTCTAGCAAACACCACAGGTGTTGGTTAAAGGGGAGGTCAGACCATGGATTTCTCAGCCTTGTTTCTTTTCCTTCCAGTTCTGTCATTTTTCTGTCTTCAGGGTGAGACAGTTTTCCTCAAAGTAAAATATACCTTCTCTCACAAGGCATAGTCATGTAGCCCTGTCCCTGCCTAGTTTTTCCCAATTTGTGGTATCAATGCCATACTTCTTAATGTTCACCTTGAGGGTGTTCTTGAAGCACTTCCTCTGTCCTTTGTCCTTGGCTGAGTTGGAAGTATAGCAGTTGTTTTGGTAAAAGTGCATCAGGCGTGTGCATGTAATGCCCTGTCTACTGCAGTTGATGTTAAATAATCAATGCTTCCCTATTGGTGGTGTTAACATCAGTGAGGACACTGGCATTTGTATAACAATCTTCCCACTTTATGCCAAGGATCTTCCAGAGGTAGCACTGGTGATAGTGTTGCAGGCTTTTCAGGTGGTCCCTGTAGGTCACCCAATCTTTACAACCATAGAGAAGAGTTGGGACTACCACAGCTCTATATTAGTAGGCAGGGGTGACATGTAGGGGGTAGATGCTGCTGTGAGAGGTCACCACTCACCACCCACCCCCTGCTGCTAACACCTCTGGCAGCATCTGGGGGCAGTCAGCAATCCCCACTGGCCACTGATGATGCTGCCAGTGGCATCTGTGGGTGGCCGCCAACCCACTGGCACTCACCACCCCACCCCCTGCCACCACTGACAGCACCAGGAGTATCTGCGGGAGTTCCTGCTTATCACCGGTACACTTCCAGCTGCCGGGAGCACACACCATTCATGTTAGTAGGAGCTTGGTTTGAGTCCTGATGTCATGATCATTGAACACACAATGGTTCAGTCTTCAAAAAGCAGAACTGGCACATCAGATCCTATACTGGATATCCTTATTACTGTTGGCCTTCTTTGAGAGATTGCTGCTGAGGAGAGGTATGCAAAGTTTTCAACATTCTCTAGCTCCTGTCTGTCAATGAGGATTTTTGCCAGAGGAGTTGATTGGCCCGGAGAAGGCTGGCAAAGCACCTTTGTTTTCCTTTGTTAAGGGTCAGTCCCAGGCACTGGTATGTTTGAGAGAAGCAGTTAGGGGCTGTCTATAGGCCTTTCTAAATATGTGCAATGACAGCAAAATCATCAGTGTACTTAAGTTCTACAATCGAGGCTGATGTAACTTTTGTTTTTGCAAAGAGGCAGGAGAAATTGAAAATGTTTCCATCCATCCTGTACTCAGTTCCAATATCATGTGGCAGATGGTCATGGCTGAGCATCCTGATGACCACAAGAAAGATGGAAAATGAATTTGGGGTGATCACAGAGCACTGCTTGACGCCAGTTCGAATGGCAAAGGATGGATACAGTCATCGGGTTGTGAAGGAGTCTTAGGATGGTGGCAAATTAACTTCATAGTCCCTAGCACAATGAGCTCTATGACTGAAGTATCTCTGTGCTACTTCAATAGTATAATGAAAAAAAAAAAATAGTAACTGTTCTGTAGATCACGAGCCTCACCTAGTTCTTATCCATAGTAGCAACTCTTTTAGAAATTGCTCTTTCTTAAGTCTGGACCTGGAAAATATCTGGGTCATTATACGACACTATGTGTATCACAAAATGATCAGTGTCAAAGTTAGACCCCGACTCCATGTAGCACCCAACGACTAGGGAGATGACGGTCCAATTACCCATGGATCCTGTTACTCGTTAGCCAGAGCAGAGCAGGGAGCAAACACCAGCACACATTGCTCACAACAGCTTTATTCAGAATGGAGACAGGTTCAGACAAGGAAGGGGCTTCATGCCATAAGAGACAAGGTCCTGCCCCAAACAATAGGTTCTTCCTACATTGATACACTTTGGTTTATACTCATTAACATTCATTCCACCTCTGTTCCTCCTCCTGTTCCACCCATTTCTCCTCCCATGTCAAGCTCCGCCTCTGTTTACTGTTTGCTTCATTAACATGGAATTGTCTATGCATTTTATTCATTTACATGTCTTTTTGCTATGAGTGCATGTCTAAAACCTTGACTCCTGCTCTTTGGGCAATGAGTGGACTTTGACCAAAACCTGGAAGCTTCTGGAGGCTTCTTCACCAATCACCATTTACCTTTTTGCATATGTTCATCTCAGATTCTCTTACCAATTATGTGTTGTTTTTCACATTCCAGTCTGTTTTTCTGTCTTAGGTTGTACCATCTTCCACACTTCTAAAACGTCACCTCATTCACAGCACACAGATTCACTTGCTGCTTTTTCCTCAGAAAATGGTTGACACAGTTAAGTTGGTTACTTAGCATAAGCAAATGGATGGCTTAGATATCATTCTGCCTTGTGGTCAGGAGCTCTGCTAGGTCACAGGTCATGCCTTTTATTCAGCTGTAAATCCAGTGCTTCCTAATATGCAAATTATTGTCACCCTAACAGTCAATATAATCAATTGCTTCTTATTTGAAGGACTCCTTTATTGCAGTATATTGCATCTCCATTCTATAGAGATCTTCTCTTATTCCACTTTTATTTTGCTTAAATAATTGACTTAAAATAGTGAATAATGAAATAGTAATAGAAACATCATTTATCTATTTCTCAAAAATGATCTTACATCACTTCAAGCTTCCTTTTCCACAGTTTTGTATTGCCTCCTTTATTTGGAGAATTCAGCTGGTGCACAGACCCTAATAGGTTCTGAGAAGTTGGATAAGTGTTGTTATGACAGTTGCCACAGTGTAGGGTGAAATCCTGACCTCCCTGAAGTCAGTGAGAGTTTTTCTGCTGACGACAGTGTGGCCAGGATATTTTGCTATCTTGTTAATTTGGCTTAAGAGAGGTGTTAGCCAGATTTAGTTCCATGAAAGGTGACTGACTGACAGGTCTAGGAATGAAGTACTCTTTTGTGTGAACATGTGACTCATTGTCAAAATGTAACTAATTTTTATTCTTGTTAGAGCTGCCCATCCCTTCCAGTATTCTAGACTGGAACCTAAATGTGAGATCTAGAGGTAAAAGTTTCTACAGTGGCAGCTTTACTTATGCTTTGCAGCCATTTTGGGTGGTTTTGCTGAGTGGTCGTTGAAGGCTGGTTTTTAAAGCAACTAATAAGAATCATGCAGAAAAATCCCTGCAGTGCCATCCCTGTCAATCTAATCATCTTTGAATTGCAGGTGCAGCACTGTGGTCATCAGCAACCATTGAAACCAGTGGGACAAACACCAGGGAGAAAAGACAAGCCAGGAAAGTACATCCAAGAAAAGGACAGCTCCCTGGCTATTCTTCTTCAGTAAAGGTTTTTCAACATTGCATTTATAAAATATTGCTCCTCCATTATTTAAAGTCCTTTTAAGGAGCAGTCTTGTTCCACATTCCCACCTCAGAAATATTAATCTTACCACAGGTATCAATTGTTCGGGTAAAGAAGAGAGGAACTGCTCCTTTAAAAGATTTTAAATAATGTCACAAAGAAATATAGCATTATTTTTGTTCTCTCCAAATAAGAGTACAAGCCAAAAACACACTGAAGGGGAGGGCTTTTCTTAAAAGGTCTTTAAATAACATTACTATAGATCTTGGCAATACTTTCTAAAGCTATTTGAAAGGCAGCTCCATTTTGGCAGGCTTGATGAACTCAGAGAGTTGTGTGTGGCTATACCACACATGCCCAGAAGAGACAGAGGAAGAATGTGTGAGTGATGCCTTTCCCTCTGGTGGGCTAAACTTGGAAACACTATGGTTAGAGAGCTCTGATGTCTTCTAGGCAGGGAGATGACTATCTCACCTAGCACCCTGACAAAAATAGTACTCTCCTCTGGGTGAAAAAATGAATCGTGTGTCCTCAGATGTTCATGTGACTTTCAGTGGGATCCACATTGTCATGCCTAGTAGAACAAAATTACTTGGTTTGGGATTTGGTTATAAAAATTGGGTCCAGATTTACCTAAGATTATCTGACTTCAATCAAGGAAACCTCCAAAGCTCAAAATCCAAAGCGCAGCTTATAGAGCAAAGACCTGAAGAAGAACTAAAATGTTTCAAATCCTGCTGTGAATCAAAGCTGTAGAGTGATACAGAGCTCTAACCACATAGAAGATCTAAGGGCAGAATTTGGCTCTGTTGGCCCAGTGTACATGTAATCAGGAACTGCCAGCTAGTTCTTATTTTGAAAAGAAGATACACCAGCCATGTCATGCATACACCAATTCATGCTGAATATCAACCATGGATCTCTTCTGCTGTTTTCACTTAGAATTAGCACCTGCAAAAGTGCTGACCCTTCAGTGGAAATCAAATACCAGACATAGCACAACCGAGTAAAAGGGTATCATTTGCACCTGTGCTTACAAAGAGCACAGGGTAAACAATTCTCAGCATAATAAAATCCTTGTCATGATAAAATACTACGTCCCTACCTGACTGAGCAGTGCTGTCTGGAGAAGGTATTATACTATCCCTGCAGTCTCCAACAAACAGGTATCTAGTGGTAGCCCTCCAAAACTGGGTTGAAAGAAGACTTGATTTCCATGTGAGTCTCTTCTACATAAAGTGTCTGGTGGCATAAGCTTCTTGACTATGCTGATGGTGCCACCAGGATCCAGCATATAGCCTGAAGTTAGAGAATATGAGATGTGGCTTCCTGGTGGTCAGGGCAAGTTCAACACTGGAGCATTTTTTGCCCTAGGGATAATTATCCTGCAATATCAAAAGGTTTTTGAGGCATGTTTGATGTCTTTTTGAAGATATAACTTAGTTGAGATCATTGGGAATTCTGTGGTTTTGGATGTTAGGCTAGTGATAGCTCTTTCTGGATTAGTTTTCCTCCACTTGTCATCATCCTCTTCCTTTAACTTGTTATATTTACTCTATTTATTGAGTTCTGTTTATGTTGTACTAAATTGTATTTAATCAATTTATCCTGTGCTTCAAAGCTTCCATGGGTTGCCTGTGAGAAACGTTCTTTCGTCCTTGAATGCACAATTTGGCTTTTGGTTTTGTTCTGTTCCCTTTTGGGGGGGGGAGGGGATGGGGGGGCTTCTGATTTTGTTTCTTGTTTTGCTTTCTAGTAAAGCAGCAGATTCACCACTGGTAGAGGTGAGATATTGTGTGGGTTCATGTCAAGGATTGCAAGAAGTTTCTATGGTGTTTAGCTCTTGGTCAGAAGCTCAGGCTCAAACAGATCACCAGACTGGGATCAGAAGAGAATTTTCCCCCAGTCAGATTTTCAAAGACAGTGGGATGGTTTTGCCTTCCTCTGTAGCAGAGGGCACAGTTCATTTGCTAGTGTCATCTGGCTATATGTTGCTCAAATAATTCCCTGCCATCCCAGGGGCTCAAGGCATAGGGAGTGCCCTTTACCATTTCTACCCTAATTATGATGCTTTTTCACCCTGCTTAAGTCTCTGAAAAAAGACATAACACTCATGTTTTGTATCAGGTAACACTGTAGCCATGAGACTAAGACACAAAAAGCAATTAGCAGGCAAAGAGATTCACCCTTCCTTTTTGTTAACTGTTTTTCAGGAATCTGAGCAGTGTAGAATAGATTCACATTTAGGCAACTATATCTATCTCGGTGTCTAATGCCCTTTTGTATCTTCATTAAGCATCCCAAGTCAGTATCCCTGGTCCAGGGATCATACTGAACCATTATGCCTCTTGGTTTGAGAAACAGAGGTCAAAAGAATGACTACCAAATTGCTGATATTCCAGCAGTTTACTGGAACTTGGAAAACCACTAGAGTTTTCCACAAGCAAAGAAGCAGAAGGACTTGGCAACACCATCATTAAATGTTCCATATCTGTATTTTTCATTATCTCTTTGGCTTGTTTGCAGACAGTTTAGACTGTGATATGTTCTGATTGTTTTGTTGTGGTTGATTATTTAATGAGCTGAAACAAAAAAATAACTTGTCCAGCAGTCCAGTCTGTGAGACCTTTTTTTATATCTATTCCCCAGCTTGAAATTATTCAGGGGAGTTTGGCAAAAATCTCTTAATACCTGGCTGAGACTAAGTCCTGAAATTGTAGCTGGGCATTTACACTGCTGGGTAACCATCATTTGGGTATGGAAAATGAAATAGAAGCTTACCCAGTACATGTGAGTCACTCTATAGAAGCAGTCATAGTGGCTCAACAAGGGAGTGCTTCTGTAGCCAAGATAGAGGAGTAAACTTTACACAAATGGTGCAACAGAAAATATCCCTGCAACTACATAGATATAAACACCACGTTATAGCTTAGTGATTCAACTGAAGAACTAAAACATAGCTTTTACATGTTACAGACTTTCCTTTTCATAAGACTGAAGGAGTGTTGAATGTCTCGAAAGAGCTTTTTCTACCTCAGCATCTCTGTTTTAAATTAAGATAAAAAGGAAAGGCCTTAGCAGTCTCAGACAGTGACACCAGTCACTGAACTCAGATAGTTGTGTGTGGCTATACCACACATGCCCAGAAGAGACAGAGGATGTTTCTGCACAGGATGTTCCCGGTTTCACTCAGCTTATTGCTCATATTAGAATCCTGCAGAAGTGCTCAGCAGTTATAGACCCACCACATAAAAATCACAGGTTGTATCTTGATGATTAACATAATGGTTTAAAATATTCCAAATGCTGCTCTCTTTCCTGATAAAAAGAGTAAATAATTTGGGTGTGAATGATGACTAGCAAAAGGAGGTAGGGAGGTTGGGACAAGAAAGTTTGCCAGTCTCAGTGTTCTGAGCTGAGCACCTTTCAGAAAAAAAACCACTACCACTCCTCTCCCTTCCCTCCACATCCCCCACCACCACCACCCAGATGTTCATGAGCTGAACCCTTGTTGATCTTCAAACTTTGTTTTTCTGGAATGCTCTGGGGGCTGTTCAAGACAGGAGAACAGAAAAGATTCCACCAATGAGCCAGAACATAAACATTTTGCTGGCTCATAAGGAATGTTGGTAATAGTACATTTTCAAATTCATTGATAAAGGAAATAGGGAGGGTTTCAGGGTCCCCACTGATTATAGGATTATGTCACAGGGTACAGAAGTTCATAACTGTTGTCCAGTTATCCCTGTGAATGTTCTGTTCAGCTGCTCTGGACCTCAGCACACCCTTTTTTATTTCACTCAAAGGAAAGGTCTGTGGGCCCACAAAGCAGATTATATATTCTTTTCCTGTGCACATATATGGATATGTATGTGTGCATGCACACACACACTTACATACAAACACACACATACACATACAAGTATGTTATTTCATATATTATCTTTGCAGACATAGACTAGCTACCAGACCAAGAATGATTTATTCAGTTTAAATTCAATATCTAATATAGCCAACTATTTACTTAGTAGGCATGCTACGTGAAAGAAATTAAACTGAGTATATTTTTAAGTATCTGAAATATCAAACCACTGGGTCCTCCCAATCCTGATAGCCCATTAGGTTAATGAAATTAAGATATACTGTAACCAGTGTAGTCAACAGCACACAAGAAGGTGATGTGTTTAGTATCATATCTAGTCACTTTGAAAGCCCCCTGGCATGTCCCGCCAAAGCCTGGCACCAGCAGCAGCCGGCAAGATGCATCATTCAGCCTGGGAGGCCCAAGCTGGGCAGTGGGGACAGGAGTGCTCTGTAGAAGGGCAGTGGCAGGAGGAAGCCCTTACTGCATGCCCCCCATCTGTGCTGAGGTGGGGCCTCCATTCCCCCCACTCTTCCTCACTTCCCCTTCCCTCCCCGCTCCCCCTGCCTCTGCTGACAGGTAGCCACCTGCATAGGTGAGGGGGAGGGGGGGCATAGAACTGGGGCAAGCAGCCCTGCTGGCCAGCCAAAGGAGGCAGCTTGAGGGCCATACAAGTCCCCAGCTGTGTAGAGGCAAGCTCTGTGGGGGCCAAAGCTGTGGTAGGAGGCTCCGTTCCCCACCCTCACCCACTGCCCTCACCATGGAAAAGCAGCAGCTGGTGTGGGGAGGGACAGGGCTGTGGAGTAAAAGGATTTTTCTCCTACTGAATCATACTGAGAAAAGATTTTTAATATAAGTAGTGTAGCAAAACCCCCAGTTTTTCTTTTTTCTTTTTTTTTAAAAAATGAATTCCCTCCTCTTCCCCAACTATTTCTGACTTTTTCTTTCCCCTCTCTATTCCCTATAAATAAGTGTAAGTGAGCTAAAACATAGGATAAGCTTCAGCATTTTATTTTGGTAGCAACTTGTATTTGTTTTGGTTTTTTCCTCCTTCTTTATATTGTATAACTATTATGTTTATATTGATTTTTACTGTTCTATATTACTGTTTTACTGGTACTATATGATTTAGGCCTACATATATAAGTTAGCATAAGTCATGTCAAGTTTCCATTTTGTTTGTCAAGTCTCCATCCTGTTCCCAGGCCTGGTTGTGTAACCAATGACTCATACTACCCCTCCTATGTAACTTGGTTCCTGAATGAATGGGAATGAATAAGAGTGCTTGAGACACAATAGCAGTAGGCCTAAAAATAGTTCCCTCTGAATGACCAAACCATCGAAAGCAATACCTGGACCAAAGACCTAGCCCTCAGCATTCAAGAAACAAAAGATGAGGCAATCCACCATTGTGCCAGGCTGCACATGCTCAGTAAGAAGAGCCCCCTGGAACAGGACTGACCTTGCCTGGACAGGTCCTCCCCATAGGAGATCATAGGTAGCAGGTGATTGTCTCTGATATGTCCTCCACAGGAGGTCTATATTGAGCAGATTCTTTTTGGTGTTGGGTGGTGGAACCGGAGCTTGCTCCATCCACTCCATGCATTGACCTGGTATTACAGTGCTTCCAGGACCAGTGCAAAAAAAACAGAAGAAAAAAAAAAAGGTAGGTTCAAAAAAAAAAAAGTTTGACCCATAAAAGGGTACTGAAGACTGACTCCTTGGGACGCCCTCTCCATCTGGAACAGCACCATGTCACACCACCTATCCACCCAGAGGCCCTGCTGGCATCCACCCTCTGGACAACACCTACTGGACAAGGACCCCTTTTCATCCTGGATAAGCAGCCATCACCCCCCCCATGCCATTCAACCAAGGACTTGGACTCTGCTTCTCTTCCCCACCTGGACTCCAATCCTTCCACTGAGTCTCTTTCTCCTGCTGCCATTGTGAGTGCTTGTGTGTGTGTGTGTTTGTGAACCAATAACTTAATGGAGCTGTGTGGCACGTTGTCTGTTTAAAAAACCTGTTATCTGAACCCCTGAGGTGGGTTTTGCTTTACTATGGTTCAGCCCTGCTCCAATCTCTGCTCCTCACCCCTCTAACTTCTGTCTCATTTCTGCCTCTGGCTCACTGCCACCTCCAACACCTGTCCTGAGCTCCTCTCTGCCTCCAAACCTCCTGTTCCTTTGGCACTGTCTTATCCCCACTGCCTTTTCCTTTTCCCCTGAGCAACCAGGTTTCTGCCTCAGTTTCTTTCCTGGCTGTCTCCTCCTTGCCACCACTTTTCTTCCCCCCTGCCCATATCCCAGCTGTCTGCATCAGTTTCTAGCCCCAGTTTACCTTAAGTAAAGCCAAGCCTCAATTCCTCAGCCAGCTTCTCTGTAGTCCCCTGGTTCTAATCCTGGTTCTGGCAACTTTCACTCCCTATACTTTAACTTTCTCTCTCACTTGAACCTTCCCCCAGGTACCCCAAGCACACACATACACATTGTACCATCCAAGATAGGAACTTACCTATGTGTAGGTGGGGGGTGTGTGTGTGTGTGTGTGTATATATATATATATGTCATTGTGTGCATGATATATGAATTAGTGATCTGTGTCTAACTTTTGGGGTGTATAGTATATGTGCTTGAATTGGTGATAGGTATGCTTGTGCCTAGGCTGGTTTGGATGCGTATGTGCCTGAGCTGTAAATGCGTGTGTATGCACCTAATTGATTTGTGTGTTTGTATATGTTCAATTGTGTCACACCCTCCTGTTGAACAGCGCAATATTGAGATCCTGAGAGTTGGCCTGACCCCACAGGGCAATGGTAGCTAGCTGCAAATATTTGAGGAAGCACTGAAGGAAGAGGGTAGTATATTCTAGCAAATAAGGTAGTCGTATGATAGTCAAAAAAACTAAGTTCTGCTCTCTGTTCTACCACTAACCTAACTTTGGGCAAATTGTTGCACATATAATAATAATAATAGCTTTATTAATAAATAATAAACTGTATTAATAACATATAATAATAACATAATAACTTTGGGCAAATTGTTGCACATATATTTATCCTCTCACCCTTTTAATTTGTTATATGTTTAAAGCAGCAGTCAGCAACCTATTTTAGGCTTCAGGCCAGAATGAACCATCTCAGGTCAGAGGTAGGCAGAGGGAGGGTGCTAAGACCCAGGCACTGTCATTGCTTCTCCCTACAGCAACACCAGGAAAGTACTTGCCAATGCTGCTTCTCTCTACAGTGGCAAAGGGAAAGTACCCACAGTCACAGCCCCTGCCACTGAACGCCATTGAAGCCCCACATCCTAGAATTTCACTCAAGGAAGGTGCAGGGCTTACCTTGTGGCATGCCTGCCAAAAAGATTGGTCCCACTGTTACAAAAGATGAAGCTAAAGGTTTGGATGCGCAGGAAGGGTGGAAACCCTTCAGGTCAAAGTTTAGGTTTGCCATGAAGGAAAAGGATGGAGGTCAGATCAGTTTGTCCTGCCTGCATATGCCTAAGTTATTAGCAACAGTACAATACCCATATCACAGAACTCTTTGCAAGATTTGCCATTCTTCTTTCCAGCTGTTCAATTCAGTTTTAGGTTAGCGAGATCTTTTTCTTTCTGGTCTTTTAGAGCAGTGTTTCTCAACCTGTGGGTTATGACCCAAAAGTGTATCACAAGAATATATGAAAGGGTCATGAACAAACTTTAAAAATGGATTCACCTTTAAAGGAGAAAAATGTGGGAAATCGTGGCTTTTCCCTGGCAGAGTTTCAGCCTACAAGGGACTGCTTGAGACTCGACTCGACTCGACTCGACTCGACTCGACTCGACTCGACTCGACTCGACCTCAACCTCCTCCCCCTCCATGCCCCACGCACATCCTCCTGGCCCCACATAGCCACACTGTGGGGCTGGGGCCTGGAGGCGGGGGTGAGCAGCAGGTTGGAAGTGAGGAGCATTGCATTGGGTCTGGCCATTCATGTTTATGACTGGACCCTGGTACAAAAAAGGTTGAGAAACATGTTTTAGAATGAATTGGTTGTGTTTCCCCCCAGCCCGCTCCCCCTTCCTATGGTTCAAGCTATTCATTTATAAATTGGTTTGTTAATGTTTTCTTGATGAGTGGCATGCAAAGATAATTTGTAACTGTGAAGCTCATAATGACTTTTAATTGTGGCTCCTAATGTCACATGCTGTCATTTAAATCTCAATGCCTGTCACTTCCTTGTTCTCCTCCAGAGAAAATACAGCCTTTTCCTCCTTCAAACATTTGCATTAGCGCATAGTTTATGCTTGCCTAGGATAGGTTAAGTAAGTCACAAAACACTAGTTTCTCAAATTATTAACAGCTTGTATTTAGCCAGGGTGAAAAACATTATGTGCTAGTATTTGTCCTATACTCTAAATGTAAATGATGTAATGCCATTTTAAACAGGTTCCAAGTTGTGGAGGTCTTTGTTTGCTTGGGGCATGCAGCTTGGTTAAAGCACTCTAGCATATGGATCTTGCTCTGTTTTCTAGGAGGCAAAAATCTGGCCTAAGGAATTATCAATGCAATTGCTTTTCCAACCAAGGGTGAAATCCTTGGCTCCAGGAAGTCAATAGGAGTTTACAATTGCTTTCAATGGGGGCCAAGATTTCACCTCTAGAACCTTTAAATGACCATTTTTTACCATTTTGTACAGATAAAAGCAAAAGGTTACCCATACAACAGCCGATAACATATAGGTAAAGTTCTTCCTGAAGCAGTGCGGTACAAGCTAAATCACTTGGGCAGTCAGCTAATTTATACATTTCATGCTGTAAGCACAAAGTGAGAGAGTTGTGCCTGGCATGTTTTCTGAGTTCTGAGCTGGACCAAAATCTTCTTCAAGATTAAAAAGGGCCAGATTCTGAGCTAATTTATAACTGAGCAATACTTTTGGATTGACTCATACATTAGATTGATGCATATAAGCATAGGTTGAATTAGAAAAACACCCCAACATGGGCATGTCTACACATGTAAATAATGCAAAGCAATAAACTCCAGTACATATTGTGCTGGAGTTTATTGCTCCTGGCTCCTGGGTGCTGGAGTTTATTGCTCCTGGGTAGCCTGGGACTACAGCCCATTAGTTATGTTGGAGCAGCTTTGGCTGGCAGGAGGTCCAGAAGGTCAGCCTGCCAGTCTGGGGCTGCTCCCCACCATGCAACATGCTGCAGGGACCTGGCTGGAGCACAAGAGTGCTCCACTGTGGGGCTAGCTGGCAGGCAAGCCAGTGTCCCAGCTAGACCCGTCAGCATCTACATATGCACTGCTGCACAGTAAATAACTCCACTGCAGAACAGTACTTGTATATACTAGTACTACAAATGGTGTACTAGGGCTGCACATGTAGATGTGGAGACTTTACTACAGAGCTAATTAGGCAACTCCTTAGTAAATGTCTCATGTAGGCATGCTCCATGACAGTTACTTTGCTCTGCACTATACTACTTACATAAGAAGATGACTATTAATGGTAGCTAGATATGAACTAACAAACAACTTTACATAATGAACAGGCTTTCAAAGATCACTTCAGAAATAATTCAAGGGAAGCAGAGAAAACTCATCAGATTGTTTACAATAACCCAAAGTCAATGAGTTCTAGAGGTAGAAATGATAAAGGGAGTTTTGTCTTATTATGAGCTGATGCTGGGAAAACTGGGCTTTTTGTAAATACATAGCATGAGGCCATTATCCTGGGAGAAATCTAGACTTCAGTACAGGTACCACTGGTACCTTGTGAGGAGACTTCAGAGGTAAGTGGCAAGGTAAAGGTAGTAGATGGGTAAGAACAAGGAGCTGACAGTTTTCCTGCTTTCATAGAATCCAGCTAGTGGACTGAGTTTTTATTAAGACTACCTTCTCTTTATTTTACTAGTGGGGCAAAACATAAAACAAAGGAGCTGGTAAGGTCATTTGGAGGAACTGAGTTCAAGATATCTTGATCTAGAAGCTTCTGTCTCCTTAACTTAAATGAAGAAGCTAATCCCTTATCTCAGGGGGTTGGCAACATAGGAGCCATAGGCTGGATCTAGCCTGCACAGCCTCTGGATCCAGCCTATAGACTAGGGGGAGAAGGGGAAGTGCAGGCTTCAGCAGTGTTCTTGGTAGCAAGAGGCTTTGCCCCAAGCAGTGAGGAGCTGCACTGGGGCCAGACAGTGCACCCCCACCACCTGGCCCTGGCACAGTTATAGTTTCCAGCTACCTGGCCCCAGCATATTCCCACTAGCCAGTCCTGGCACAGGCTTAGGTGAAGACCCCTTTATGCTGCCTCCAAACCCCCTAGCCCATCTCAGACCAGAGTCAGGTTGTTCCTCCCTGCAGCTGCAAAGGTTGCTGGCTACTGTCTTAGCTTGTAAGCAAGTGCAGATTCATAGGCCTTTTATGTGGGCCAGTCACTAGTGGTTACAAAGTCACAGTTAGCCAGTGTATTTAGATGTGTTTGGCTATCTGTTGTTAGCAAGGCAAAGTAATCCACAGCAAAGAAGTAAGCAAGTAATGGCCTTTACAGAATGCTGTAAGTTGGTGGATTTGTGCTGGTATTTATTTTGGTTCAGTGGTGCCCAGTCTTTTGGCCCTGCTGGCCAGATAAGTGATGTAGGGTGTGTCCCCCTCTCCCACACCAAATTTCAGAACCCTCGGGGAGCCCAGCAGATGAGACCACATGGCTCTGTGGGCCAGTGCTATAGTTGAAAGCTAAAGATGTTCAAATAAATAGATATTAATGATAGTCTTAATACATGTAAGAATATGAGATAAGGTTTTCCAAGGAGCCAAGAGGAAGTAAGCACTCAACTCAGAGTCCCATAGTCTTCTCTGAAATTCATAGCTATAGCTTATTCTTGCAGTAAGTGTCTGCCTAAAATATTGGGATATGCAAAAAGCTCCCATCTGTACAGATCTTTCATTTGTGTTTGTTTTAATCTTTTCCTCTAACCTGATTGATTGCATCCTTCTTGCTTAATTTCTGACATTATCATTAGTTGTTGCAGAAGAGCGAATGGTATCAGCACAGCAGTTTGCACAAGCTGTCTGCTGTCAGATTCTTTTATGCCCTTGTTATAGATGTATAAAACCTTCCGCTTCTGAGCTATCAAAAACATGTTGTCTGTCAACCATGTCACATAGAGCAAAACAGGACTGCCTTCATTCTCATCCAGGAACTTTAAAAAACTATTTAATGTTGGAGAACCTCATCAGCCTACAGTCTTTGCGTAGTATCTTGCATTCGCTGCCTAAAGTACTATGGTCCTAAGGTAGAAGGTACTAAGTCAAGCCTTTTAGTACCTTCTAACATGCAGTTCTGGACACTTGATTTGAAAGGGCAGCTATACTCCACTTCAGTTTGGCTGCATGTTGTTTGATGGGGGCAGGACAGAAAACCATCATTCTTACCTCTCTTGGTAGAAATTTATGGTTCATGTCTATAAACTTCCATATTCACCAGTACATAGTTATTTAGGTAACCTTTTGAAGACAGCTTTTTGTCCTGTCAGTGAATGGGAAAGGTCTTTGTATTCTTCATGGGCCAGACACTGTTTGGCTTCTGTGTGAGGATGAAAGAGAAGGAGCAGGCACAAGTGACTCTGCAGAGCACCTGAGTGGAATCACAATTCTTGGTCTCCTTTCAGCACAAGAGTTTCTCTCTCTGAGTATCCCAGGGAGCTTGGTTTCTACACCTCCAAATCACAAGGCTGGCAGCAGTCAGCCAGACGCACAGGGGTGTTTGCTCCAATCTCTGAGGGAAAGGAGTGTGAACTCTCTCCAGCCTATTCAGGGGCTCCAGGATGGATTCTACACAGACACAATGCCCCCAGGTGGCTGTGCCAGAGCAATGTGGCTCTGCCAGTAATTAATTGGCACTACTGAACCCTGTGAATGGACACAGAACTGAATACCCCATCAGTCCTTCAAGGTGAATAACTGTGGCAATGTTGGCAGTACTGGATGAACTAAGGATGTCAGTTGCTTGGGCAGTCACTCTGGCTCCCTGCTAGAGCTCTGGGATGACCAAAAGCAGTTTTTAAAAGTACTTATTTTTTCATCTTGCAATACAGCCTGATAGCACTGCTAGTCTGTCCTGTGGTCACTGTCAGCAAGCAACAGCATCACTTGACTAAAAGGCTATGTTAGTTGCCTTCTGCTTTTCTCTGGAGGCATCCAGCACAGCAGCCTATAACCATGTTTCTCTGTTTGGCAGTGAGACAGAGAAATAATTGTACATTTCTAGAGGGTGGAAATATGTAAATTAGCAGCCGGAAAAGGTGCTGCAGATTAGCTTGTGTGATCTAAAATGCCCCAGTAGAGATGAATGCAACATCTGCCTTGCTTATCTTGTGCATGCCTACATATTCATGCACAGCTTTCTGAACTCTTGAGAGACACTTGAGCACATAGGAAGAAGAGTTCCAATGAGCTGAAGCCTCCTGCTTGTCGCTGATGGGAGAGGGGAAGTTCTTTTACTGCTGTGCTTTTGTCTTCAAAGACATTTTCAGCATTTGGGGAAAGGGCAGTTCTTTCCAGGTAGGCATAGAGAGTAATCAGAAAGTATCTGACACTAAGTGTGTGCACATGTGTGGAAGAGCACATCTTTTTACAGAAGCCACACTGATTGCTGTGTAAAAAAATCAGGCTCCCAAGAATAACCTGCAGTGCTGGCAGGATGTAGACAGTGTTGTGGCAGGGAGAAGAAAGAGAGAGGTTCCTAAAACATCAGATAAAGTCTGGAATATTTTCTCTGAGCACCACTCTGACTGTTTTGTGCTATTTCAGGGTAACAATACAGCCCTAAAGCCAACCTGGTTTGGTGAAATTATGGGGTGATCTAGTTGGAACTTCTGTAGCAGTGGCTCCTATGACACTCCCCAGTCTCCCAGGAGGAGAGTTTTCTCAGGGTGAAGGAGTTTGGCCTGGAGTCTCACTTTCCACAGACATTCTTGGCTGCTGGAATGGGCTCTTGGAGGAAAGAGCATCCACTTGTAAGGGCAACCCAAAGTCTCCTTTAATAAACAACAAGAATTCTCTCAGGAACAAGGAAGAGTAAAGGTAACTTAAAGGCACCTTCCTGCCACTCTTGTAGGGACAGCTAGGCTTGTCCAGATGTTCTAGCCTGTATTTTGGTAAGGAAAGAAGGGCTGGAAGGGACCTCAAGAAATCATCTAGTCCAGCCCTGGACTCAAAGCAGAATCATCCCTAACACACCATCCCAGCCAAGTGTATGTCTCAGGAGTGATCTGATGGCCACCTATAAGTTTATCAGGGGTGTTCACCAGGATCTGGGGAAATGATTGTTCACCAGAGCACCCCAAGGGATGACAAGGTCGAACAGTTATAAACTCCAGCAAGACTGTTTCAGGCTGGATGTAAGGAAGAATTTCTTTACTGTCTGAGCCCCCATGGGCTGGAATAGCCTGCCATTGGAGGTGGTTCAAACACCTACATTGAATGCCTTCAAGAAAAATTTGGATGCTTATTTTGCTGGGATCCTATGACCCCAGCTGACTTCCACCCCTTGGGCAGGGGGCTGGATTCGATGATCTTCCGAGGTCCCTTCCAGCCCTAATGTCTATGAAATCTATGAAATTTAATGCTAATTGCTATCAAGGGCTGGGATTTTAAAACTCAACTTCCCTTTAGAACCACACACTTATGTACAAACAAGATTTGTGTCATTGTAATTTGTTTCCAGGTCAGTTTAAGCTCAAAGTCCTAATGAAACGTCCAAATAGTACTGTGCAAAAATTATAAGAGATAGTCCCTACCTCATGGAGGATATGGTTAGATTTGGTCAAAATTTTTTACTGAAAAAAAGTTTAACTGGCGAAAAATAGTCTTGCAATATATTTCTTATAACTCTTAAATATGAAAATAATCCTAGGGATGTTTGAGAGAAAAAGCCTGACATTTGTAACATGGGGGAAAGGGCCCAGGGAGCAGCTAGAGAGGATTGCAATTCGTAATAGGGTAGGAGTGCAATGTAGTCGACAAGGATTGCTGCTGAAACAAGCAAATGTAAGGCAAGGTGCATCCCACCCCTACGACTGTCAACTTCGGAGGGTAGTCAGGCCTTTGGCCCTGGTACATGCTGTGGCTTGAGGCAGGTTCCAGGTAGAGGCATATGCTGTTTCTTATGATTAGGAAGCAATAACATGGCTTTCCAGTCCCACTCCCAGACCCACCTGCCCTTTGCCAGCCTGATTGCTGTATTCATTGCCACTCTTTTGTGCATTTCCTATCATAGGGCTATAATTAACAGAGGCACCTGTCCACTACCTGGCCACAGCAGAAGTAAAAGCCTCCATGTTTAAAGGGAGGGAGGGCACTTAAGAAGGGTTAAAGAAACCCTGTGGTGCTCTTGATATTTGTGCCCACTATTTTTAGCCACTAGTGTGTCTCGCTGGATGCTGTACCAAGCTGAACCCCTACTGCAAATGACTGCACTAGTGTTAAAAGTGACTGACTTAAGTCCTCTGGCCACTACTGGTAGTGCATTTACAGAAGGGGTTTGCTTAATGCAGCCGCATTTCCATTGTTTCCCCAGCAGCTAAAACCCACGTGTAGACTAGCTCAGTGTGGTGAGTCACTTTCACTTGTCTGAACTGACACAGGCTAACTCCATGAAGAATATATGGCTAAATTCACTCCCTGGGATTTTTTGCCATTCAGAAATGACTCCAACTGCACTCAGGCAGAAAGCTGTCAGTGAATTACAGCCACGCAGTCACCCCTTGGCCATTGATACTGCATGTAATTTTATATTTTAAAAAACTGTAATTAAGTCATTTAAGCTTGCTGTCTTTGTGGGGCTGCAGAGATTCCAGATGAAACAGAGACAATGATTCAGGAAAGCATGCTATGGAGAACTGGCTAATTTTTGTCTTTTTAAAGCCCATGTCATCAGAAGGGCTTGCTAAAAGCCAATGGAGAGTTTCCTAAAGAGGAAGAAATTGTTTGGGCAGCCAGATATAGCAAAAAAACACAAAAGGCAAAGCCAGACAAGGCAATTCAGGTTTCTAGTCATTTCAAGATTTAAGAAGCGCATTTAAGAAGAAAATGAAGAACACAACTGTCTGCTCCAGCTGTTAAGCTCTATTGCTCCTGATTACCTGTCCTACCCACATTCAGGGAGCTCCACCGGAGTTTGAAGCATGTAGAGAGAATAGAATATCAGTCAAAATGACCATGCACACTCAAAAGGAACATTTTGCTCTGGGAGAAATAAATCTTTTTAATTTTTTCATCTCACCTACTGCTCTTTGTTCTTCTGTCTTTTTATATGTGTACACACACCAGCACCACCACTACCAATCACTGTGTTATCTTGGTACAGACAATAAGGAGTCTGAAGTTAACTGAGCTCTTGTTAATGTGGGTCTGGGGCAGGCTGCAAAGTCCCTGCTCTATTTTTGCAGCCTGAATCTTGCTAGAACACAGCGATGCCCAAGCACATCCCTATTTCCTCTGTGACTTACCCTAACACCAGGGTGTTGAACCTGGCATAAATCTGACAAAGGGAAATTGCCAGGAAGCTGATTCTTGTGAGTCTTGGGAAATGCAGCAAATAATTCTCAAACAATAAATGGGCTAAATTGGGCAAGTAAATTGTTCACAATCCAACTGTGCCATTTGTACCTCATCCAGAATAGTCTCCCAATTTCATGGATTGCACCCTGTGGTTCTCTGAGGCTTCCCCTTGTTCTACATTGCCTAAGAAATGACCACTTTCACACTCATGAGAAAATGTGAACCTACTGGAATAGGGGCAGACAGTAGTATGAGTGGAAAAATGTAATGATCAGAGGTCAAAATTGCTGAATATTTGGAGAATGGTTTATAATTTATAGGCATATATAGGATACACGTGCTCCTGTTCCATGTCATACCTGTTGGGAGGACTGAAATGGAATGTGAATAATTGTATATTGGACCTTTGCTTTAGGGTTATTTTCAAACTCAGTGGCAGATTTTCAAAAGTAGAACAGCCATTTCAGCACCAAAATAAGAGCTTGATTTAGTTCCCGTTATCAAGGGTGACAACTCTCAATGACATCTCTCATGCTAGATCCAAGACAAAGCAAGGAGATTTTCAAAGGATTTCAGCTCTTTGGGATGCTGCCCTGTATTGCAAATCTGGCCATTGGGGTCCCAGTGGGAGCCAGTGGGCCCTGGGCTCTTTTGAAAATCTGGCTATTGCTGTCTGTAATGTTTACTGCACACTTGCCCAATAACAAATTTATTTAGAAAGGTACCGTACTGAGCTTCAGTCTGGAAAGCCCCAAATTTCCAAGTCCTAATATATTGCATGGTTAATATAAATACTTTTTTACATTATTTCATCATAAAGCTCAAATGGCAGGAAGGTTTCATGCCACTTAGACATGTTTTGACAGATAGCCCAAATCAGGATTTACAGAAGATTCTTGTGCTCTAAAAAGTACTCATAATTCTTGCTTAATTTCCATATGTTTTCTCTTTAACTAGTTCAACAAAGCAAAGAAAAGGGTTCAATCCCGGATAAAAGTTGAAGCAGCATGATTAAAGGGCCCTTCTATTTATTTTGATAAGTGCAGTGAGTTAATATGAGAACTCTGTTGTGGATGTCAGAAACATAGGACAAAGATAAACACCACTTTTCTGCACTTACATCACATTTTCAGAGCATTTTTCTTCATTAATGAGTTGAGTATTTTCTTCTGTGAAAGAAATGAATGGTTTTATCATAAGTCTAATGCACGGGTGGGCAATTATTTTGGGCAGAGGGCCATTTACTGAGTTTTGGCAAGCCATTGAGGGCAGGTAGCCCAGGGCAGATTAATATTAATTTTCTAAATTTTTTAGGGGCCCTGCGGGCCGAATAGAATGACCTGGCGAGCCACATCTGGCCTCCAGGCCGCATTTTGCCCACCCCTGGTCTAACGGCTACTGATCTTAGTGCTTTTCTTCTATATCCACTTTTAAAAAAGGTCACTTCTTTTTTAAAATTATTTTTAGATTCCTTACAGTACCCCTTTTTGATTCTCATTTACTCTGAGTCTGTATCTGGTTTGTTTGAGGTTTTTGTTGATGGGGTTGCTTTCCAGTCTAGAATAATCTGATTCTTTTTACGTACATTCTCTCAGATTTTATTTCTATTATCAAAGTCTCAAAGAAAATATTTTTAAAATGAGTGCCTTTTGTCTGTAAAGTGCCAGATATCTTGTGGTATAAAGATGATTACGAAGTGCTTTATTTTAAATGTTGTTTCTTTTAGTTTGGTTAGTTTTATTATTGGGAGAAACCTAGTTATATTGCTAATAAAGTAAAAGCAGTTTTAAAAAGAGTAGAAGATATTATCTCCAGTAAGTTTCATGCTAATTGGTTACACAGCTTGCCTGAGGACTGTAATCACTGTGGTCTCTGCCTGAGGACTATAATCACTCTGACACTGCCTTCAAAAAGTTATCATCACGAGGGATCCTAGTTTTCTCTGATAAAAAAACTCCCAAATTTTCGGTTATAAAAAAATAACCCCAAATCCACATTTTTCCATGATTAAATGAAACATCTATCTATCTATCTATCTATCTATCTCTATTTATTTATATTTATATATAGTGGTGCTCTGTGTGTGTGTGTGTGTGTGTGTGTGTGTGTGTGTGCGCATGCGTGTAGTGTTTCATCATAATCACAGAAAAATGTGGGGGGGGGGGTTTATCTGAAAATTTGGGATTTTTTTAATCAGAGAAAGCCAGGTTCCCTAGTGAGCACATACCCTATCGGATAACTGAGATTGTCTAGTAAGAACATTGAATCAAATCATAAAGAAGAGCTGGAAGGGAACTCAATAGGTCATCTAGTTCAACCCCCTGCCTGAGGCAGGATCATCCCTATCCAAACCATCCTATACAAATTCATTGTCTAATCTCTTAGTGAAGCCACACAGTCAACCCTGACACAATACAAGATAATACATCCTAACCTGCCACAGGTAAAGTAAGGCAACTGTGACAGCCAACATCTTGCTTCTGTAAAGGTTGTTAATATTAAGAGATCCCAGGAAGAGGGCCATACCCCCAGCTAAAGGAAGGCAGACTCCACTTATAATCCATACCAATCTGTCCATGGGTAAAAGTGCTTTTGGCCCCACATATGGCAATTGGTCTGATCCTGAGTGGAGAGGCAAAACTTTATAGCTAGGAACCTCTGACTTTAAGTCTGAGCAGGAGCACTGGCACACCCTAGTCAAAATTCCCAGCCTTAACTGCAGCCAAAACCCAATGCTTCGAGGAAGGCTTAAAAACTCCCTGGACACATGTAGATGGGGAGGGAGGAGAATTCTCTCCCAGCCTCATGCAGCAACCAGCAAAGCCCAGAATTACCTATCAGAGAATATAGGCGTACCTACACCTAGATGATCCCCAACCAGTGCCTGTCCAACTTCTTTCTGAACACCTCCAGTGACAGAGAGTCCACAACTCTGTTTCCTCTTGTGACATGATACATACAAGGATCATAGAATCATAGAAAGTTTGGGTTGGAAGGGACCTCAAGAGGTCATCTAGTCCAACCCCCTGCTCATAGCAGGACCATGCCCAAAGAAATCATCACAGCCAAGGTTTTGTCCAGCTGGGTTCTAAAAACCTCCAAGGATGCAGAATCCATAACCTCTCTGGGTAACCTGTTCCAGTGTTTTACTACTCTCCTAGTGAGAAAATTCTTCCTAATATCTAACCTAGACTTCCCCTGCTGCAACTTGAGACCAGCACTCCTTGTTCTATCATCTGCCACCACTGAAAACAGTCTAGCTCCATCCTGTTTTGAACGCTACTTCAGGTAGTTGGAGACTGCTATTAAGTCCCCTTTCAATTTCCCCTTATCTAGACTAAATAAAACCAGTTCCCTAAGTCTTTCCTCATATGTCATGTCCCCGAGCCCCCTCACCCTTTTTGTCACCCTCAGCTAGACTCTCTCCAGTTTGTCCACATCCTTTCTGTAGTGAGGGTCCCAAAACTGAACACAATACTCCAGATGTAGCCTCAGCAGTGCTGAAGAGAGGAGAATAATCACTTGCCTTGACCTACTGGCAACACACCTACCAGTGCAGCCCAGTATGCTGTTAGCCTTCCTGGCAACAAGGGCACACTGTTGGTTTATATTCAGCTTACTGTCTACTGTAACCCTCAGGTCCTTTTCTGCAGAGCTGCCGGATAGCCAGTCAGCCCACAGCCTGTACTGGTGCATGGGATTGTTCTGTCCTAAGTGCAGGACTCTGCACTTGTTCTTGCTGAACCTCATGAGATTCCTTTTGGCCCAATCCTCCAATTTGTCTAGGTCACTCTGAATCCCAGCCCTACCCTCCAGCATATCTACTACTTCCCCCAGCTTGCTGTCATCTGCAAACTTGCTGAGGGTGCACTCTATGCCATCTTCCAGGTCATGAACGAAGACATTGAACAAAACCAGCCCCACAACTGACCCCTGGGGGACTCCACTTGATACTGGCTGTGAACTAGACTTTGAGTCACTGATTACTACTCTCTGAGCCTGATGCCTCAGCCAGTTTTGTGTCCACCTTACAGTACATTCATCCAGGCCATGCTTCCTTAGCTTGCCTGTGAGAATGTTGTGGGAGACTGTATCAAAAGCCTTGCTAAAATCAAGGTACAACCCATCCACCAGTCTCCCCACATCCACAGTGCCAGTCATGTCATCATAGAAGGCAGCCAAGTTAGTCAGGCATGACTTGCCACTGGTGGATCCATGCTGAGGCTGGCTGGTCTGTAGTTCCCTGGATCCTCCTTTTCTCCTTTCTTAAATATGGGCACTATGTTTGCCCTTTTCCAATCATGCCAGACCTCTCCTGATAACCATAAGTTTTCAAATATGATGGCCAGTGGCTCTCCACTCATATCAGCCAACTCCCTCAGCACCCTTGGGTGCATCCCATCTAGTCCCATGGACTCGTACACATCCAGCTTTTCTAAGTAGTCCCTAATCTGTTCTTTTACCACTGAGGGCTGCTCACCTCCTCCCCAAACTGTGCTTTCTGGTGCAATAGTCTGAGAGCTGACCTTGCCTGTGAAGACTGAGGTGAAAAAAGCATTGAGCACTTCAGCCTTTTCCATCCTGCATCCTCTGTCACTAGGTTGCCTCCCCCATTCAGTAAGGGACCCACACTTGCCCTTATTTTCCTCTTGTTACTGACATACTTGTAGAAACCCTTTTTGTTAGCTGCAACTCCAGTAGTGCTTAGGCCTTCCTGACTTCATTCCTTCATGCCTGAGCAATGTTCTTATATTCTTCCCTTGTTATCTGTCCAAGTTTCCACTTCTTATAAGCTTCCTTTTTGTGATGTAATTTTCTGAAGAGTTACCTGATAAGCCAAGCTGGTCTTCTGCCATACTTGCTAGTCTTCCTGCACATCAGGATGGTTTGTTTCTGCACTCTCAGCAAGGATTTCTTCAAAGTACAGCCAGCTATCCTGGACTCCTTTCCCCACTCATACTGGCTTCCCAGGGGTCTTGCCCATGAGTTCCCTGAGTGAGTTAAAATCTGCTTTTCTGAGGTCTAGGGTCCTTACTCTGCTTCTCTCCATCCTTTCTTTCCTCAGGATCCTGAACTCTATCTTCTTGTGGTCACTGCTGCCCAAGTTGCCATCCACTAACTACATTGCCCACCAATTCTTCCCTGTTTGTGAGCAGCAAGTTGGCCACTCCAGCAGTTGCACCAAGAAGTTGTCCCCAGTACCCTCCAAAAACTTCCTGGATGGCCTGCGCACTGCTGTATTGCCCTCCCAGCAGATGTCAGGGTGATTGAAGTCCCCCATGGGAACCAGGGCCCGTGATCAGGAAACTTCTGCAAGCTGTTTGAAGAAAGTCTCATATACTACTTCCTCCTGGTCTGGTGATCTATAGCAGACCCCCACAATGACATCATCTTTGTTGCTTTACCCTTTGACTAACCCAGAGACTCTCAACAGGCCTATCTCCAGCTTCAGACTGGAGCTCTGAGCAATCATATGGCTCTTTATTAAGTGCAGCTCCTCCTCCTCTTCTCCCCTGCCTGTCCTTCATGAACAGTTTGTACCATCCCATCATGACAGTGCTCCAGTCATGTGAGCTATCCCACCAAGTCTGTTATTTTGATCACATCATAGTTTTGTGACTGTGTGAGGACTTCCTATTCTTCCTGCTTGTTTCCCAGGCTCCATGCATTCATGTACAGGCACCTGAGGTAACTAGTTGATTGCCCTGATTTCTCAGGAAGTATGAGAACACCTCTCCTGTTGTCCCCTCCTTCTTGCCCTTATTCCAGGTCTCCTGCTTCCCCACTTACCTGAGGGCTTTGGTCTCCATTCCCTGGCGAACCTAGTTTAAAGCCCTCCTCACTAGGTTAGCAAGAAGACTGATCTTATTGAGAAAGGTGTACAGGTCCTCAGAGATGTTGAAACTTGATCTTACAGTTATTCTGCAGACCACCAGGAAGCCTTCATTATATCAGTGGTAGTCAACCTGTTTAGACTCAAGGCATCCTTCCATAAGTTTTCAAAGACTGATTTTATTTCTTACAATGCTTACCTTCTTGCACTCCATTCTACCCTTCAAAGGATCTCATGGGGTGGCAAGGCAGGCAGCAGCAGGCAGGGCATGCCTGGGAGCATGTTGAGGCATGATGCATGGTGCTGACAGGGGCTGCTCAGAGGGACAGATTGGAGGTCATCCTCTCCCTACAGGAGGTGGAAAGAGGTAACTGGGTGCTGGTGTAGAAACAAAAAGTCCTTCTTCAGGTATATAGGGAGTAAAAAGAAGGTGGAAGGTAGCATAGGACCCCTACAGGATAAACTAAGGCAATTAGTGACCAGGTAGATTCTGCCTGACTAACCTTGTTTCTTTTTATGATCAGGTCACAAAATGTTTAGATGCAGGAACTGAGGTAGATGTCATCTACTTGGATTTTAAGAAAGCCTTTGATATGGTGTCTCATCCTATCCTCGCAGATTCTCACTGAGCAGCTGTGATGTAGATGATTACATGGTCAGGTGAGTGGCAAATTGGCTTAGAAGTCACACCCAGTGAGTGGTGTTGGATAGGTCGGTATAGACCTGAAAAGATGTGCACAGTGGGGTCCAACAAGGCTCAGTCCTTGGACTTGTGCTGTTCAATGTCTTCATCAGTGACTTGGATGAGGGTGTGGAAAGCACTCTGTCCAGATTCACAGATGATACCAAATTATGGGGCAATATTAACACACTAGAGGGTAGGTAATGAATTCAGGTGGATCTGGACAGATTGGAAAAGTGGGCAGAACAGAATAGTATGCAGTTCAACATGGACAAGTGCAAGGTGCTGAGCCTTGGGAGAAGGAATCACCAGCACGCTTACAGGCTAGGGGAGGACCTTCTCAGCAGCACAGCAGCAAAAAGGGATCTTGGCGTCATTGTTGACTCCAAGATGAACATGAGTCATCAATGTGACAAAGCAATCAGTAAAGCTAAACTGCACTTTATCATGTATTAGCAGGTGCATGCCAAACAGGTCCAGCAAGGTGATACTTCACCTCTATGCAGCATTGGTCAGGCCACAGTTGGAGTACTGCATCCAGTTTTGGGCACCGCACTTCAAGAAGGATGTGGACAACCTTGAGAGGTTTCAGAGGAGGGCCACTTTGCATGGCAAAGCGCTGTGAGGAGAGATTGAGGGTCCACAAAAGAAGACTGAGAGGTGATCTTGTGGCTGCCTACAAATTCATTCGGGGGTGGGGGAAGCAGCAAGGAATAGGAAATGCTCTGTTTACCAGGGCACCCCTTGCAGTAAGTAGGAGCAACAGCCACAAACTGACAAGAGAGCAGATTTAGGTTAGACATCAGGAAGGACTTCTTTACGGTAAGGGTTACCAGAATCTGGAATGGGCTTCCAAGGGAGGTGGTGGTCTCCCCTACCTCGGGGGTCTTTAAGAGGAGGCTAGACATGCATCTGGCTGGGGTCGTCTGACCCCAAGCACTCATTCCTGCCCAGGGCAAGGGGTCAGACTCAATGATCTACTGAGGTCCCTTCCAACCCAAACATCTATGAATCTATGAAATCTGGTGCTACCATTTCCTGCAGCTCCTCCCATCAGCTCTGGGATTGTGGAAGGAGCAACCTGGGCTACACACACATTGACCATGGCTATCTGTCAGCCTGCAGCAGAGCTTGCTGTTCAGTACATGGAAACAGTCAGAGCTGAGGCTGTTGGGATAGGAGAGCTATGCTTTTCAGCTTGGCTCATTCCCCTGGTTCTCTCATATTTCTAAAGCTGGTGGGAGAGGCTGTCAGGATGTCTGATGCAGGGTGCCTGTTATGTGGAGGAGCCAGAGCTTACTTCCTCTCACAGGGCCTGGGTGCTGCCATATCCTTCAAGGAATTATTGCAGTGCCATGACACTCCAGTTGACAATCACTGTATTAGATGGCTGGTGGGTCAAAAACTATACCTGAGCCCCATGTTTCTATAGGTGTTTTTCATGTTGCTATGGGGTACACCATGTAGCCTAAATCTCTGTCCTGGGATGCCTCTTTATGACTCTATGGCTTCAGATTTTTTGTAAGGTAGAAAGGAAAGTTGAGGTATCCTGTTGCTGTCTTCTGATATAGACCCTGCTGAAGGTTTTGCAGGCTCATGTGTGAAGTAGCAGAGCCTGCAAAACCTTCTATTTGGCTTCCTTGCCCAGGACCCTATAACTGGGTCTCCAATTCAGCACCTTCTTGCCTGCCAGCCAACACCATACATGTCTTTCTCCTTAATTCTCTCAGAAGTCTGGGGCATACAGTGACTCTTCCTCACCCCCAATATGGCTCAAGTGGAGTTAGAGCTAACCTTTAACTTTCCACACAGTGAAAAAGTATTTAGGAATTTATTTTGCTGATGCCACCATCAAGTAAAATGTGAAAGATTAGGAATATATTGTGGTACTCTAGCATTACATTGTGTGGGTGTCTATTGCAGAGTCCCTGAAAAAGTGGAGCTCAATGGGCCATATTTCCCAAAGGATTTAGGCTCTTAAAAATGTAGGTAGACACCTACTGTGTTTTTCAAAATCATCTAATTGCAATGAGGACTTTGTGTTGATCTGCAGCTTTAGGCACTTAAATACTTTTAACAATATGTCTTGGTGAGGCTGTATCACACATGAAGTTTAGGCCTGAAGTTTCCCCTGCATCAATGTTTTAAAATTGTTGCAAACAGATACATTTAATTAGATAGCTGAAGAGATTTTTTACAATATAGACTGCCTTGCATTATCTCCTATATACATAGCAACCACTTTAATGTGGAACTCTGTAGCATTTCATTACCTGCAGCTGTTTGGAGCTGTGTGGGGAAAGCATGAAGTCCAGAGTCAAATGGTCTCCTTCAGATTCCTGTCTGAGATTCCTTTATCTTCATTTTGACTTTTTAAAATTATTATTTTTTATAATGTTTGATACAATAAAATTTAAACCAGTGTCAAATCAGAAACATGTTTTATTCAAAAAATGTAAAACCAGGACATTTTGACATCTTCTAAACTTTTGCCTCGCAGGGGGGAAGGGGGTCTTCTAATTCCACTAAAACTGTGCTGCTTTCTAAAAACATTAGGTATCAACAAAACACCCTTTGATGGTTCTGCTGAAGGTTTCGTAATCAGCTTTATTGAGAGTGCAATTATTTTGTATTCTATTACATTTAGCCTCAAGTAGTATTAAGTTATTCATAAGAGCTCTATTCTGCATAAGTGGGCAGCAGAGAATTCTCTGCATGGGAATTTGCATCAGGTATTTGGGTGGATCTGTTTCAAGTGTTTGTCTCCATTTGATCATCATCATTGTACTATTCAAACAACAAATTAGGCACCTGAAAATCTGTGTATACAATGTAACCAGTAAAGCTTGGAACACCTGCCTCTAAAAGACAAATTCACTTATATGCAGATAAATCACAGTCATGGGGCTAAAATATTTAGCAAGATCATGGTGGTGTTTTATGTAAAGCTGGATGGTCTGACAGAAGCCTGCCTGGGTAGAAGGCATACATTTTCTTATTTAGTTGGCTTATATTCCAAGAGTCAAATGTGACCCATGGCCATCCTCTCTGTAAGTGAAGACAAACCAATGAACTGTTGAACTGAAACTGCAATTTTTTTTTTCATTTACCTAAGATGGCTACCATTGGGAACAGATAAAGGATGAACTTGTGGTAAAAACACTGGTTTGGAACTCCAGAAACATGGGTTGTATTTCTAAATCTCTCCAAGCTTAACCTGTGTCCATAACCACATCTTTAAGGGTGCTGACAGGTGTGCAGTTCCCCAGTTTAAGTCATGGCACTTCACAGAAAGCTCCATGAGTTAAACTGATCCAACAGATGCTTTCTCTTGGATTGGGAGGGTGGGTGATCGAGGTCCACTTTGGAGCTGATCCAGGATCAGAAGCTGCATGTCTGCAGCATCTGAGCCCCTAGCTCCACCCTCCATCTAAGCCCCTGTGCTCTCAGGATCGGAGAGGTGGAAGGCAGAGGAGATCTGTTCTGGGGTTTCCCCAACCTGTCCTGGAGTGGGGGGCTGAGTGGATTGGAGCATCCCACTGTCATGGGATGGGGTCCCTAAGGATGGCCATGATCTCCTAAGGCCCCTCGACCATGCCAATTCGGTCCAGTGGGCACCCTCTATTCTCACCCGCCATGTCTTGATGTAAAATGTAATGTACGGAGGCTGCTTTTACGTCTGGTCGGACATGGTCCTGATGGACTTCCCTGGACCCTGTAGGTCCCTAGCCTTATGGGCTATATGCATGGTTCTAACTGCCCCTTTACCACGCCCCAAGCTTCGCAGATGGTATTGCTGTTGTCTCTCCTAGGCCTGGCTATGACTCAGCCCCTTGTCCTCACTGGGCTCTCTATGGCCCTGTCTCTGTGCGCCTCAGAACCAGGCTCTCCATGGCCCTCATTTCTTCTCAATGCCCCCAAATGCTGTGTCCACTCTGGCAATGGGGTCTGTGCACCCCAAAATGCCCTGCCCTCTCTGGTGCCAGGGTCTGTGCACCACAAATGCCGCTCCCTCTCTGGCGCTAGGGTCCCCATGCTGCAGTGGGCCCCCACTGAGGCCTCCTCCTTCCCCAAATAGCCTCACCCAAACCACCAGTGTTATAAAACAACAATCAAACATAAGCCCCTGGGCTATAGCATAACACAACCTGCATAAGACGTGCTCTTCCCCTTTACATTACTAGGAACAGAACTTAGTCAGGCCTCTTCCCTTCACTCACTCTAGAAGGGCTCCTTTCCCCTTGACTGCTAGCAGAAAACTAAACTCCCTAGTCCCCATCCTGGGGTTTATATGGTCCCAGGGCACTGCCCTTTCTGGCCAGCTGACCAGGTGCAGGTGCAGGCTAATTTCCTCATTAGCTAGCTGCCATGGTAACCTGCACCTGGACTCCTGTCTGGCACTTTGGGCTCTCCCCAGGCAGTTTCCCCTTGCTGGGGAGGGACTCTACCTGTCCCACCCTCCAGTGCTGACTGGACAACCATCAGACTGAACTCACTCCCCTCCCCTCTCCCCGCTCCTATTCTGAAGACAGTGTCCAGAGCATGGCTGGGCTGTGTCAGCCCAGCTGGACTCCCAGCATGCACTGACAGACATTAATGAAGGTGCTTCGCTTTAGAGCACCTTATCTGAACCCTCAGGCAATGGGGGTTCCAGTTGTCATGCAACTGGGCACTTTTAAAGTGCTCTGCAGCCATGCACTTCTGTCAGTGCATGGCTGCAGAGCACTTTAGGGGTCCAATCACATGACAAACCATCATGCCTGTCAGTGCCCCAAATCTCATTGTATCTCAGTTCTACATGCACAAAACAATAGTGCTACCCTTCCTCACAAGGGCATAGAGAGGTTAATTTAATTAAGGTCTTTCAGAGATTCAGATGCCACAGTAACGTGGATGTTGCGGGGCACTTCCACGCCCTGCTCCTAAGGAGGCTCAACCCCGGGAGGGGGAGATGTGTAGCAGGGCACTAGGATGCCTGCTACCGGCATTAGAGATTCAGGCTTAGCTGCCAGTCAACAGGGCAATACAACCGGGGGTTGCTGAGGCAACTGATTGGGTCAGCTGACTGAAAGGGGGCAGGGCCTGGCTTTTATAAGCAGTCAGGCTGAGGCCAGGAGGCAGTTCCCCTTGGACAGGCTGAGAAGCAGGAGCTCTGCTGCAGGGCTGCCCTGCCCTGCCCTGCCCTGCCCTGCCCTGCCCGAGTGCTTGAGTGTCTGCGTGTTGATACGGGATGGAGAGGCCTCTGACAGGGAGGCTCAAAGGAGAGCCAGGGTGGCACGGAATGTTATAGCCAGTAGGCTGATTTTTGGGTTACAGCCAGTTGACCTGGCTTTGAGTTTTCTGTTTCGGGTATGATGTTACACTGGAGAACCGGGTGAGGCTGTAGGGGTCGGAGGAGGCCTCAGGGGAGATCCCCAGTAGTGTGGGGGTTTCCCAGTTGCCCTGAGAGAGCACCACATTTGGGTGCCAGAGGCAAGGCACGGCAGTTTGGTGCCAGGGTGGTGCTGCATTTGGGGTGTTGTGACCCCAGCCCTGTGAGGGTGGTATTTGGTAAATCCCAGTGGGGTGAAAGACCCTGAAGAAGGGTCAGGGGGCCAGGCACGGCCAGAGGCCACCTGAGCCCCGAGTGCAAGAAGTGCGAAGCATAGGCCCCAGTGAGGGCGAGAGCGTGAAAGGCACAGCGAGAAGCGCGAACATAGGCCGCAGTGAGGGCGAGCGCAAGAAGCGCGAGGCATAGGCCCAAGTGGGGGCAAGGGAGTGAAAGGCGTGAGCGAGGCCCTAGTGAGGGCAGGAGAGCGCGGGAAGCGCGAAGCATAGGCCCCAGTACGGGCGAGCATATTGGGCAAACTCCAGAAGGAAGGGGTGGGCCTATCAAGAAGCCTCAGAAGAGGGCGGACGCATACAGAGAGAAGCCCAGAGAAGGGCAGGCGCGTACAGAGAGAAGCCCCCGGAGAAGGGTGGGCATGCGATTGGTAGCCCGAGAGGGGCAAGTCTAGTGAGGAGTCCCGGGAGGGGCGAGCCTGGTGAGGGTCCCAAAGAGGGTGCGTACATGGTTGGACGCCCGGGGTGGGGCAAGCACATGAGCAAAATGCCAGAACGGACCACCAAGTAGAGAGTGTAGACAAGAGAACGTCCGAAACACCTGCGAGGCTTGGGGCATGGTATTGGGGTGGAAGGAGCCACACAACGCCCATAGGGCTGAGGGCACCAGTGTCCAGGTGAAGGGGCAGGAACCAGAAGGGCAAGAACCCCAGGGCCAAGGGGTCCAGTGAAGGCAGCCTCCCTTTTGAATTTTTTAACAAGTTGTGGCGGGCGAGAAAGAGGGTGCATTTGAGACCCAACTTGGCACTGTAGGGGCGCCGGGAGAGATCACGGCCGCTCCTGGGCCCCACCCCGTGACAGTGGACTTAAAAGTTAGGAAGCCATCATGTGCCTATAGTGACCACAAAGCGGTATCTGCGATACCCATGATATATCTTGCTGAAGGTATAGGGACAAAGGATCTATAAAAACTCAGATATAATTGTGTGATTACTGTATTTTAATTTGTCTTCATTATAAGAACATGCAATCTAGGATGATATTTTGATTGTATCAGCCTGAGGATGAGGTGATTTCTAATGGTCCTTGACTGGCAAGTCCTTGGATTCATTCTCTTTTTGAAAATGTTATAAATCACACACAACTTTAAATAACAATGATTGAAACATTGACCTAAGGCATAGGACTGGAAGGAACGTTTTGATCATCAAGTCCTTCTCTGTACCACTTTCAGTTTTAAATAAGATCCATCATGTAAAAACACTTCCTTTTTAACAACAGCATAGGCAAAATAAAAATTACTTGGATCCTTGAAGAGCTAGAAAAGATCTTCAGGGTTTAAAATGGAAAAGAACAAGTCAATTAGCATTAAAACAGATTAAAAAGGTTTTCCTCCATTCCCATTTATGTTTGGTCAGAAGGCAGATGGGGCAGGCATATATTCCAAATTAATCAGATTATAATATAATTCAGCTGAGTAGCTCATCTTCAGTAGCAATCTCACATCTATAAGGAGCAAAGCTTAAACTTAGACAGTCATATTGTTTTTCCTGGGCATAATTTGTAATTATTCATATAACAGTACTATATATAATGAATTCCAGGTTAATCAAATTGTTGTGCCAATGATCTTGGTAGTTCATCTACAGTATCAAGCTCACAAGACCCCTTTTTGTTCAAGTAGGTAAAGAGAAAGCCTTGTCTTCCTCAAAAGTGCAGTTTAGTTAGTTTTTCTTATCTTGTGTCAGAAATGAGATTTAGCTGAAAATAAAACAAAAGCTTAACAGTGAAAGACAAGTTTTCTGTCCTGAGACACAATAACCTTTTCCTCCAACCCTATGTAATTTTTGTTATCTCTGGAAATACGTGAACCTTATTATCTTGAAAATACAATTTTGCTTTCAGATCTAGTTTGTTAGTCTTCTGTGGTCTATGGATGAAAAGAGGGACACCGCAATCATAAATAGAATGTATTTTTCCAATGATATGGGAGGGATATGAAACAGTTTTGATAACTGAAATTAAGGATTAAAATCTCCAATATAATTTAAAGTTTTGACATAAAATTGCACAAAATCTCCAAGGAAAACCAAGATACTCTCCATTTGTCTATAAAGCCTAAGCTTGCCAATCTGCTGAGACTTTTGTCTATTCTAGACTCCTTCTTATAGCTATTTTTATTTCTTGTATGCCTTCTCATTCACCCTCCTACAAGATGGTAGCAAAAGCTCAATGAAGCCTTACATTAAGACATTCCTAAACCATGAAAAGTTGACTGGAGTTTTTATTTAATATTTATTTATAATGTAATAGAACCTGAAGACCAAAACAAGGTTGATTGACAATCCCTGCGCTAGTCAGCTCATAGTCTAACAGAATGGACGTAGTAACTAGATGACAGGTAACAGTGTTCAGTTTTAATTTGGGTATTTTTTTCTTCATAAAACATGAAAAATTGTTCTAAAAAGATTATTTACACAAACTATCCAGAAGGGTTTATTGAGCTGAATAAAAATAATCTGAACAAATAATGGATAGTATGGAGTTGTTTCTGTTAAAAAAAGTATGGTATATATGTGAATAAATTAAAGCTTTCAATCCCGTGTAAATTGTAAATTATCCAGAGGCATTTTTTTAATTTACATTTTTTTTTTACATCTCAGGCTTTATGGAAACGTCATTTTTTAAATTTTTACTTAGCAGCTTATATACATTTCAAATACAGGTCAAATCATTTAATAGGAAAATACAATTCAGTACAGGGCAATTCAGTACAAGACAATTAAATACAGGGCAGTTTCTCCTCCTTTGCAATCCCTCTTTCAGTGAATATCTCTGTGTTAGCTGGAGGAATATAATTTTCCTCCCAGCTATCATACAATAGGCCCAATCCTGTCACCAACTGCAGTCAACGGCAAAACTTTCCTTAATGTCAATGGGCACAGGTTTTGTCCCAGTATGAGTTCTGCTCATAGCAACTGGTGTAGCTGTTATGTTTCAGAGCAAAATACTGGAGAGGTAGAAGTGGGGGGAGGGGGGAGAGAGACTGTGGGAGATAGGAGCAAGGAAAAACCTTAAACAAAGAAAAGGACTTTTATAGACTGGCGTAGAAATCATATTAAGCACATAAACTGGCACAGAAGGGGTCTATTTATTCAACCAGTTTTTATGCTGAAGTCCCAACAGGACTTAATGCTCAAAGAATCATATCACTGATGGTGAAGGGAGGTAGAAAGGCTGGGTTATTCAGATCTGTGAACTGTTGGTGTGTATGCTTATGTGCTGGAATCATCTGAGTGTTAACATATGGTCTCCCTATCAGAGGTCTGTATATGAAACTCAGCTGCTGGAGTGACAGGAGATTTGCTGTTGTTAACGCACACTTCATTAAAATACCAGCTGAAATCCAAGTCTGAAATCCCAGTTTGTGTTAGTTGATAAAACTCAATTGCCTATAATTACTGTTAGTGCAACTTTAAAATAATATTTTGTTGTAATAAAGGTCCCAGAGTGACAAGTAATAGCTGACACCCAGAGTGGGAAACTTAGGGAAGAAGGTAAATGCCTATAGGCTGAGTAAGTCTGCTTTTACATTTTCACTGCAGTCTTCTTGCAGCAGCTCTCTGAAAAGTCTCTTGGATTTCAGTGTTGAACAAGGAGAAAAAATAAATGAAATGTTTGTTAATATTTATGCCTCTAACAGTGAAATATGCTTCATGAAATGGCCCAAGTGATTGTAGGACTGTCTTCAAAAGATGATGCAGTCTCACATGCCGAGAAGAATCCTTTATATAGGCCTCAGTTTGTTTCTTTTATAGAGGCCTCATACCCACTGTAGTCCATAGGACCAACTCACATGCTTAAAATTTAGTGCGTGACCAAGCGGTTTGCCCAACAGGGTTTTATATCAAAGGCCTATTTGTACTGAAATGCCTAGCCTTGGTTACTGTTTTTAACCACAGTAATTCCTATATATTGCTCTTGGGCTGTGATGGGCAATTATTTGGGCTGGAGGGCCACTTAGGGAACTGGCACCTGTCACAGGTATGTGCGGGCAGCAGATTGTGGCTCTGCCTTGGGCCCCAGCCCCACTTTGTCACTGCTCCATGATCCCAATCCCAGCCCAGGCCCCTGTCCTGCTCCTGGATGCCACTCCCTGCCCTCCCACAGCCTCATTCCATCCTCCCAGTCAAGCATACTCTGCCCATGTGGGTCCTGGGCCTGTCTCCATAGAGACGCCACCTGCCTGCTCCATCTGACACCCCCAGAAGTACGTGTGAAGTGGACAGCCCAAGGTGCCTGGGCAATGGGGCTGAGTCTGGTGACAGTGGTGGAGACTGGCAGCAGCAGCTGGAAGGAATCATCACTGTGGGGACTCCTGGGAAGGGAGTCTAGTCACTGCACCGTGCCAGTCCTGCTGCATACCTGGGGGCATCAGGATCAGCCATGCATACCACAGCCTGGGCCAGCCCCTGATCCTGGGCTGGGCAGAGCCAAGGGACTCTCTGCAGATAGAATCCCTCACTGGGCTGGATCTGGCCTGCGGGCTGTATTTTGCCTATCCCTGTCTTAGGCTCAGTCTGCACTGCCAAAAAGTATATTTTGCATGTTTTAATGCATGCTTATCTTGTTGTAAAATCCTGTGGGAGACAAGGCACAGGTAGTTTTTCCTTGACATAGTTAGACAAGGCCAAGACTAGCATTCACACTTGGGGCTGGCCATACCCAGATATATCAAGGGAAAAACTAAGGTTTTAGTTATGGTTTTATGTATAGAAGAGGCAAGATTTTTGTGGGTGTGATATCTTTTATTGACTCAACTGCATGGCTGGATAGACATACACAAGCTTTTGAATGTAATGCTTCAGGTTTCGTGTACAGACTTAATTCCCATGCTGTGTAACCAATTAGTCACTTGCTCTCTCTCATTAGGTTAGTTTCACTTTGTAAAATATTTCCTTCAATCAAAGAGCTGGTGAGGGCAAAGATGCAAAACCAGAAGCACATTATTGAGGCCAATCTCAAGCATGCCAGGGATCAAGGTCTCAGAAGCAACTGCAGAGGGATGAACAGGGGCATCTTCAGATGTACTTTTGGGTTTGGTGTAGTTTGGTGGGGTGTGTTCAGGAGTGGTTAGGTTGGGACTTGCCATCTCTGCAGTGTAGACATGCCCTGGTGGGATTCACAGACTAGACAATATTGCACATCAGGTAGCCATTTTCAGAACAAAACATGGCCTGAAGGAAATGGCACCCTCCATCATGACAACAAGGGCTAGGTTCATGCTCAGGCACAGAAACTTATGTAATCAGGGAATCTGGCAAAAGCCTAGGCACCTGAGGGATTTAGTTGCCTTAATTAGAAACTTAGCATGAAGTCTGAGAATCTAACTTTTGAACTTAGCAACCTAAATTGGCTCCTAAGTCACTTTGTGGATTTAGCCCAAGAGGTTTAGGTCATATTGTTAAAGGGAATTAGGTGCCCACATATCTCTGTAGGTCTGGGCCTTGGAGCTCACAGTCATTCCTTCATTTTAGGAGAATCCATTCATTCATTTTAGGAAAGTCATAAACTATAAAAACATGTGGTACCATCTGGACCATCTAGACAGACCTCCTGCATAAGCAAGGCTGGAATATCTTATAGGGCAGTTCCTGTACTTTATGTAGCAGCAACTAGATCTTTTGGTGATGCATGATTTAGATAGAATAATGATTAACACTAAATAATTAAACATTATTTATCACAGTTGGCATCATTATCATTTCCCTCTCTCTCTCCTACATTTAAATATGCATTCACACTTCATGAGTTAGTGCGCATCATTCTGAAACTGTATTTAGCATTGATGCATCAGGAAAAATGAATATCCCCCTTTCTCATATTTCCCAACCAAGATAAAGACATCATTTCTTTAATTATTATATATTTTTCTAGAACATTTGACTGGATTGTCACATATTCAATTGGAAATGGAATAAAATAAAGAGAAAGACTGGTAAATGTAAAGGTAAAAATTCACTCCTTACACAATTTCACTGGTTTCAGTAGATTGTACCCTGCCCATGGGAGTTAATAGTTTTGGAAGTGTTCATAATATTGATGTATTGAGTTCTTTGTATGAACTTCTTGAGTGGACACAAATAGACTGGAAAAGTCACATCATATTTCTGTTATTTCCTGGTCCTATCATGCTTAAAGTACAGGAACAGCTTTGCTTACAGTATTTAAGCACTTGCCTTTTTGGTCCTATGTGGAATGCAGAAATACAGTATTAAAAATGGAACTTTTCACACCTCAAAATAGGTTTCATTTGGATTCAGTCAAATTTTGGGAAAGGTTTGTTGTGATCTTCTTTCTTTTAATCAAACCAGCTGGCTCACACCCACAAAACTTTCATTGTCAAAGATCAGCAGATTTCACTTGCAGATCCATTAAACAAACACAACCATATTCCCTTCTGTGAACTCAGCTCATGCTTTGGCAATTTTTTAAAAGCTCTTTTTAGAAATAATGTCCTCTAGGTTCCATGACCATTATCACTCAAATTCAAGTTGATATTAAAGTTCATTTAAAGATAGAAATACCCAAGTATACATACACATTATGCCACAGCCAACAGTGTTACCAAAACAAAAAAGAGATAAAATTGCATTATGATATTCTTCAAATCATTACTGAAACCCTTCCAGAACATGAAAGTTATTCTGGCATCTTGCTGAAGGTTAACTTTAGCATTCTGGAAGGATTTCAATAGTAATGAAAAGGAGAGGAAAGTAAGTAAAGCTATTTCAGAAACATTCCTGAAGAATAATGCTAGCATGCTGGGGAGATTCAGTAGTTGGCTAGAGGGCAGCAAAATTATTTCTGAAGTATTCATGAAGGAGAACTTCAATAATTGAGTAATATTTCAAATAGTTCAGTGGTGGTGGTAAATAAATAGCACATGTACCCAGAAGGTAATTTCATTCTTCCAAATAACAAATGCCAGAAGTGTAAAGCCTACCACCAGAAAAAGTAGGCTTTTATGAAACAGGGGAAGAGTTGATTAAGCATTAAACCTAGACTCTGTTAAGGCATTCCTGACAAAAGTTGCAAAGGACAAAAGGTGACATGCAACTGTAAGCAAAAGAGCTATGCACAATTTAAGCTAAAGAGGTCTCACATAGGACTTTAACAGAGCATAGGGCCTGCGCTGACCTTGTATCCAGTGGGTGCTTCTATACAAGATGTTTTACTGTTCAGTAGAGCAAATTACTGCGTAGTAAGCATCACCGTCTACTTGTGAAAACCTTTACTGCACAGTCATTTGCTCTACTTGGCAGTTAATTTGCTACCTGCAAATGCAAGCAGCAAATTAACTGCCAAGTAATTACTGCACAGTAAGGCACATGTAGACTACTGACTAAGAGCAAATTTGCTCCCAGATAGCAGGGCAGCAGGGGGTGGAAGATTGCTTCCTGCCCCCAGGAGCTCCCTGCCACTAGGGTGGGCTCCAACACTGGGGCCTGGGCAGGGACAATGTCCCCCTGCCCCAGCAGCAGGCAGCTCCTGAGGGCAAGGAACAATCTACCTGTCCTTTCTCTGTGATCATGGAGCTGGGACCAGCACCTGTCTGCATGTGGAGACTTCCCCGCCCAGCTGGGGGCCCACTGCTCACTGCCCCACCAACAGATCAGGATGGGGGCTGTGACTTGCCCCTCCCCCACAGCTCATTCCAAGCCCTCAGCCCTGATTGGAGAGCCAGGAGCTCCCTGCTGCTGGGGCAGGGATACATTGTCTCTGCCCTGGTAGCAGACAGACCCCAGGGGCAGGGTGTAATGTCTCAGCCCCGGCCAGGAAATAGCTGTCTCCTGGCCTGGTGCTCCCTGCCAGTCCCTAGGCTAGCACTCGGGGGATCCTAGAGCTGCTGCAGGAGGGCAGAGTAGGGTGGAAGAATCCCTCTCCAAACTGTTCCCATTGGACACGTCCACACATGCAAGCACGTGCACTTGCAGCAGCTCAAATAGAAGCAGTTCAAATTTGAGCTGGGGCTTTTTGCCTCAGTGCATGAGCCCAGACATGCACTTTGGTATGAAGCAAATTGTGCCACTTGGAGCAAAATAACCTTGCCTGTCTCCTCATGGATCTACAGCCAGGGGGAGCTAGAGCCCAGGGCCAGCACCTGTGGTGTCCCCAGCAGTACAAAAAGCTGCCCTGGCAAGTAGCTCAGGGCTACTCACTCTCAGGAGCTTCTGGGGCCCAGCCAATTTGTACCTGGGGACACTACACCTCCTGCCAGCTGGACTGCTGAAGCAGCCGTGAGAGTTCCCTGCACCCTTTACCCATTGCAGCAGTCTGGCAGTGGGGACTGCTGCCTGGCTGTCACCTGCTGTGCACCTGCCAGACCCTGATGGAGACTGCATAGCCAGTAGAGGCATCTGCTCCTCTGGACCAGCTGCCAGTGGGTTGTGGCTGCAAATTTAGCCTTTGTGTGACACTACTGCCATTTTGCCCTCTGCCCTGCCATCTGGGCAGCTATCACCCAGTGTGGTAGCCTACTTCGAACTGTCAAAGCATGTCCTCCTGGCCTCAACTGGCCAGGAGGTCAGCCACCTCCAGCTGGGTCCAAGATGCCATCTCTGAGCAGGCTCCTCTGCCCGGGCCCTGCCGCTTGCCTCCCTAGCAGGAATTCTGGTATTCCCTATTTGAAAACTGAAAAATCCCTTATAAAAAATCCAAAAGTCACTCTGTAAAATACCCGAAAATCCATGTTCCCCCACAAATAAAACAAAAGACCACTCTATGGAGAGAGAGTGAGAGACAGAGAGACAGTGACCAGTTGGCAATGTTTTATTGATATATCTACAGTGTTAAAGCAATTTGGAAGTCTACCAGTGTCTCTATCATTATAATAAAATGAATCCTAAGTACCTATATATTTTGCTGTTTGCCTTTTGTTTTCCTACCATAGAGCAGTTAGAGCTCCCTGTGAACCCTTCACTAACCAGGATGTGGGGACAGCTGCCCCTGCAGCCACAGCTCCTGCCAGCAGGTCTCATCCTGTCAGGCAGCTGCACATGCAGGGTGTGTGCTGGGGGTATGTGGGGTTTTCAGGAGGTGGGTGGGAAGGGGGCATGTGTGTAGCTGTGGAGGGATGTGGAGGGC
>NW_017728948.1:79725059-79729424 GCF_001723895.1 Crocodylus porosus
TTAGGACTGAAAAAAAAAAAAAGCCCCATGCTCACTGGCAGTAGCAGCTGCCATCGGGGTCACTGGGACTACATGGCAGAGTCCCCCACACAGCATGGGTCAGCAGGGAGCAGAAGAGTCCAGTTCCAGCTTCCTGGCACCCGCACTGCTATTGCACCATCACGCGGGTGCAGCAGGGCTTCATGCACTGTTGGGCAGCTAGGGCCACTGCAGCTGTCACCTGGATCCTGTGCTGCACAGGGGTGCTCTGCCATGAGGCCCTACTGACCCTGATGGCAGCTGCTACAGGGCTTTTTTTTTTTTAATTTCTGGGATGCTGGGACTGGGGTGGACAGTGATCAGGAGGCTCAGGGGGCAGGTGAAGGATGGGGCTGGGTGGGGGAGCCATTGGGGCAGCTGGGGGAGTGGACAGGGCCGGTGGTGGCCCCCCAGGATCCAATCCCCCCACCCTCTACTTACCGGCAGGAGCCCATGTCCAGTTCCCTGCATGGGCAGGCAGCGTGCTTCAGCACTGAGGCAAGGGCCAGCCCTTGGAGTGAACAGTCACAGAATTGCTGAAAAATATTGGGACTAAAGTGGTAGCAATTAACATTAGCATTTACATGATGCCTTTATTCTTAATGCTGTGTATCACCATTAGCTAATTATTTTTGCACAACACCCAGCAATGAAGTAGGTCAAGTACTGTAGCTCCCATTTTGAGGGTAGGGAAACTGAGGGACTCAAGTTGGCTGAGAGACCATACCCAGAGAGTGGTGGTGGATAGGTCATTCAACCTGGAGGGATGTGGGCAGTGGGGTTCCCCAGGGCTCGGTCCTTGTGCCCACACTGTTTGATCTCTTTATTAGCAACTTGGATGAGGGGGTGAAAAGCACTCTGTTCAAATTCACTGACAACACCAAGGTCTGGGATGAGGTGGGAAAGCTAGAAGGGAGGGACAGGATACAGCTGGACCTGGACAGGTTACAGGGGTGGGCGAATGAGAATAACATGGGATTCAATACTGACAAGTGCAGGGTACTGCACTTGGGCAGTAAGAACCAGCAGCATACCTGTAGGCTGGGGAACTCCCTTCTTGAAAGCACAGTAGCAGAAAGAGATCTTGGAGTCATTATTGATCCAAAATGAACATGGGCCACCAATGCGAGGACACGGTCAGTAGGGCTAACCGCACCTTGTCATGCATCCGCAGATGCACCACAAGCAGGGCCAAGGAGGTGATCCCCCTGTATGTGACATTGGTCAGGCCACAGAGTACTGCATCCAGTTCTGGGCGCCACAATTTAGGAGAGATGTGGCCAGCATTGAGAGGGTCCAGAGGAGGGCCACTCACATGATCCGGGGACAGCAGGGCAGACCTTATGAGGAGAGGCTACAGGACATGAACCTGTTCAGCCTTCACAAGAGAAGACTGAGAGGAGACTTGGTGGCCATCTACAAACTTACTGGGGGGACCAGCAGGGAATGGGAGAGAACCTGTTCATCCATGCACCTCCCGGAGTAACAAGGAATAACAGCCATAAGTTGTTTGAGAGTAGGTTCAGGACATTAGACATTAGAAGGCTCTATTTCACAGTCAGGGCAGCCAGGATCTGGAACCAACTTCCAAGGGAAGTGGTGCTGGCTTCTACCTTGGGGGTCTTTAAGAGGAGGCTTGACAATTACCTAGCTGGGGTCATATGAGCCCCTATTCTCTCCTGCCCAGGGCAGGGAGTCGGACTTGATGATCTACTTAGATCCCTTCCAAGGATACATCTATGAAGCTATGAGTCTATCCAGCCCCAGGCACTGACCCATGGGGAGCAAGAAGCACAAAAATGGTAGCATCTGTGCTGCTGAACTGGCTGCCACCAGGCCAATGATGCTATGATGTGTGCTTCTGCCACCCAGGATGTTCAGACATCCCATTACACTTCTGCCTGAACAGCTCATCTTATTTTTCCCCGTGGTCATGTTCTTTGTGTTGCATTTGCTCCAGGCCTGTGGTTCGTCTTCTTCATCCTGCACCTCTTCTAGATACCAGACTTTGCTGGCAGCTGAACCTGAGTTAGCAAAGGTCAGACTTAGTTCATTACAATGAACATGACTAATGTGTGGCAGGCAGCAATCTACATGCAAGCTTTTCACCCAGCACTAACGGTTATGCGAGTTTAGCCAAAAAGAAATGTGTGTGTGTGCATCTATGAAACTTTTTTGATACTGTGACCTTCTGAAGCTTACTTTGGTGTATCAGTGCTTTATGGTACCTTCTGGGATCCTTTGCCCAGATACTGCCTGGCTCAGATATATTACTGTTTATGGTTTTTCAGGTCTAGCTATGTCATTTTCTATCTTTCTCTACAGAATAGAGGGATTCTAGTATATGTGACTGAGAGAATCATGTGAATTACAGGCTGGCAAGGAATGCTGGCAAGGGAGACAGCCGAATGTAAACTCCAGGACATAGTGCGCTTGTGAGGGAAAGGGTTATGGAACTTCCTCATTTTGGGTAGAGACCTTAGTGACCGTTTAAGAAGCTCAAGAGAGAACTAGAAGGTGAGAGGTGAAAGCCCAGTGGGGGAGAACAGAGAAAAATGGGAGGAAGAGGTTTAGGAAGTGAGTCAATCATTTGTATCCTGCTGGGGTGAGAGGAAGAAGTGGGGCTAAGAGAAGTGGGGCCTCAGTTTTTCTTGAACTTCCATGTTTCAGTTCTTTTTTAACTTTTACCACCCTCAAAGAAGAGAAGTGTTAAACTTAGCTGGAAGGATAAACTTCTCTGCCAGGGAGAGGCATACTTAATCCTGTTGAC
Source organism: Crocodylus porosus (assembly GCF_001723895.1). Taxonomy (NCBI): domain Eukaryota; kingdom Metazoa; phylum Chordata; order Crocodylia; family Crocodylidae; genus Crocodylus; species Crocodylus porosus. The sequence continues at coordinate 79,727,848 of NW_017728948.1, forward strand.
TTCTATGCCATGAAAGCTAAACTGTGGCTATATAGCCTGTCTCTAATCCAATAAACCTTTGCAATGTACATGGATGATTCTGAGTTCTCCTGGGGTGCCTCATCTCATGCTTTTCTTTTAACAAGTAAAGAACAAATCTGTCAGAGCACACGTTCTAAAAGCCATTTTTTTCTTTTGCTCTTAAAGGCTAAGTATAGACAGTCAAAAAGCTTGAGGCTGAATCAATTCAGTCTTTGCAGGTTAGTCCAAACTGCAAAGACTGAACGGATAAGCCAGTGAACAGACATTCACTTTTGATTCTGGAAATGCAGCCACATGCCTACAGTGACCCAGGCCAGAATCTGGGTGGGGTGCTAGAGCATGCCTTCCTGCTTAGCTGGAGCAGATATCTTGGGCCAAGGCTATCCCATCCACCCTGTGAAGGGGGGATAGCAGGGAAGGTGCAAAGCATCATGAGATGCTGGGATACTGTGAATTAACTTGCATCTGTAAGGGATATGGGATAGAAGTTCAATACATTGATTTAACCTAAATCAGTTAACTCTGATACTTCATCTACCCAAGTTTATTTTAAGCCAGTTTTGGCCATTTTGAAAATGGTTTATGTGCACTGAACTTCAGTTGTGTTACAGATTTTAACCAGTTTCCAATCACTTATACTGGTTTATGTGCAACTTCTGTCCCTAGCCAAAGAGGGTGTATCTCACAGAGGCCTAACAAGCAAAGTTGGGGCCTGGGCAAACCCTTTGGGGAAGTGGTGTGGGGGATGGTGGGGAAGCAGGGCAGTACTGAGAGCAGGGAATGGTGAAGATTCTAAGAGTGGAGGGGAGTGTTTACCTTCCAAGAGGCATGGGGCGGGGGGGTGAGTAGTGAGAGTGAGGAAGCTTGTATGGGTTCTGAGAATGGGGCAGCAGTCTTACCCATTTCAGGAATTCTTAAACACTCTATGGCTGAGCTGCTGCTGCTGCTGCTATTACTATTGCCATTGCCATATGCTCTGCTCACCCCAGCCATTGCCCTTAAAGCAACAGCAGCAACAACCACCAGGGATTGTTATGGAGTTTCCAGTATAGATAAGCTGTGGTGTTGCTCTTACTGCTGGGGTACAGCCTCCTAACTTGGCACCTGGGGCAGATGGCCCTCTCACCCCCGCTACTTATGCTACTGATATCTCACACAGACAAAACTTAGCAATGAACACTCTGATTTTTGGTAATTAGTGGTAGTTGGGTGATTTCCTAACCTTCATGATGATATATCAAGTGCTTGATTCAAGGACCTCACAACTTCAGGACAAAATAAGTGATACTGGTATTAGCATGAGTTAAAATATACAAGTCATATGTTTTCAGTTATATTGTGTTATAAGTCATAGTTCATCTAGTCTGACCCCCTGCCACTGGCAGGAGTACGTGCTGGGATCACATGACCCCCGACAGGTGTTCGTCCAACCTCTTTTTGAATTTACCCAAGGTAGGAGCGAGGACCACTTCCCTAGGAAGTTGGTTCCAGATCCTAGCCACCCTAACAGTGGAACAGTGCCTCCTAATCTCTAACCTGAACCTATTCTCCAGCAG
>NW_017728948.1:79729784-79731812 GCF_001723895.1 Crocodylus porosus
ACAAGGTGCGGTTGGCTTTGCTGGCTGCAGTCTGGCATTGGCGGCTCATGTTCATCTTGGAGTCAATAATGACTCCAAGATCCCTTTCCACCTCTGTGCTCATCATTTACTTCTCAAAAGTTAAATAGAAATATAAAGTCCATAAATTGTAACAAATTGTGCAAATGACAATTTGCTGCCACTCTCCATGGGAGGGCATTGCACTCTAAAATGTAAGATGATTCTGTTATAATTTTTCCCTACCTGTAGTAGATTAATAAGGGAGAAGCAAACCCCATGTTCACATACAAAATTCTCAATCTCACTCAGCTAGCAATCCAAAAGTCCGGAACTTCTTTGGTCTAAAAATTTAATGGGAAATCTCATCAGACAAATTTTCCTGACAGACATTGGGTGCTACCTGGGTTTGACTAAGCTGGAAATACCACAAAAACAGGCTTTCTCATAGTGTTTCAAGAGTTCCTCACAGCTAAAACAGGGAAGTGTGGTGACATGTTCAAGCTGAATCCAGGACACGATATATGTAGCCAACCAAACTTTTTTTAGCTCCCACAAAATGTTTTGTTTGATTTGAGTCAAATATTGGTCAATTTTTCTAGCTCGTTCCCACCTAATACACCCCCATTGTTACCTCTCAGCTCTGTGTTCTTGGGGACCCCTAGCACAGAACACAGCCTGTCTGACTCACAAAGAATTCCCCACCCCTCCCCTCCTCTACCTAAACAAAAACTGATTATGAAAGACAATGAAGATGCAGTGGGAGACATACCTAAAGCCCTCCAGATAAGGGTGACAAGAGTGAAGCAACTGCCCTAGGTTTCATTTGCATCTGAGATGGAACCAGATGACAATTCATTTACATGGCAGATGGAGAACAGAAAGCCTGAAGCAAAGACTGCAGTGAATTCTGGGATCAGAAAAGCAGGGGAGCACTGCCTGATGGGGGATCTCTGCTCCAAGTGCTAATCAACCCACATTTACACCCACCCAGCTCAGCATTTATCAGACCAATTCTAATCTGGAGTTACAAAGGACTTCCCCCCCACACACACACACCTCTAAGCAGAAGTAAAAGTTTAATAGGCATGTCAGGCCGTACATTCCCTGGTCCCACTATGGGAGTCCTACTTAAACTTGATTGACTAAAACTGGATTGCCAAGTTAGGGAATGCTGAGGCAAAGAGACTGAGTCAGAGGGGGTATGGGCAACATTTGAACAATGGTTAAGGGTTCATCACAGTATCCAGCCCATTGGAGCCCTGATGACAAATGCTGTCATACTTTTCCCAGGATGACTGGTGGAAGTCCTCCCCACAAAAGTGTATAAACACTCCAATAGTTGCCTTAAGTCTGTTAAAAGACTACAGTAAGATCTGGAAAAGTCATGCTAAGCTGAGATTTATTCACAACAGGTAAAAATCCAAAACCCTGACGCTGCAAGCTATCTATTGTTTCTGAAGAAACAATGAGGTATCCCATCCAGTATATCCACTATCCATAGGAATTTCAAGCTGACTCCTAAGTGTCTAGTTACTCTTTAACCTTATGTTTTTCCTGGTTATTGATCAGTTTCTTGATATGTTCCAAACCAGATAACCCCTTGTCAATAGAAAAGACAATTATTTACACTATTAAAAGAATGCTTTGAAGAAGCTGAAGTGAGGGTATAAACATCTGTAAAAAAAAGCAGCGAAGTGTGCTTCAAGAGGAGAAATCTCTCTGTTATTCTCGAGAAGCTGGAAGAAACAGATCGTCTCCCTTCAAAGACTGTGCTAGGAACTTTACCTGTCAGCATTGGAACCTGAGTGCCTTGGACCGGTGAGATCCCAGCTCTCTCTTATCTCTCTAGGCATAGATTTCTGAACTTGAACTGTATTAGTGAAGCTTGAGCTAAGTTTCCCCAAATACTTAGTGAAACCAGGGTAGTATTGTAATTGTTTGTGTTTGTTTTTCCTTTGCATGTCTATTACTACTAGTACCATTATATATTTCATATACTTAGCAATAAATAACTTTTATAGTCAAACT
>NW_017728948.1:79732367-79739602 GCF_001723895.1 Crocodylus porosus
GGTGCTCTTTCCTGCCAAGGCAGGGGGTCGGACTAGATGATCTACCTAGGTCCCTTCCGACTCTAGCTACTATGAAACTATGAAACTATGCCCCAATGAACTGAATGCTGGCCCATGAGGATGTCAGCTGGACACCCAGCTCAATTCAGAGTGTCCCAGGGGCCGGGGTAACAACAAGAACTCACCGGCAGCACGAGTTGATGTCCCAAGGAGAGTCGCGCGGCTCGTGAGCCGGTTTTTTATACAGCTGTGGCCGGCCGGTGACATCAGCGTAGAACGCCGACCGGCGAAGAGAAAAGTGGCGGCGGCTGCAAAGGGAGAGGGGGATGGCCCCGAAGAGGGAAATCCGCTGACAGAGGAAGAAGAAGGTGAGGCCCCGCAGCATCCAGGGAAGGACGAGGAGCCAGAGCTGGAGGAACTGGAGGGAAGGAGCCGGTGGCAGCGTCCGGGAGTCAGCAGCAGACAAGAGGCATCTGGACCAGATCGCAGCAAAAGGAAGGCACCGCAGAGGACTCGCCAGAGCCAGCTGCACTCGGGGCGTGGTAGGGCGACAAGGATCCATAAGGAGGAGCCAGATCGGGGCGGGGTCGCTGCTGGGACCTAGGATGCCCCAGCCCATTAGAAAGCATAGGTCCTAGGGGCTGAGGGTCTGGAGCCAGATCCATAACTATAGAGGCTCGACCCTTTGAGTATAGGAAAAGGGGTAAAGGAAGGCAGCAGAGGGGCAAGAGGAGTCATGTGCCACCTCCTCAGGGCCAGCTCTGGAAGGTGGCGTAAGGCCGGGGTGCAGGGGTGGTTGGAGCCCCGTGTACATCTGTCGGGTGGACCTGGGCAACGAGAACCCGTCAGACGACTCCCCCCCATTGACGATACATCAAGACGTGGCAAGCGAGAGCGGGGTGGTGACGCAGTGAAAGAACATCCGTTTTGCCCTCAAGGGTCTCAGGGCACGACTGACATTCAAAGGGTGGCACCCTCAGGAGCGAGCAAAGCCCCACAGGCACACAGAGGTATTCAGTTTACCTGTGTGCTTGTATCTGACTGCAGTTTATTGTTGCTCTGATTAACTGATTCCTGGCATATGAGGGTTTCAGCCTGTCCATGCTAATCAACCTGGCCAGGTTAGGCGTGTCATGTTAATCTGTGTGTGTTTGTGTGTATGACTGATTTGGTGACTGGAGGAACCCAGCCCCATTGAAACTGAGTCCTGCAAGATAGCTCCATTGGGGGTGAGGACTTGCAGAAGGGAGATATTCAGCTCTGTATAGAAACACAAGTAACACAAGCAGCACATTGATAGAATTACAAAGACCCTACAAATGAATCCTCAACAAATGAGCACACCCCAAAGTGATGGGCAAATCTGGTAACACCATCAGCTAAAACACTTTTCAGAAAGCAGCTATTCAGCAAAATCATTTCAGAACATTATATTCTGACATGTGCTACTGGGTTTTCCATAATTTCATAAATTTCATAGACATTCAGGCTGGAAGGGACCGTGGAGGGGATCATCGAGTCCAGCCCCCTGCCCCACGGGTAGGAAGTCAGCAGGGATCATAGGATCTCAACAAGATAAACTTCCAAATGTGTCTTGAAGGCATTCAAAATGGGTGCTTGAACCACCTTTGGCAGAAGTCTATTCCAAACCTTGGGGTCTTGGACAGTAAAGAAGTTCTTCCTTATGTCCAGCCTGAATCAGTTGCGGAGGAGTTTGTGACCATTCAATCTTGTCATCCCTTGGGGCATTCTGGTGAACAGACATTCCACCAGATCCTGGTGAACACCCCTGATAAACATATAGGGCCACCAGATCGCCCCTGAGCCTGCACTTTTCAAGGCTGAAGATTCCCATGGCTCTCAGCCTCTTGTCATAAGATCTGTTTTCCTGACCTCTGATCATGCACATGGCTCTCCTCTGCACTCTCTCAAGCTTGTCCACCTCGTTTTTGAATTGTGGGGCCCAAAACTGGATGCAGTACTCCAGCTGTGGCCTCACCAATGCCAAGTACAATGGGAGAATGACGTCCTGGGATTTGCTTGAGAAGCATCTATGGTTGCAAACCAGTGTTTTGCTCACTTTACTAGCCACAGGATCACATTGAAGGCTCATGTTCATCTTGTGATCAATCATGACCCCCAAGTCCCTTTCCCCTGCAATGCTAACCAGTGTAGCACTGCCGAGCCTATAAGAATGCTGTAGGCTTTTCCTCCCAAGGTGGAGAACCTTGCATTTTTTGGTGTTAAACACCATCAGGTTCTCATCTGTCCATTTCCTGAGCCCGTCAAGGTCAGCCTGGATCACCCTCCTGTTCTCAGGTGTTGATGCTTTACCCCAGACTTTGGTGTCATTGGCGAACTTGGCCAGTCTGCTTCTGACACCAATGTCTACATCATTGATGAAAACGTTAAATAGTATAGGCCCTAGGACAGAGCTTTGAGGGACCCCACTGGTCACAGTGCACCACGATGATTGACTTCCATCAACCACCACCCTCTGGGTCCTACTGCGGAGCCAATTCCCCAGCCAGTGGACCATGGTGAGGCTGAGGCCGCAGTTAGCCAGTTTTGCCAAGAGGTGATCATGGGCTACCAGATTGAAGGCTTTTTTAAAGTTAAGATATATGACATCAATCTCTTCCCCCTTGTCCAGGTGATAGGTCACCTGGTCGTAAAAGGCCATGAGATTGGTCAAGCAAGACCTACCCGCAACAAACCCATGCTGGCTATCCCTCGGGATATTGCTGTCAGCTAGTCTGTTAAGAATGGTCTCTTTGATAACCTTTTCCAAGACCTTTCCCAGGATAGAGGTCAGGCTGATGGGCCTGTAGTTTGCCAGGTCTACTTTCCTTCCTGTCTTGAAGATAGGCACAACATTGGCTGGGAACAAATTTGTGAAAAACCTCCCATCTAAAAATTGCAACTGAATGCCAACAGTTCTCAGATGTGATCCAGCAAATTCAGCCTGTCTTTAAGTAATGATGCCGAAACGTTCTCTCTGGGAAAGCCTTTCCACCATTAGAATGACACAATTCTGAAAGCCCTTTCTGCTCCTAAACACACATTAAAATAAAAATGTAAATTAATAAAAAGAACAACACGAATAAAAATAAATAATAATAAATTCTACCCCAAGTCAAGTTTTCACACTGAAAACAAACACAGAGTAGGGACTCCACAAAAAATTCCAGGGACATTTTTTTCTTGGTATTGATTTGGTAGAAAAGTGCTCAAAAACTCCAGTGAGCACTACAGTACCTTAGTGTAAACCCCCAAAATAAGATATTTTTACAGAAGGCAACATTCAAATGCACTTTCTGTATTTATTAAACACGGCAAACTTGGTTCTAACAGCTATAAGATAATGATTGTACATGCAGTGCTGAGTTTCCATGGTAAGTACTTACAATGAGCTGCTCACAAAACATCTACAGGATTATTCACAGGAAGTATTTGGTGAATTATCTGAGTGATAAATTCATTGAGGAAAATAGCAATCTGCTTAGAAATTGGTGTGTATGGGGACAGGAAAAGGTGAAATATGTCCGGTAAATGATTTAACATGAAATACTTTTCTAAATCTAATGGATACTGTGTTGTCATTCTCTAAAGCATTATCTGCCATTTATGGTGGTCCCTACTGATTTAGGTATGATGATATAGCATCACATGTAGACATGCTCAGTAAGAGTTTCTGGGTAGGTGTCTATACATGCGGAGATTAGGGAGAAGATGTGCTCCCAGCTCCCTGCAGCCCTGCAATGGGCCCCTGCCTCTACTGGGGGGAGCTCCTGGCTACCCTCAGTGCTAGCCCAGGGGCTTGCAGAGAGTACCATGCCAGGAGAGAGCTGTCTCCTGGCCCCAGGTGGTGCCTGCTACTGGAGCAGAGACAATGTCCCCCTACCCCAGCAGCAGGGAGCTCCTGGCCCTGGCTCCCCAATCAGAGGCATGAGGCTTGAAAAACTTGCAGAGCAGGGAAAGGTCCCAGCCCCCTGCCCTGATATGTTGGTGGGGCAACTAGCAGCTAGCTTGCTGCTAGCTGCCCCACTGGCAGATTGGGACACGGGGCTGGGACCTTCCCCATCCCGGCAGCAATTTCCAAGCCCCGTGCCTCAATCACATGATTGGGGTATGGAGCTCGGACCTGCCCCTGACCGGGACAGTTCCCAGGCAACCCCAGGCTGCATGGGGAAGCCTGCACATGCAACCCAGAGCTGGCTGGGAACTACCCAAAACAAAGCAGTCCCCAGCCATCTCCAGGATGCATGTGCTTCCCCACATAGCCTGGGGATGGCTAGGAACTGTCCTGGTTAGGGGCAGGTCCCAGCCAGCTCCAGACTGGGTGGGGAACTGTCCCCATGCAGAGGGCTCCCAGTCCCTGTTCTGCAATTGCAGAGTGCGGGCTGGGAAGCTTGTTCTCAATCCCTGCTCCACAATTGCAGAGAAGGGGATGGGAACAAGCTCCCTGCCCCCACTCCACGATCATGTTTGGGGAGCAAGGCCTGGTTAAGCTCCTTGCTGTCAGGGAAGGGGGATACTGTCCCCATCTGTACACTCATGGTGGGGGCTAGGGAGCTTGCTCCCCACCTGGCTCTGTAAGGACAGAGCTGGGGAGGGAACAGGATGGGAAGCTTGTTCCCCCCCACCTCCACTCTGCACACGTGGAGTGGGGGAGGGGGAAGAAGGTCCCAGTCCCCACCAGCAGGGATCTCCCAGAACCAGCTCTGCAACCGCTGGGCCACTACTGGGTGATGCTTATCTTCCAGTCCAAGCTTCACAGTCACGGGGCTCAGGCTGGGAGGCCCTTGTGTCCCAGCAGCACCACAGAGCTCAGGCTTCAAGATAAGCATCTTTCAGCAGTGGCTGAAAGTCCAAGTCCCCAACTGTGGATCTCAGGCTGCATGGTTTTGGAGCTGCTGCTGGGAGATAAGGGTCCCATGACCATGAAGATCAGGCTGTCAGATAAGCATTTCCCAGCCCCCTGTTCCCCAATCACAATCTCAGAGCAGGGGGCTTAGAGCTCCCTACTGGCAGGGCAGGGGGACATTGTCCTCATCAAGGCTCCTGTGGCAGAGCCCACCCTGGCAGCAGGCAGCTTACAGGGGTGGGAAGCAATTTCCCGTCCTCTGGTGGGCAGCTGACCGGGAGCAGATTTTGCTCCTGGTCAGGCGTCTACATGAGTACTATGATGCTGTTACTAATGCTGAGTAAAGTTTCTACTTGCATTTGCAGGTAGCAAATTTACTCCATATTAGGGAGGTTTACTGAGAAGTAAGCGTATGCACATTTAAATGCAGGTGCTTATTTCACAGTAAATATGCTAATACAAAATTAAGTATCTCATGTAGACATGCCCTCTTTTTGCCTTTTGCATCTCAAAACCAATTTATTCAAAATTCAGGGTTTCACATTGTATTAGTTTTTTTAATAACAGCATCCTACACTACCTCAGTAGTGTAATTATTGTAAGTATAGTGTCTTAGATCAGTACTGGGGTATAAAAGGGTGTGTTTATAAAGGTTACTGCTGCATGAGTGGGAGTTTTTAAATCTCCTCCAACTCTTTCCATATTTATGGAGTATGTATTCACAGGGTCCAATAGTATTACCATTTGCATAGTCTGAAGAGGAGAGATTAGATTTATCAGCATTTTTTTAAATGGATGTTCTTCAAGAATAGCCCCCAGAAAGCAGAGGCCAATGCAGTAAAGGCAGCTTCATTAATCATCTTCACCATTTGAAATAAGGAAGAATAAATAAATAAACATCATAGCATCATGATCATGTATCAACGGTTATTTTAGGTCAGGCCCACATTAAACATAATCCCAGAGATGTCAGGAGCTGTGTCATGGATGTTTATATAAACATTTTTTTTTATGAATGGAGGCATATAACCTTACATTCAGCTATATAATAATGCTATCAATAATATCAAAGTGCACATATGACAGTGCAATGAATTAATCCTGTGTGGATTAACCTTTCTTTAAAGTACAGATTTAGGGACATTGGTGTTCTGTTTTAGTAGGTGATGGAAAATGTTCTGGTGACACCAAGTTTAAATGTTTCAAATAGTGCAGTGGGCCAACCCATATGTCTCTGAAACAGGAAAGAATATCAATACAAATTGATATATCTACAATAAAGTCCATCAGTAAAGAAAAACTCCATAGAAGCATCAGCTTTCAGGAATTACTTTGAAAATACTTCATCAATTATCCAAATGCTATTCATCCCAATTATTCAGTTATGTGAATGCAGGATTCATTGCCAACCTGCATTGCGTGTGGTTTAATGTGAGAGCAATGGAAATTAAAAAGAAACAGTTTTAATGATTGAGAAAAAAATTGAAATAATCAAGACTCAAAGAAGTTTAATCTGTTTCAAACCTGCTTTAGACTTTGGTATTGGAGTACATTTATTTAATACGTGTTTCATTAACCAAACAGATTTTGCTACCCAAGAGTTCAGATAATTGACGTTTCACTGTAGTATGAAGGAGAAATTTCTCAGAAAACTAGTAGCGGTGTCAAGGGTGGCAACCTTAGCAAATGGAGGGAGGAGGGGGTATGATGGAATAACATGAAAAGAGGTGAACTGGCTGCCCAAAGAGTTACTGCTAGGATTGTGTTTGCTACAAAAATTCAAAAGCCTGGAAACCTTAGACTTCTGTGATTTGATTGGATGATGTACCTCACATCCTTTTCTCTCCTCCCCTGCCAAAAATCTAGTTGTTACCTGAAAAACCTATAATTCTTAAAAATATACAATTCAGCAAAAATGATCTTGTGCTTCAGAATTTAGAAATACCATCTGTTTTACTATGAAGTAATTCACTCCCAAAAGATTATAGGCACAGACTTTGATCCCATGAAGAGATCAGCCATAAACATCACTTTTAAGCTCCCTTGAACACAGAACAGCATGTAGCTATCACCTATCATAGTGCTAGTCTTGACAGAGGAGGTTGGACTCCCCAGGAAGAATGGACATGTTCTGATATGTGCTCTGCAGCAATTGGGACCAGTTCAACATGGGGTATAATGGATGATGTTGCATCACATAAATAGGTAAAGGCATGGCCAACCATGCTCTGGAGCTCAGAGATGCACACGGGATTGTGCCTTTGGCATTTCATAGATTTCAAAGATTTCATAGACATTAGGTCTGGAAGGGACCTCGGAAGATCATCGAGTCCAGCCCCCCACCCAAAAGGCAGGAAGTCAGCTGGGG
>NW_017728948.1:79740354-79748561 GCF_001723895.1 Crocodylus porosus
AAGGCTTTTTTGAAGTCAAGATATATGACATCAATCCCTTCTCCCTTGTCCAGGTGATAGGTCACCTGGTCATAAAAGGAAATGAGATTGGTCCAGCAAGACCTACGCACAACAAACCCGTGCTGGCTATCCGTCAGGATGTTGGCGTCAGCCAGTCCATTAAGGATGGCCTCTTTAATAAACTTTTCTAAGATCTTCCCCGGGATAGAAGTCAGGCTGATGGGCCTGTAGTTGCCGGATCCACTTTCCTCCCCTTCTTGAAGATAAGCACCACATTGGCCTTCTTCCAGTCTTCAGGCACTACACCAGAGTGCCAGGAGTCCTCAAATATCTGTGCCATGGGCTGGGCTATGATGCTCACCAGTTCCTTGAGTACCTTGGGGTGTAGATTGTCAGAGCCAGCTGACTTGAAGGTATCCAACCTCTCAAGGTGTTCCTTTACAAGGTCAGCATTGATGAAGGGCAGGGGATTTCAAGTGAGTTCTCAGTTTTATCCCAAGAACTAGACCATTGTTTCCAATAGGTTTATGCAAATCTGGAGTAAGGACAAGTAATATGATAGCCCACCTGAAGCATGCAAATATATTACAAATTAGTGCTAGTCAACCCTCTGTCAAAGGTATCTGTTCAACTTGTATCTGAACACTGATGTATTCCCTGTATAACCACTAAGTGAGTGTCCCTTGTACACGTATACATAGATCATTGCAGCCAGAGTCCTACAAATAGCAATGGATGAATAAGAAACTTCATCAATAAAGAACTAATCTTCTTTCTCTAAACAGGGCAGGCAGAGGTCAGGGAAGCATGGCATACAAATGTCAACTCTTAAGTCATGAGAAGATCAGTCTCACCAGTGTCTCTTGCCCATGTTGTTCACAACGTTCTTCATAAACTTCATGTTCCTTTCCCAGAGCTAGATCTCTGATTCTGATCTGATGAGGTAGGAAATCTAAAGGACTATGTTGAGATGTTGTCTTCATAGCTCACAAGCACAAGAGGTTGTCCTTCAAGAGCAAAGCTTCCTTTGGCAGGGGACCAGACTTGATGATTGTACTGGTCCCTTCCAGTTCTGATTCCATAAGTTGTAGGCTCAGGATATGAGCTGAATTGGTAACCCTGGAAACAAACACACACAAACACGCCTTGTTGATTTATAGAATTGGGATGGCATGCACAGTTTGTCAACACATTTCTCCTCATCACCTCACCAACATGCTTCAGACCTTCCATGGATGTGAGGTCAGGGCACCCTTGGACTTTCTGTTGGGAAAAACAATCTATGCCTATCTAGGGACTGAACTTTGATCACCAGTTCATCTCACATAACCCCACACAGAAGAAAATGAGGTTTCACTACCTTTGTGTATTAGGTTAAATTAAGTGACTAGGTGCTTATTTCTTTAACCATCCAATGAACCATTCAGTGTTCCCAAGTTTATGGTTATCATTAGGACTGTGCAAAGCTTCAGGTGGTGATTCTATTCAGAGGAGATTCAGCCCCATTCAGTGGCCAAATCTCCAAATCTGTATCAAATTAGGGGACCAATTAAAAGGTCTGAATCAATCTGAAGCTCTCCGAATCTTCGGAAAAGATTCAGAGAGCTTCGATGGTTCGGATAGTCCCTGGTGGCTGCAGCAGGAAGCTGCAGCCAGACTCAGAGCTGGTAAGTAGGGGATGTGGCAGGGGGGGCTGGGGGAAGGGACCATGGGGGCACCCCTGCCAGCACCCAGCCCCTGCCTGCTCCCTCAGCCCCCTACCCCCCAACCACTACCTCAGCACCCCCCCATGGCTGCCCCACCTGCCGTGGCTCCAGCCCTTTAAGGAAAAAAATGGAGAAAAGCCCCAGGACTCACAACTCCTGCAGCAGCCTCTGGGCTTCAGGGGGCTTGTGCAGAGCCCCCCCCACCACATGGCATGGGGCAATGGGGGGCAGTGGGGATCGCCCCCACTCAGCAAGAACCATGAGTCCAGGGTTTTTGTCATCTTTTTTTTCTTAAAGGCCTGGAACTGCAGGGCAACCATGGGGGGTCTGGGGGACCATGGGAGGGATCGGGCGGGCTCCTGTAGAGCCCCCCATGCAGCATGGGGCAGTGGGGGGCAGCTGAGATCACCGTCCCACCCAGCAGCACCTGGTGAGTGGGGCTTTCTTTTCCCCAAGTGCCAGGAGCTGGGGTGGGTGGGGCAGTCATTGCTGGACTGCGGGGGATGGGCCTGGCTGACTCGGAGACTCAGAGATTCTGCAGCAGCTGAATATCTGAATCAGATTCAGCTGAATTGATCTGGGACAGTGCTTTGAATCACTGAATTGAATCACTGTTCCCCAAAACAGCCGAATCCAAATCTGAAGTGAATACTAGCCGCTTCGCACTACCCTAGTTATCATTATCCTCTCTTGAATAACTGGCTTCTTTAATGGTAACCCAGTAGTAACCCAATAGCACTGACCATCCCTGAAATGAGATTTTGCTGCCTGTTCTCATTTAAAAAGCTTACTAGAATGGAGTTTTCAGCAGTGATATAGAAATTAAGTTTATTTACTTATATACTAAAATCACATATGCACCTTATTCTATGATAAACAATATGATTAAAATGAGGGAAAATCTACTTTTTCATTCAGAATCTTGTGCACTAAAAAATTTTTTGTTGCTACAAAAATACTTTTTTATAAAAACAAACTTTTTTCATTAATTGTCAATATTATCTAAACTTTCCATTTTCTGTTATATTTTAATAATTATATTTACCCAAAAAAGTTGGAAAACAGTTTGTTTACTGAAATTTCTTAGTGAAAATCAGGTTCTCAACAAAAAAAGGATAACATTTTAGTTAAAAAGATCACCAAAAATTTGCTGGAAATGAAGGCTATATTTCAATTTTCTGCAAAACAGAAATAATATCGAAGTTACAAAATTCACCATGGGCTCTTGTTACCATTTTTTAGTACTGAGAAGAAAGAGAATACTTTTCTAAATTATATATTTTTGGAATTGTATTTAATTTCTCTTGACATCTCCTGAAAGCAAGTTGAAGATTTTCTGTGAGAGTTAGTTACTAATCTTCCTTGCCCAATTAAAATTCCCTTTTTAAGTCGTCAACATTGAGGAAAGTGATTTTAGTTTTAAAACACTAATTTGATATGTTGTGGTTCATTTTATTTATTAACCAATTTGTTATTGGATTGATTTCTTTAAGTGCTAAGTTTTAAAAAGGAAATGCTGACACAACCTTAAGTATAACCATAATAGAAAGTGCTATTCTAATAATTCAGCTGAATAAATACAAGCTACCATTTAGTTATTTTCCCAGGAACTGAATAAACAGCTACTTCCTTTTTAGTGTCTCTTTTTAAAATTAAAGTTCCACAACCAGCTAATCTTCACTATAAAATTGTCTATTAAAATAAAACACAACTTTTCTTTTGTTTATTTTACAGAATAGTTGTGGTTCCATATTAGTCATGTAAAAAAACCCTCACAAAACACATAAACCTATTTGGCAATGAACCAGAATTTCACTTATTACAAAGCAATGTTTCTGAACATACAGTGAAACTTTTATATGAGTAAAAGATGGGCTAAGCTGAAAAATACATTTGCTGATCCATATTTCAGAAGCTCAGGACTGTTTGACTACAGGGATTTGGTTCAAACTATTGTTTTGGAGGACCTGGTCATACTCTATAGTTAAGTTTAAGTTAACATGGACACCTAACTTGTCATTTATGAAGAATTGTTAGTATTCTCCCCCCGTTCCCTCAAAATAACAGGACTTGTTGAGTACTGAATGACTTTTCTGATAATTTATAAGTGGATCCCTTAAGGGGTTTATGAATTAAATTTATTTTAAAAATGAATCCTGGTATCCGATTTTTTTTCTTTTACCTAAGTCTATCGGTTAAATCCTTTGCTGCTAAAAATCATCATGGGTCCACTTACCCTTCAGTGGAGCTAAAATGTTTTATAACAGGTGATGTTAATCTGGCTCTGAATTTTAAAATTCTGTTTAATCAAACCTAAAACCACTAAAATGTACAATTGTTTGGCCATTGCATTGTGTTACTACAGGCAAAGTTAAGGTCAATTAGATGTCTTAACTCTAAACATACATACTTCAGCATTGGATCTGTTCAGAATTATTTTTTCTCCCACAGTAAACTGGACCCTTAGTTGGAAAAGCTGTTTGTCTTTTTAACCAAACTGAAATAAAATTAGGAGGTACTTTCCCAAAAAATATAATTTAACCCAAAATGCAATTTTTTTTATTGAAAACTTGTTTGGACAGAAATTTTTTAACCAGTTTTACTTAACTTACCTGGATTTTTGCTACATTTAACATGTATTTCTTTGACTGAAAACACTTGTTTTGGAGCTAATGGCAACACGATCTTAATTCTTCTTTTTACTTATAAATTACTGATGCGTACTCTCAGGGCCTGTCTACATTGCAGAGTCTCTGCAGCTATATGTCAGAAGAGCCCCCTAGTGGAAATGTGGCATGTGCTGCCAAAAGGCAATATTCAGCTGGTTGGTTTAATTACTCCACCTCCTGAAATGACAGGATCTCAGCTGACACAATCCCTGTTAGCATAACTGCACCCACATCAAGGATTTTGTTGACATAGCTGCATCAGCTAGAAGGTGTGATCCTTTTCAGACCGCTGACCAACATAGTCATGTCAGCAAATCTTTGCAGTGTAGATCAGACCTCCAGCTTCATTTCATTTCTAAAAAAATTGCTTGAACATACAAACTCCTTTGGTTATATTGACCAAATCCTCAACTTAAACTACCATAGCTTCAAAGATGTCCATGCATCTGAAGATCTTGTCCATTACTTTGATGCTCAGACACATATTACAATGGGAGATGTCCATTATAAAACAACAGTTAAGAATTTTAGTGGAAAGGATAGAGCCAGACTGAGTCCTTTCGCAACAGAGATATCTGTACAATATGCCTCTAACAAAAGTTTGCTAATTCAGATTTTCTGGTTTTCATTCAAGGCACTTCCTATTTTAATTTAGCTAACAGCCACTCCTCTGGGTGGCTGGTGTAACAGTTCTTGAGTTTTCACACTCTTTAGCTGTACTAATTACTGGCTTTTAAGCAACTTAGGCTTTTTGTTCTTCTTTGTTAACATGACAGCAAGTGGGTGGCAGCTATGTCAATCAAGTCAAATATAGAAACCTAGCATGATATTGCCATTAATGTCTTGTTAATTTCATAGCCATAATTACAGCAGTTTAAGATAACAATTTCTTTCATGATAATGACATCAGATACATTTGAACCTATTTTCTCCCCATGACTATATGGGTTTTTTTTCTTGCAGTGTGTGTGGAGTAATTAAAGAAACAATCCAAATAGTTGTTTGGAGTGGGTGGGTGGGTGTGTGTGGGAGAGAGAGAGAGAGAGAGAGAGAGAGATTACAGAAGGAATATAGTTGATGAGGAGAAACAGAAAATTAGTTATATGTCCATGGTCTCACGACTTTCTAGGCTTTGACCTCAAAAATCTGAAACCATCCATGAAAATTAAGAAACTGTATTAAACCCGCTTCGGGTTGAGAGTAACCTTCTGATGGACACTCTACAGCAGAGCAGTTGCTGATAAGCTTTCTTAATGGGAAGAGGACAGGTGTTAGACCTGATCCCATTGTGGCTTAGACTTGTTTAATGCTTTTCCATTAGTCTTGATCTGTTCTCCAAGCTTTCCACCTGCATAACTAGCAAGTCATATGAAGTAGAAATATGTTGTCATTTAAAATTGTAATTAATGATAAAATTTTAAAAGGTCAACATTTTAACAAAAGTGGAGTAGGGGGGGATCCATTTTTTTCAAACAATCCCCCTCCTGCCTTTTTTTTACCTGCTCAATTGGCAGCAAAAAGGGAATGCAAATGGTATCTCTGTGAGCTGGGGCTCTTGAGAATTTAAACTGTGATTATTCATTATGAACGTTAGGTTGTGTTCATTGTGAATTAGATTGTGAATGTTCATTGCTTTTGTTGCCTGTTGAATGAAAACTTCTGAATATATAAAGATCATTAGCAATGTAGAAATAGAAGTGATCTTTAGAAATAGATTTAAATAGGTGGAAAAATTAGTATATTGACCAAGATCACTTATGCAGATGAGCAAAATGACACTTAATTAAAAAGTAGGCTAATTTTTATATTTATTGCTTTAATATTTAGAGTTGTATAAGCAACTACAATGCACATGGATTCTGTTGGACAAAACTGACTCTTCTTTTATGTGAAACAAGTATTTTTATGTTTTCCATGACAAATGTGGTTAGTCTGGCTAAAATCTTAACCTCAGTGAAGTCAAGGGGAGTTCTGCCACTGGCTTAAATGGGGACCAGAATTTTACCCTAAAACTCAATACAAATAGAGATTTGCAGCAGGGAAAATAAATAGCCATTTTAAAACCTCTATAAGAACTCACAGAATATCTAAATCTCAGTTTAGCAAAGCATGTAAGTAGAGTGCTGAGTACTTTCAACTTCATTGGTATATAGCACTTCACAGGATTGTGCCCTATATTAGTTTATTTTTTAAATAATTGTGTATGGAAAGAAATACAAATATTTGAAATAGTATAATAATAGAAAATTATGTCCACTTGATCACACCCTCTTTTGTATTAAGAGTCATCCTTCTTTCTGTTCATCTGCTTAATAATCCATTTCACATTGTATAGTACAGCTGTTTTCCTATTTCCTGGAAATTACCCTTACTTAAAAGGTTTTACCAATATAGTTATGTTGGTAGAGTTCGATACAAGAAAAATTCCATCAGTGAAGACACAGCTCATACCAGTAAGAGGTCTTTGCTGGTATAGCTTAAACTTGTTCCCCCACAAAAAATATAATCTGTAATGGCAAAAGGAATTTTACAGGCAGAACTGTGTTTGCATTAATAAGGTTTGCTGGAATAGTCATGTAACTAAGTGGTGCAGTTGTAGTTTAACATTCCTAGTAGACATTGTTATGTCAGCAAAACTTTTAAGACCAAACCTAACATATTAGGACAGGAATGGCCAACTGGTGGCATGCCTGACACAAGTAGTATGCACACATTGTACAGTGAAAGATTTGGCAGGGAGCAGAGAGCAGAGCAGCAGATCAGGCAGGGGAATCAGATCAGAGTGGTACTCAGGGAGAGTGTCTGCCCAAAAAGATTGTCCCCCACTGTATTAGAATATCACTTAGGCTTCTAGTTTTTCCTTGGTTGAAATTATAGGGAAAGTGTCACTTCACTGTAAAGTGAGCTAACAAATGACACTACAGGTATTGCATTAGAATGCAGAATGCTGTTGTAAGGTTTATACTAAATTTTTCTTATAATTAATGTAAAATTCCAGACTTTTTTATGCAGATAAACTTGTTAAAGATTCTCAATAAAAAAAATCATGGGAAAATATCATTTTGACCACATTTTTTCACCTAGAAATTTATAAATGAAGTAAAACAAACATGTTCTGTTCCAAACTCAAAATTCAGTTTTCATAACCTGAAAATCTTTCAAAACTTAATCTTTTGGTTTTTTTCCTGTTTCCTTTGTCACCATTAAATGCCATAGAACAAATGGGGTTGAGGTTTGGGAGGGAAGGTTATTCCTTTCCATTATATAATTTCTCAGAAAATCCTTTGGAAAAGGAAGGATTCACATAGTTTTCTTCTTTTCTTTTGCCACTCTGTGGCAGGTCCTGGCCTCCAGGGGTAGCTGTAATGCCCGTAGTGGCCACTTGACTCCTGGTCACATTCCAGCTCCTTGGGGTACCCTACTATCCTTCTCACCTGCCCCTCTCTTGCTGCCAGGGCTTGAGCACTGGCCCTCTCAGCTGAAGACTACCTCAGATAGTACTCAGAATCTGGGGTGCCTCCCAGGCATCCCTGTCTGGCTTCCTATTGTCCCCTCCAGCCACTAGCTGGTCGTCTCATGAAACTGCAACAAACAATGCAGACTCTCCATTAATGCTGATCCTCCATTAAAGCTGACCTCGTGAAGGAACACCTTGAGAGGTTGGATACCTTCAAGTCAGCTGGCCCTGACAATCTAAACCCCAGGGTACTCAAGGAACTGGTGAGCATTACAGCCCAGCCTCTGGCATGGATCTTTGAAAACTCCTGGCGCTCTGGTGTAGTGCCTGAAGACTGGAAGAAGGCCAATGTGGTGCCTATCTTCAAGAAAGGGA
>NW_017728948.1:79751021-79754366 GCF_001723895.1 Crocodylus porosus
CGAACGGTTATAAACTACTCCAAGACCATTTCAGGCTGGACATAAGGAAGAATTTCTTTACTGTCCAAGCCCCTAAGGTCTGGAACAGCCTGCCATCAGAGGTGGTTCAAGCACCTACATTGAACACCTTCAAAAGCAAATTGGATGCTTATCTTGCTGGAATCCTATGACCCCAGCTGACTTCCTGCCTTTTGGGTGGGGGGGCTAGACTCGATGATCTTCGAGGTCCCTTCCAGTCCTAATGTCTGTGAAATCTATGAAATGCAAGCCAAATGCTTAAAATAAAACAGAGTTTCCTCTGGGTCACTATGCCATTACAGAAGCCTTCTCTCCACTCTTTGGACCTCTCTGAGCCCCTGGAGTCCCTGATCTGGCCTTCAGTTTATATCTTTTGTCTGCCTGAGCTTGCAGGAGCTCTCCACCCTGCAGAGGTCCTGGCTGCACTTCCCCTCTTCCTCAGAAACCCAGGCTTCTATCCCCTGAGCCCTTCCCTTCCTGGTCAGGTACTTCCCTGACCCACTGCAGGTGCATCCTCATACCAAAGCTGCAGTTGCTCCCTACTGCCTTCCCTCCTGCACCTAATCCCTGTTGAGATGCCTGGGGCCCTTTCAGTTGCAGTCTTCCTCTTAAAGTAACAGGTGTTCCTGACTCCCTGTTTGACACTTCAGTTCTTTCAAAGTTGAGAACAGAAAAGGGTAAAATTTGGAAGACCAAAGTGCAATTGGAGTTGCAGCTAACAAGAGACATGAAGGGTAACAAGAAGAGTTTCTACAAGTATGTCACCAACAAAAGGAAGGTTAGGGAAAGTATGGGTCCTTTACTGAATGGGGGAGGCAACCTAGTGATAGATAAGGCAAAAAAGGCTGAAGTGCTCAATGTCTTTTTTATCTTAGTCTTCACAAGCAAGGTCATCTCCCAGATTACTGAAGCTGGCAGCACACTTCGGGGAGGTGAGCAGCCAACGGTGGTGAAATAATAGGTTAAGGACTATTTAGAAAAGATGGATGTGTACAAGTCCATGGGGCTAGACATGATGCACCCAAGGCTGCTGAGGAAGTTGGGCGATGTGATAGCATAGCTGCTGGCCATTGTCTTTGAAAACTCATAGTGATCATGAGATGTCCTGGACAACTGGAAGATAGATATGCTGGAGGGTGGGGCTAGGATTCAGAAAGACCTTGATAAATTGGACGACTGGACCAAAGAAATCTCATGAGGTTCAATAAGAAGTGCAAAGTCCTGTACTTCGGTTGGAACAATCCCATACACAGGCTGGGAGCTGACTGGCTAAGCAGCAGCTCTGCAAAAAAGGACCTGGGGTTACAGTGGATGATAGACTGACTATGAGCCAACAGTGTGCCCCTTTTTGTGAAGAAAGCTAACAGCATACATGGGTGCTTGACTAGAAGTATTGCCAGTGGATCAAGAGAAGTAATTCTTCCCCTCTATTTAACACTGGTGAGGCCACATCTGGAGTACTGTGTCCTGATATGCTGCCCTGCTCCCTTCCCCCCACCCTGCTACAGAATGGATATGGAGAAATTGGAGACAGTCCAGTGGAGGGCAATGAAAATGATTAAGGGGCTGGGCCACATGACTTATGAGAAGAGGCTAAGGGAACAGGGCTGGAGCTAAACAGTTCTCAATAGTGGCAGATAACAGAACAAGGAGCAATAGTCTCAAGTTGTAGAAATGAAAGTTTAGGTTAGATGTTAAGAAAAACTTTCTCACTAGCAGGGTAGTAAAGCACTGGAAAAGGTTACCCACAGAGGTGGTGGAATCTTCATCCTTGGAGGTTTTTAATACCCAGCTGGACAAAGCTTTGGCTGGGATGATCTATTTGAGGATGGTCCTGCTTTGAGCAGGGGGTTGGACTAGACTTCCTGAGATCCCTTCTAACCCTAAATTCCTATGATTCTATGAATCTAAGGGGAATAAATAAATAGCAGAGATAAAAATGAATATTATTTTCTTTAAAAAAGAGGAAAGCAGAACTTCGCACATGAAATATTAGAGGGGAAATCCCAATTTATAGGGGACAAGGAGAATGTTGAATTATTTTGAAAAAAATGACAAGTTCTTACATATCAAACCCAGCAAAATGGAAACAGCTTTAGAATTTTAATTTTTTTTCACCAAATTGCTTTTTCATTTTCAGTCAACTCAATAAAATAATGATTTGGGACAAATCAAGTACATGTTTCCTGTTAGCTTATTTGGACATTAATGCTCATATTCATAGTAGTGAACACTGCTGGAATAGCAGGGAGATGAACTAGACCAGTCGTAAGGAGCAACTCTGAACTATCACAAATTGATGATCCAGTGAGGTCCATCTGTTCTTTTACACTAGAGAAGAATACCACCTAGTACTTAAAATATAGGCCTGGTGGTCATGACCTGAATCCTGTCATTGATTTGATGTGTAACCCTGAACATAACTGTCTGTGTCTCAGAATTTCAGTCTATATACTAGGAGATAACACCTATCTCACAACATGAAAGCATCAAATCTGATGTGGTGCATGGCATCTGTTTAACAGTGCACAAAAGCACTGCACAATAGTTTAGGAAAAAAAGATGAAAAAATATCTTCCCCGTCAGGAAAGAGAATTTTAGGTAGGCAGAAAGTAATTGTCCAAAGTATTTTGAGTTCAAAGGCTTCTGTCCTCATTATTATTAAAAAATTAATCTCTTTAAAAAGCAAAAACACAACCAACATAAGCAAGCATTTATTCCAGTTGTATAAGATAGTGTGGTTCTGATGTTATTTCTTCTTAACACTGGGCTACTGTGGGACTCATTACTCATAACCAGTCCTCATAGCAAATGTAAAAGTCAATATCAATAGACACTAACAATTAGGGCTTTGCAAAGCTTCGTGTACTGATTCGATTTGGAGGAGAGGGAGCCAAATCTCTGAATCTGAATCAAATCAGGAGACCAGTAAAAAGGTCTGAATCAATTCAAAGCTCTCCAAATTGATTTGGAAAAAATTTGGAGAGCTTCGAAGATTCAGGCAGTACCAGTTCCATGCTGGTAAGTAGGTGGCGGGGGAGGTGAGGGCTGGTGGAGGGGGAAGGGAGTTATGGGGGGCCACCCACCAGGCCCCATCCCCTGCATGCTCTCCCAGCCCCTCTGAGCACCCCCAACCCCTGCCTGCTGCCTGGTCCCAGCTCCCAGTTCTGTAAAAAAAAAGGCCCCAATTCACTGACTGCTACCAGGCAGCAGGATGATCCTCACTGCCCCCTGATTTCCCGTGCTGAGGAAACCTGAGGCTGGGCCCTCCAGGCAGATGCTCCAGCACCAGGGATCCAATGCTGGTGAGTAAGGGGTTGGGGGGGG
>NW_017728948.1:79754466-79760307 GCF_001723895.1 Crocodylus porosus
GCACAAATGGCAGTAGTGCCGCACAAAGGCCAACCCTGCAACCGCAGTCCACTGGCAGCTGGCCTCTACTGGCTCTGCGGTCCGCATCTGAGTCTGGCAGGAGCACAGCAGCTACACTGCTGCAGTAGGTAGAGGGTGCAGGGAACTCTCAGAGCTGCTTCAGTAGTCCAGCTGGTACATGAGGTAGTGTCCCCAGGTACAAATTGGCTGGGCCCCAGAAGCTCCTGAGAGCTAGTAGCCCTGAGCTACTTACCAGGGCAGCTTTTTATACTGCTGGGGCCAGGACAGGGCAGCTTTTTATACTGCTGGGGACAGCGCAGATGCTGGCCCCGGGCTCTAGCTTCCCCTGGCTGAAGATCTGGGGGGAGATAGGCAGGTTTATTTTGCCCCAAGTGGCACAATTTGCTCCACAACAAAGTGCATGTCCAAGTATGTGCGCTGAAGCAAAAAGCCCTGGCTCAAACTTGCACTGCTTCTATCTGAGCTGCTGCAAGCGCATGTGCTTGCATGTGTGGGCATGCCCAAAGGGACTGAAAGGAAAAATAAAGGATACCTCTTTCACTCCAAACTCAACTGGCTTGTCACCAAAATGATTGATCAGTAGAAGAGTTTGGTAGCAAATCCAGTCACTGGTAAAAATTGTGTATTCCTCTTTATTAGTCATAAAACAACTCTAAACCAAAACTAAAGTTTGTGTTGGAACATTCCACATATTTTATAAGATTTGAAATGTGAACCCTCATTCAACTTAAAATTTTGCATCTAGCCTTTACTTCTATAATGGAATGAAACAAAATTTAAGATCTGAACAGATTTGAACTTTGAGGTGTGAAGAGATGAATACCAAAACCAGAATCTGTGGTCTTGGCCAGTGTAGTTCATCTCTAGTTTTTATAGCTGTTGCATTAGTAGCAGCTGTCATTTAGATTGTTCAAGTATCTCATTATGCTGTTGATACAGCTAATTAATACAAAAGATGTCAGCCAGTAAGTTTCAGCATTAAACACAATGAATATGAAAATACAGTACATGGCTTCTGTATGCAGCATTGCATCAGGAGAAAAACATATATCTCTATCACACATCCTTTTGTTATCCATCTTTAACTGTTCTTTCACTATTTGAAATTTGCTCAACTGAAAGAGTTGCAGATAGATTGATTGTGAACTGATTTATGATCCTTATTGCACCAGAGAAGTAATTTTATGCATATAACTTCTTTTACAATTACCTCCACAATGATTTCAAAGGAGTTCACTGCTTATAGGGGGCCATCAATAAGTGGCACTTGCATATTCATCTATTTCAATCTGACATTTTTTAAAGACTCAGGGGAATAGAATAGAACCAGTGGAAATTAATTTTTTCAGCAAGTTTGCTTTTTCATTTTTTTGGATGGCTGAGCCTTGGTGAAGGTTTTTAAACTGGCAGTACTCTTAAGTCCACAAATAATGATAGCTAAAGGTTTCCTTTAGAGAACAGAGATTTTTCAGTATCATCCTCACCTTTTCATTCAGTTGAATGTAAATTTTGTATCTGGGCTTTTGCAGACATTTTTTTTTTAAATATACACTATTTCCATAAGAAAGCTCTGTCAGCACCTCATCCCAGCTGAATGAAACTACTTGCGGAGCATCAGCAAAGTGTGCTCTTTAATTAGGAACCCAACTTCCCATATTCTCCATTTATATATGTGATGGGCTGGCTGGCAGTGACCTAGCCCAGGGGTTTTGAAAGGGCAAAAGATGATTGGAGGACTTGGGATACCCCTTCCTTGCCAATCTGGTAATGATTTGGCCCAGGGGTTTTGAAGGGGTAAAAGATGATTGGAGGACTTGGGATTCACTTTCCTCACCAATCAGGCCCCAGAGACTCATCCTCTGTGTCCCCCGATTGGCCCCTTGGGTCACCTGGAGGGGGATAAAAGGGGCAGTGCGGCTGACTCAGGGGAGACCAGAGAGGGACTACAAGGAAGCAGCTTCAAAGAGCTGAGCCAGTGGAGCGGGACCAGTTGCCCCAGAAGAGCCTGAAGGAGCAGGACCTGCAGGCAGCAGTTGGACCCTCAGCAGCACGGTGTGTGGCCTACTGGAGAGGCTCCCCACTGGGCTCTAGGATCCCCGATGAGAGGTTGCAGCCAGCAGGAGAGGCTCCCCAGCTCCAACAAGGATCTGAGCAGTGACCTGAAAGGTTCCCAACTCTGCTTCTAGCTCCTCCAATCAGAGGCGAGGCAGCTCAATGTGAGGCTGGGGCTCCAGGAAGGTCAAGACTCCTTGCAGCTTGGAGTAGTGTCACTGTTGGTGGCTGTATGGCAGTGTTTCTACCTATGTCATGGGAGATCTGAGCTCAAATCCCAGCTGGGTAAATGAGCTAATGGGCCCTATATTTCCCTTGACGTCCTGTATTTTGTGCCTTGTTATATTTCACCAACCAGTGTTGTTTGCTTTGCTGTTTGTGTTTTTATATTTTGTTAACGATGTTTTTTGT
Source organism: Crocodylus porosus (assembly GCF_001723895.1). Taxonomy (NCBI): domain Eukaryota; kingdom Metazoa; phylum Chordata; order Crocodylia; family Crocodylidae; genus Crocodylus; species Crocodylus porosus. The sequence goes on from NW_017728948.1 coordinate 79,756,951, forward strand.
CCATGATTGTACGTGTCTAACCTTTGTTGAATCCTTCCCCCTTGGGGCATGGTAGTGTCCACTATACCCTCTGATTTATGCCTGTTACGTTCCCAGTATTCTTCCCTCATTAAAAGGTATATGGTTAAGTCCCCATTGGTGGTCTGGCTCTGCTCTATAGGGGGAGGAGAGTCCCTACACCTCCCATAGCACTTGTGCACCTGCTTTGAGCCCTGGAGAGGGGGTACCTCTTGGAGTACTGCCCGGGTTACATATATTTAAAAAAGCTATGATCCTAACACTGGCAGGTTAGTATCTCCCAAGCTGAATGCTACTGCAGCAATGGCATATGGGAGGGACTCCTCTTCCTATCTTTTCTTCTTCCCTTTGTGCTCAGCTGGCCAAATTGTGCCCTGATTTAAGTTGCAACATATGCTAGATCATCAGATCTGTACCCTAAGGAAGAAAGAAGCATTGCAAGGAAGTATCACGATTCCCTAGAGAAGTCCACATTAGCATCAGTCAGTCAGCTTTAAATACATTCTCCTGCACACCATATGGCACAACACCACAATCAGTGGACATAAAACACAGCCAGAGGTAAGCAGGGCCCGTGGTGGGAGGGGGTGGCTGAGTGGAGCTGGGCCGGGTCTAGCCCTGCCCAGACCCCTACTTGGTCCAGCTCCCCCAGGGAGAGAGAGAGGTAGTGGGGGGTACTCACCAGTCCCTCTCCAGTGGGGCAGGCCCCCCCCCAGCCCTAGAGCAGTTCATCAACAGTGGGCCCACTGAGCATGCACATACTTTAAAAGGGCCTGCCAATAGCAAAAAAGCCTCAGTTAGGCTCTGGAGTGGCAAGAGATGTGTGGGTGAAAGCTCTCTGTGCCCCAGCTCCCCAAAAGCCCCACAGAAACCCCCCAGCAGGCATGGAGCCCCCCATCCACCCTCCGGCACAGCTGGAGGTAAGTGGGGCCCATGGTGGGAGGGGGTTAACCCGCCCAGGCCCCTATTTTGCCCACCTCCCCAGGGAGCCATGCAAACAGGCTGTGCAAACAGGTGCGCTTGTCTGCCGACGTGTGAGTTAGTGCGGAGTTCATGCAGGAGGGTGCACAGGAAGGCCTGAGGCTCTGCCTGCGAGCCCCCTAGGGTCGACAGACTCAGGCCCAGCCCACCTACCAACAGCATGCCACAGATAGGCATGCGCCGCATCCCAAGGGTCCCCAGCACCTCAGAGACAGACACCCAGACAGAACCATGGTTCTGGGCTCCACGCAGACAGAGCCCCTGGCTCTTGGCCCTGTGGGATGCCTGTCCCTTTTTCAGGCTCTAGGGCCTGGGAGCATGGCTACCTCCCCTTGTGGGGTCTGCTCCCTTTTGGGGTCTCTGGCACACCAGCTGGAGAAACTCCAGGCCACAGTCCAGAGACTGCGTGCCATCAGGGACTGTGAGCAGAAGATAGACTCCTACTGCCAGGCCCTTCTCCCCCAAGAGCTGGAGGGTAGACCATGGTCTCCCTCCAGGACAAGGGAGGACTCTGGGACCTCCCATTCTGTCCAGTCAGGGGGATGGACCTAGGTGGTCAAGGGCCCTAAGGCCTGCCGCACCAAGGCCCTTGCCCCGCTAGAGCTTAGCAACAGGTATGAACTTCTTGCAGCCCCAGCAGAGCCTGATGAGTTGCCAGCTCCCTTAGGCAACACAGGTTCAACTGCAGCTACTGCCCCTGCTCTCCCCAAGACAAAAAGTAAAGTGTTTCTCGTGGGAGGCTCCATTCTGAGGGGGTAATCTGGTGCCCTGACCCCTTAGCCCAGGAAGTCTGCTGCTTCCCAGGGGCTCGCATCTGAGACATTGCAGAGAAGATCCCTAAGCTCCTCCAGCCCACAGACCACTATCCCATGCTCCTTATTCATGTAGGCACCAATGACATGGCTCGGAGTGCTCCCAGCTGGGTCATGAGGCGATACAGGGATTTGGGAGCAGGTCTAAAGGGTCTCAGGGTTTGGGCTGAGGAGGGAGAGGAGGATCCAGGTAGTTAACCAAAGACTGTGGCACTGGTGTCATCAGGAAGGCTTTGGCTTCCATGACCACAGCCTGACTTTTGGCGAGAGAGGCAGCAAGCTACAGGGAAGAGATGGCTTCCACCTCTCTCCCCTGGGGAGGAGGCTCTTCTCAGCCAGACTTGCTGACCTGCTCCACCGGGCTTTAAACTAAGCCTGCTGGGAGATGGGGGGACTACCACCACTGCTGGCCTGCTGAGCAACCCTTGCAAAGCCAGCAGGCCAAGGCTCTTAAGGGATTCCACCCTTGCCCCCACCCTGGTACAATCTGTGGGCAAGGCAAGAGCGCCCAAGGGGACATTTGCTTGCCGTACACTAATGCCAGGAGCTTGGGGAATAAGCAGGAGGAACTCATCCTCCTGCTTAATGCAAATAATTACAACATCATAGGGATAATGGAGACCTGGTGGGACTCCACCCATGACTGGACCACAGGTATAGATGGCTATACCCTGTACAGGAGGGATCAAGTAGATAAAAGGGATGGGAGTGTAACTGTCTACGTTAAGGAAAGTTACGTGTCCCTGCAAGCTGATGTTGGTGACCCGGGTGGATGACTGGAGACCCTCTGGTTTAAATCCATGGGGATCACAGCACAGGGGACACAATGGTGGGAGTCTATACAGACCTCCCACCTAAAGTCAAGAGCTTGACTAGGACTTTGTCCAGGAACTGGCTGAGGCTGCATACTCCAGGACCATGGTTGTCATGGGTGACTTCAGCTACCCAGACATCTCGTGGGAGGATCACTCAGCAAAATCCAAGTAGTCGCAAAGCTTCTTAGCATGCATGGATGACCTCTACCTGACTCAAGAAGTCTATGGGCTACTGAGAAGTAAAGCGTTGCTCCATCTGGTACTGGCTATTGGCGATGACCTAATCAGCAACCTAGTGATTGATGAGAAGCTGGGTGACAGCGACCATGAGCTGATCACCTTCACCATCTGCCGTGAAGCTGGCAAGTCAGTCAGCAACACTGAAGTCCTTGACTTCAGGAAAGCTGACTTTGACAAGCTCAGGAGGCTTGTCAGTGAGGCCCTAAGGGGTCATGAACTAAAGGGGAGGGGAGTTCAGGAAGAGCAGTTGCTCCTCAAGGAAGCAATCCTTGATGCACAAGCTAATGCTATTTCATCTCGAATGAAAGGCAGCAAGAGGGCACAGCAGCCCCCCCTGGCTCGCCAGGGATCTAGCAGACATCCTGAGGCTAAAAAGAAAGGCTACAAAGGATGGAGAGTGGGATTCACCTCCAAGGAGGAATATTCTGCACTGGTCCGGTCCTGCAGGGAGCAAACCAGGAAAGCCAAGGCTGCAACTGAACTCCAACTAG
>NW_017728948.1:79760407-79762452 GCF_001723895.1 Crocodylus porosus
AAGCACCTACATTGAACACCTTCAAGAGTAAATTGGATGCTTATCTTGCTGGGATCCTATGACCCCAGCTGACTTCCTGCCCTTCGTGCGGGGGGCTGGACTCAATGATCTTCCAAGGTCCCTTCCACCTCTAATGTCTATGAAATCTATGAAAGGTAGACCACTTTTATTTCAGCCAGTCAGCAGTAAAATGGGGACTTCAGAACCTTGCCTCCTATTAGAATTTTCCAAACAGGCCCTGTTGAATTCTCCAGCAAGTTCTACTGCTCCCTCTCCCTATAGAGTTAAATCATCTCTGCCCAGAGATCATTTCTGATATGACAACATTTCTGCCTGTTGGGTGCCCCATGCAGTATTCACACCTCTCTGAAAACATACATCCAGGATTTGTCCCAGGCTTAAGAGCGGAATTTTTGTGGGAGCGTTTGGTAAAAAATATTGACAACACACTGCTGGATTTGTGCAGTCTCAAGTTATGTTTAAGCACTGGAGCTATCTAAAAAAAATACACTTCTAAAATTCCTTTTTAATGGGTAACAAATCCATTCTGGAATTTATGAAGGCCAGCACCAAATGGCCTGGAGCATGTTCTCATTAATATTTCACAACAAAAAACATCCTCAGAATCTGCAAACAACATCTGTTTCTCAGAGAGGATTTCTGTTGAGCAAGGCAAACTCGGGTTAATTAGGCCAAATGAGCTGAAGCAGACAGAGACGGAGATGCAGAGGTTGCAAGATGAAATCCATCAAGACTCTACATTGACAGATGCCCTCTTTGCTTGTTCCTTACTTGCTAAGGCAGTTGGTCACATCATCACATTGAAGCGTATTTACTTTTTTGTTATGACAAGTGCACTCTAGTAAAAGGTCATAGTTCATTGGTGTTGCATGATGCAATCAAGCAGAACTTCATCTTATTAAGGAGATAAGAAAACCAAACAGTGGAGATTGATATGTAAGAGGGGGTTTCAGCTTTTGCTGTAGAACCTTGTAAAAGGTATCCTCATGATATCTCCAAAGCCTGCCTGTCCTTTTAGACTTATGTAGAAAGCTTGATGAGGTCACCAAACCATACAGAATTACTTGATGGAAGGTGCGCCTAATGTAACAGATAAATCGAGCAGGTCTTTGGTGTGCTCTGATCTATGGGGTAGTGGTTAGTGCTGGGGAAAAGGCAAGGCAGAATAAATGCTTTTAGGGAAAGCCTGGAGCCTTGGGCTGAAACATCGGTAAACTAAGACAAGAAGGAAATGAGCCCTGGGGTTCCAACATACAATCTGGCCAGATACAGAAAGGGCATTTGTTAGATTAGGGTGGCCAACCTGCAGCACGTGCCACAAGTGGCACAGCAGCTTCTGTGTGTGGCACATGGCAGACCAGGAAGGGGACAGGCAGCACAGTGGCAGATAAAGTAGAGAGCAGAAAACAGAGCAGCAGATCAAGCAGGGGGGCCCTGATCAGGGAGCAGAAAACAGAGCAGCAGATTGGTCAGGGGAAGGGGACAAGAGTGGCACTTGGGGAGGGTTTGGGGCTGATTTGTGGCATGCCTGTCAAAAAAGTTTGCCCCCAGTGATTAGATTAATGACACTCAGTTCTAACTAGGTCAGGTGCCCCATGAGCAGCCAGCATTAACTGAAGACCTATATCAGCATATATGCTCAGAGGCATGACTGGCCTCTACTGTGCCCTGGTCAATCCCCTGCCCCCCAAGTTTTGCTGCACTTTCTCTCATTCTCTGACAGTGGGGAGGGCAGAAGTGTGACAGTGGTGCAAGAGTAGCAGCCAGTAGTTCACAGCTGCTGATGGGAGATGTCACCTCATTTTTTTTTGCCATCAACATGAGTATCAAGTAGCCAAGAAAACATCGGTTTTCAGCACCAAACAAATGAGGTTTCCTGAGCAGGGACTGGAACAGCCACCCCCCCTCTGGGCCCCCCTTATACTCCAGGGAAGGTGCACCTAGGCCAAGGGTTAGTGAGGAACTAATTAGGGAACTTCTGGAGAGACTGGATGTATTCAAATCAGCTGGTCCGGACAATCTCC
>NW_017728948.1:79762877-79768530 GCF_001723895.1 Crocodylus porosus
GCATTGGGGGAGTCCCTGTTCCCCCGAGCACTACCAGGAGTGACCAGGAATAACGGTCACAAGCTGGCAGAGGGTAGATTTAGGCTAGATATTAGGAGGCGCTACTTCACCGTCAGGGCGGCTAGGATCTGGAACCAACTTCCAAGCGAAGTGGTGCTGACTCCTACCCTGAGGGTCTTTAAGAGGAGGTTGGATGAACACCTTGCTGGGGTTGTTTGACCCCAGTACTATTTCCTGACACGGCAGGGGGTCAGACTTGATGATCTGCTCAGGTCCCTTCCAACCCTACTAACTATGAAACTATGAAACATCTTCCCCCCACCCCCCAGCAGTAGCAAACCTTTGACTCATGCTCTGTCACTGTTGCCACTCAGTTTTCTCTGCTGTAGGAGCCACTGCAAGGTAGGTGTAGGGGATGGGAGGGTAGCAACCAGCAAGGGACAGGAGCACAAGTCACCCTGCTTAGCTCCATTCTGGTGGCCCTACTCCTTAGGCAGCACCTGGGGTTCATGCCCTGCTCACCCATCCATCCTGTAGACACTTCTTGGTGAATTGTAGAGAACACACTCCAGCTCAAAAGAAAAAAATATAGTATGTTAGTTAACATTTGCACCATCCAATTGGGGAAAATATTTTAAAAGCAGTAACTAAATTTCAATTACCACTGAACACAACTGAATTTTACTTCCATGGTTAATGATCATAGCAAAGGCATATTGCAGTGCATTCCATAAGAAAATGAGACCTTTGTGTGTCAGGAACTGCAGTCAGAGCACCCCTGACCTAGAGGATGCAAGAGTATGTCTAACTCTCTGGGCAATCCATTTAATGGGAATTGGTTTAGGAAAGCATCACTAATCCTAAAATGTCCAGAACAAAGAACGTATTTTTTCTTCTATAAAATGTCAATGCCTTTTTCGTTACCTTGCATTTTCCTTCTGTATTTGGTTAATAATCTTTTAACTGTTAGCATACATTGGTCCCATTCTCTTTCTTGATGGGCTAACTCCTGATGTCCACACTGACAAATTCCTCACAAAGTCTTTGGAATAAAACCTGATTGTGGACTGCAGGTATTTGGCTCCCCTGGGACTTTGATTTCTATTTCTGGGATCTACACAGAGAGAAAGTTGTAAACTCAAGTAGCTTAAGCTCTTATTTAAAATTAACCTGTAGCTACGTGGTTTCTACTATTTGTGTTGATCATCCTTCCACCAGATTTTAAAAGAAGGTTATGTGCAGATCAGACTTCTGTACACTTCCCTAACAATTCCAGTCATACAATGTTAAGACAAAAGGTCAGTTGTCTATTTTCTGGTGCCAAAAGAAGCCATGAAACAATTCCTGTGGTTCCACTTTCCAGCTTCTTAACATTTCTCTTTGGAGCTCTAGTAGTTTGTGTGTCTGTATCTAGAATCCTCCAATTCTAGAAATCTTTTCTTCAACCTCTGGATGTTTCATAATCTCTCAGTGTAAATGAAGAGATAGCTGGTAAAATTTAGAATTGCTATCCTAAATAACACCATTGATTCACATGAACTGATTATGAAGAAGGGTCAAGGCTTTCAGGGGAGTTCTGCTGTATTTACACCAAAGTAACTGGGGAAGCATTCAGCCTTTGCCATTTACTCCTATTTGTAACCCTTGGATGATGGTCATCTCTGTAAGGGTTTCCCTCCATGAACCCCAGCTACCATCAGGAACCAGCTTCAAACATCAAATATTTCTAAACATTCTCTTTCACTAAGAAAGAGGAAAAAGAATAACATGTCATGCTGGGATTACTTTAATTGCTTTTGGATACAACAACACAAACTTATTTCAATGTAGTGTAAGAGTCTATTTGCACAGACACCTGTTAGGCTTCCAGATGATTCTGTGCTCCTTTTCTGTCTCCAACCTGAGCCGAGTTATTGACCAAAAGAAGTTTACTTGCAATGAGAGCAACGATGAGTATCCATTTGGCACATCTTTCAAGTGTCCCTTTGATTACAAGCCTTGGTCATTCTGAGAACATACTGATTTGATCTAGGAATTCCATGACTGACAACACAAGTGTCAGAGTCAGATCTTACTGTTTCTGATTGAGTTATCGACCTGGCCTCAGAGAGCATGACCTGGATTTATCCGTACACACTATTCTTGGTCAGAGAGAGAGAAAGTTAGTAAGAGAAGAATACCAGTCAGTTGCAAGAGACAGATGTGATTGAACTGAAGCTAGAACAGTACTCCACAGTTATGTATAATAAGTTTATTCCATTGTGTTATCTTTGCTGCATATTAAATACAATTCCCTATGTAACCTTTAATACAAATTCAAGTTATGCCTTCTAAATCACTAGCAAGACTGATTGCTTCTTGTCTCTGCCTCTTGGTGTTAAAGGGAGAAAAAGTCATCTCATGGTTAAGGCACTGAATTGGTATGTAGTAGCAGTAATGCCAGGAACTTCCTATGGGACCTTGGTCAACTCACTTAATTGCTCTGTGCCTCTATTAAAGGAAAAAGCTAATTCTTCCTTTCTCCAACTCCCTTAGTCTTAAAGACAGGAAGTAGCTGTGCTTTGCCAAACACAATGGGCACCCAATGTCAGCTAAGATCTCTGGATACTATGCTAATACAAAAAAATTAACAACTCCACATCCAAAATGTAGTATATCATCCAATGATAAAGTTTTTTTGGAAGCAATACATACTAGACATAGCCTTGTTAAAATGATCATTTCTGTCTGACCCATGTGTGGACCAGTTTGGTGGGTCTGAGGAATAGATAGCTTTGGGTCCTAACACTTTTACATTCTTTAATAATTGTGAGGGGACATAGTCCAGGGAATCCATTAATAATCTGGGAATCATGCAACCAAGGTTTTGCTCCCATCTTGGCCACTGGCATCCCATGTGACTTCAGCTGAGCTGCACAATTTCTCTAAGTTTCTCTTTCCCCTCTTATCCTTAGCCTCCCAATATGAAAACTATTTTTAGGCCAGTACTTTCAAATGTGGATGTTTAAACTTGAACGCCACCAGGTGGGCTTGCAGGGTCTTATATGGAACTTCATCTCTGGGAATTAAACACCTGAATGTCATTGTTGCCTTTGCAAATCTACCCTGAATATTATGGTCCTGAAGGCCATCTATATGTATGTACTTGGCAATTGAGCAATCCAGAGTAAGAACAGATGACATAGTTACAGCAATGCAGAAGGTTTGAGGGGTGTGAAGGGGAAAGAACTTAACACAGTGCAGCTCAGTCCCATACTAACCTTAGTAAGGGAAGCTAAATTGCAGTAATTTCCATCCTCCTTTGTTCAGGAGGTTATAGAAGTACTAAATGACTGTTCAGTAACAACTGCACAGTCCGCTGTTTATGCAGACATGGCCACAGTGTATCTGCTAGCACATTCTTTTGAGTAGTAAATCCTTCCCCTCCTTTTCACATCTCAAAACCTGAAAATTGTCACTGATGTTTGAAAATATTCATGTGAGCTTTCAGTTATGCTTGGGCTTCTCTGCCTCAGAGAGGAATAATGGAGATTAATTAGAACCAAATTCTTCTTTCTGTCATGGCAGAGTAAATCTGAACTAACTCCACTAAAACTCTCAATCACCCCGAGATAAAGCTGAAATCCCTCCACTGAAGTTCATGGAGAGCGCATGTACACATGCAGTTAGCATGGCTGAATAAACTCCAACACAGTTCATGCCAGAGTTTATTGGTCTCAGGTACACCATTTGCACGTGCACTGGGACTGCAGCACGTTAAGCAGGAGGTGGTGCAACCCTGGCTGGCAGAGTGCTTCAGGAGCCAGCCTGCTAGGCCTGGGCTGCTCCAACCAAGCTTAACATGCTGCAGAGGGGATGGCTGGGGCATGAAGGTGCTACAGTGCGGGGCTAGCCAACAGGCAGCCCCGACACAGTAGCACCCTCATGTCCCACCCAGGCCCGGTCACCATCTGCACGTGCATTGTGGCTGAGTAAATAATTCAGTTATAGTAGTACTTGTGTTAGGCAGTACTACTGGATAGTGGAGTTAATTAGTTGACTCCAGTCTAATAATGCCATGTGACAGTGACACTTTACTTCAGAGCTAATTAGTCAACTCTGCAGTAAGTGCACGTGTAGATGCCCCTTGGAGTGACTATTTATTTACATGGGTGTAAGGAATACAGAATATGACCCACTGCTATTTCTGAGTACTGAGATGCTAGTGTGATGCATACTGCAGGGAAAAACAAGCTAGTAAATGACTGAAGAAGTAATAAGAGGCACCTTCTGTCATCTGGAATTCCTGCAGGGTTTATCTGGGGGTTTACATTTAACAAAAAAAAAGGACAAGGAAAGGGACAGAGCTTTCAGATGAAAAGTCTGACAAGGAGGGTGGGGTGTCTTTCTGAAAAGAGACACCTGGGTAACTGGAGATAATAAACAAGCTTCCTGGGGATTGGAGCTCTCACGATTGTCTGCAAGAGAACAGTTGGAAAGTTTTATGTGAGGGTGCCTTTCTCGTCCACAGCTGACCAAGTGTGTTGCTTACAGTTCTAATGTGTCAGGCTGTTTCTTGTTCATTAGTTTTATACTGATGGAAAGGAACTTTAAATCTCTCTTTAGAGGAATCTGCCGTGAGGCATGCCAGCTGTGTGCCAGATGAAGGAGTTGTAAACCCACATTGGACTGAGAAGAATATACCAGAGAGAGAAATTTAAAGTCATAAGAAAGATAATTACTTTGCACTCACAGATTAGCCAAAGGAAAGGAAAGAAAAGAATTATATTCTGCTTTCATTAGAAAGTCCTCTGTCACTCACACATGTACCTGTGAGACAGACTGTTCTATGTTATTGTCGTGGCTTCAGAGTATTTGGGGAAAAATAGAGAGCTTTGGAGTCCTGGAGTGGATTGCCCAACGTAAAATGAGAAGACTCAGACACAAGATTTTCTTTCTTACTGTATTTTCATTGATGATACCACCATAGTAAAAGATTGCTCAAGGTATGAAGGGGGCTTAGATATTCAGCTCCCTATGAGAACTGAAAGATTTCCCTCATGGTCATTACTCTATGGCAATATTTTCTCTACCTAGAGATAGATAGGAGGTAAGGGGGATGTCTCAGGAAATGCTGGGAAAGTCCATGCTTTAGCACCCAGGTACCCCAGGGTGAAGCATGATGGCCAACCTCTGGTGTCTGAGATGAGACAGGAGACAGAACGTAGACCCCATTTTTGCTTTGCCTCATATGGGAATTTCTAGTAGCACTATTGCCATGAGCTTTTCCTTATGTGGCAGGAACATGAGTAACAAGTTTGTGTTTGGCCCCTGCACCTGGGTACAAGTAGCTCAGTTCAGGCCCATATCTCCACTTCTTGTTCCTTTTGACACAATTCACTGTTGGGTAAGAAGAACATTTAGCCATGATATTTTTACCAAGGTCCATAACTGTATTTTTAACTTGAAGAATAGTAGTTCTGTAAGTTTCCCAGGTACATTTACTGCCTGCTCATTCACTAGTTTTACTGGCAGTGTAAGGAGAGTCAGAGGAGTGTAACTTTTATTTTTTTTTCTTCTGTATAACTGCCGCGTGGCACTCTCACATTTATGTAACCTTGAAGTCTTAACTAGTAAGCTAAATGAGCGCTTTGTATTTTTCTCTGTTGGCATT
>NW_017728948.1:79769080-79789080 GCF_001723895.1 Crocodylus porosus
TATATCTACTCTGTAATAACTTCTGCTACTAACAACCCATATCAATGAGCCGTTGACCAGTTCTGGGACTTAAAGAGCCGGCAGCTGCACCTAGCTTTGGACTAGCTCCACTGTTGGAACGCAAGGGCTGGCTCTGGAACCTCGTGAACCAATGGACAACCTATAAATTAAGAAACACTAACAACTTACTCCAAGTCGTCTACTTGTGCCAACTTGGCGAACCTCAAGGGCAGCTATAAAGCTACCTCCAATCCCGCCCCACAAGCCACGCGCTCGCACAGCTACGCAAAGCCCGCGGCTCCCCTAAGCGGTGCTGGAACCGCTAGCCCGGCATTCCGCCACAAGGAGTTAGGCACAAATATTGTTAGAAGGGAGTAGCACACTGTGTAGGTTTTGCAGGCCAAGTTCATTGCATTCGCTAAGATCCCCAGTGTTCTGTTTCCTTCTACGAGCTCCTTGTTTGCCACCTTCCCATCTCCTGCCATTTCGAGACCTCCTTTTAACTCCCCCTTTCACCTTGCCAGGAAATCCTGTGGTTTCCTTATCCCCCACTTTCCTCATATCAGGTTCCCCATTCCCATCACCATCCCTAGGGCCAGGAGCACTTTATCCCTGTCCTCATCCTCCTCTTCATTCCTGTGCCACCCATTTCCAACAAACACCTTCTACAGGGTCCCCCCTCCCCCATTCTCCCCCATCTGAAATGCTGTATGCCCTTATTTGCCCTCTCTTCTCACACTGGGGTCCTTCATTCTCCCCCAAAACAGGAGTTCTGCACACTTCCTTGTTTCCCCACCAGGGATAGATTTAGAGAGGATGCAACAACATAGTTGCATCCCCCTTTGGCTGTGTTGTATGAGCTTTTGGTGTGGGGCTTGCCTGGAGCCCTGGAAGTGAGCCTTGTTACAGCTGTCACTCATCCCCTCTTTTCCCCTACTGATAAACTCAGTGGAAGGAGGGGAAGGGCAAACAGCAGCAGCATTCCCTGGGAGTCTCTCTGGAGCCCTGTGGAAGCAGGGATTCCAGCCAGACCCTGCTCCAATCAGCTGGTGAGCTCAGGACACGCTGCTCATGCAGAGCTCCAGTAGCATCCCTCATAGAGCAGGCAGTGAGTACAGAGCTCGCTGTTTATACAGGGCACAGTCAAAGAGGGAGAGCTGTACCCCTCTTGCTCCATTCCTGGACCTGCCACTATCCTCCACAATATTTACTTCTCTTCTTTCTTTCTAAGAGATTACTCTTTCAGGGTCCCACTATGTTCAACCCTACAGGAAGACTAGGCAGAGATGGGCGGAGGTAACTTATGCCATCAACTGTTTTTTTGTTCTTATCTACAGCCCATTATAGAAATGTGTGATGCTGTGATTCTGCTAAATGCTAATAAGCATTTAAGCATTCAAGGTGTCCTTGAATTTACATTCCCTGAAATTTTAGAAATGAGCATATATAGCATTCAAAAGGCATTGTATGAAATGAAACAGAAAAATGCCATCAAGTTGGGTGTAAAGCCTTGTTAGCTGAGTAAATTACCTTATTCCTTTAAACATATGGCACTCTTGAATTTAGCCACAAACAAATTTGCCAACTCTCAATTTAAAGAGAAAAATAAAACAACAACTAAAGACACATTTACAAGGATACATCCTCTGTGGTGTGTATACAAGTTCTTTATTTGCTTTTAAACTCTAATTTAAAGACAGATTTTTTCTTGAAGGAATATTTGGTTTGAAAAAGTGTATCTAAATCTGGAAAAAATACAGTATTTAGTCCTTGTGCTATGGGAGTATCTAAAAGCCCCACTGTATGTGATCTAGTATAAAGACTCTCAAGGCTCAAGGAACCTTTAATCTTCAGTATCATCCATAGGCAAATATAGTCATTATAAGTGCCTATGAGAACACTATACATTAGATTTTTCTCTTAGTTTACCACAGGGATTAATGACGGGGTTTGGTGGGGAGGGGGGATGGTGTCTAAGCAAAGAGATCTCTTAAGCTCAGCCCTACATGTCTCACCCAAATAAATATTAGACATTAATTTGTACACCCAGAAAACTCTCTCACCTAGCTAAAAGGAAAGGGTTTATCAAACTTTGCAGAGGACAGGCATTCTGATCAGAAAGGAATTGTGGGGGAAAGGGATGCGCATTCAGCATTTGTTTATATTTTGGTTGTCTTGTCAAAGTTCTCCACGAAAGCGAAAGAGTTCCCTTCAGGTTGATCAAAACAGTTTCACCTACAACATTTAAACATTGCAATTTGATTTCCCATCTTTTACATTTTGCATCATATTCAATCATATGATACAACAGAAAAATGAAAATCTGTTTCAGAAGGAAAAACATGAAGTGCTTCATTCAGCAGATATCAAGACAGGAATTGCTTTTTTTCCTACTTTTTTAAAATATATATATAAACAAACCTCAGCAAAACCACCACAATTCCATAAAATGATTTAGCTCCCATTGTAGGTCTAAAGGAAAATGGATGCATCAGAGATTTTCCAAACTAGCCCAGCTGATTCTAATACATGTAAGATCTCTGTGAGAGAAGCTCTTAAGCTGCAAAATGTGTACTGCAGTTCAGATTTTATATGCACACTCCAAATGATGGTGGTACTTAGATTTGGTTCAGATCCTCCTCTAATCTCTGTGTTATTTGTAATCACCACCCATATAATGAAATCCTTTCTTAGTCAGGGCCCCTTCCTACCCAAGTTTCTCTTTAACTGAAAGTTCCTTTACAAGAAATTTCATTATGCCCATTCATCAGGGCTTTAACAACTGCAACTGCAAACAGAACACTGTGATGAGTTCATCACTGCTGCCTTCAGATGGGAATTATGATCAGGTGAAGTCTCTATCTACCTCCTCTCTATAGCTTTATCTAGCACTGTGGATGGGTGGACCTTTTGGAAAGTTATAATTTGGATGTGAAACAATTATCCTAAAACAGTTAGCCAGAGCAAAGTGGACATACAAATTTATCTTCTCTCTCTCTCTTTTGGTGAAGAACATCTATCTTCCATGACCTCTTGATTACTGAAGCCTTTAAATGTATCCTTTGGTCTGTGACAGTGCTCAGTGCAGGGCTGAGCATTAAATATCACCCTCTATGATTAATTGGAAGTTAATTAAATCTATCAGTGAAACAATGGGAAGGCAATGATCTATGTAATCATTGAAATAGTAAATGAAATGATGTCAGGGCCCTCCATTTCACTTATTGACAGTGATGGAAGGGTGGCAAGGCCTCACTGCTCAGCTGTGTTTTCTGCCTGACCACACAGGCCTGCTCAGGCAGACACAAACTTTCCAATGAGATGAGTGGTGGAGCAAAACTAATAGTGGCTCTGTGAATGCTGCATTCCCTTTTACTTTGGCCTGTTCAGGAGCCAGACTAAGGACCCCCAAGGTAACGCCGGCATTCTGGGTGTACAGTGCAAGCTGTTTAAATGGCTCCCTCCTGAAAAGGTATCTCTAAAGAAATGAAACAGGGCACAGGCCTGCTCTATTATACACCCATAGAAATCACTGACTGTTTCACTCTTTTCAGCCAGAGCAAAAAAGCATCTGTGTACTTCTTTGATAAACAATACTATTTTTCATTATGCAAAGGCTTTCATCTGCTTATGTAGTATGTTGATAACTATGAAATGGACAGTATTCATCTCTGCAATAACAGATGCAGAGTATATAATGATTTCCCTCCCTAGCTGTTAGAAATAAAAGCAAAGATGAGAAAAAAAGCTTTCACAGTTCCTCTGGATGAAATCGTTCTATCTAGCCCATCTCTCTGCCAGGCCATGACTGCTCCCTACAGGAGGGTGGGGGGCTTCAGTTCAGTGCTATAAGCAATAGGTCTTCCTTTCAGAGGTTCTTCCACAGTATAATTGGTCTCACCTGGGAAGTATTTCTTGCTAGTCAGTGTTTATGTTTATAGGCTTAATGAGAACATCTTTTTTTATTCTCTTGCACCAACCTAAACAAATCCTTTCACTACTTTGAGTTTAAGAACTTACATGAGGCTCTCCTAGCTCAGACATACCACATCACTGGGTTTCAGTAAAATTGTCCAAGTTGCTTCTCTGTTATCAGCCAGTGGAAACAAGGCTCTCTGGAAAAGTTGAAGAACTCCATTTTCCTACTTAATGCTTTTTCAGCAACCTATTTTATGCCACAAATGGATCCTAGATCCTTTGCAGGGTTACATTCCTTAACTTCTCCCCCAACAACAAAGATAAGGATTTGTAAACTAGCTGGGGGTATAGCTTCAGCAAACAGTTCTGTGGGACCAGTGAGGTGCTCCAGCTGTTTGGTGCAGCTTTTTTATCAAAAGGTGCTGCTTTTCCACTCAGCTGCATGAAACCATGGCTGCATTCCAGTGTGGAGAAGTGGTGTTCTTTGAAGTATAAGCCACAGCAAGCATCTGGGTTGCTCACTCTTATTTGGCATCCCTCTGTAAGTTGAGAACAACCCCTACAGAAGAATCCAGCTACTATGGTAATTAGACTTCAGGCTGTGCTTCATTGCAAAAATGCCCCAGAACCCTGCGTGTACGCTGCCCTAGCATTTCAAATAAGATACTACAGCAGTTAGTGCAAAAGAGCAAAGGACATTAGGCTGCATGAACAAAAGAGCTTTCTTTATCAGATCCACCAAAACAACTCCATTTTTAATGTTTTATAGAGAAACCTTGTCCTAGGATCCCCTACAGAGGTTGAAGATAGTTCAGTGTGTCCATATACCTCACCTTTTGCACCAATTCCCCAATTCCAGTCTCAAAATGAAAGGCCAGGTTCCTTTCTCACTTGCAGTGTCTTTACACAAGTGCAATTCCACTGACTTCAGTGGCATTTCCCTTGATTTGCAGCACTGTGAAATGAAAAGTGTATTGGGACTTGACCACATTCACAAACTTGTTGGTCAAGATCTTTTAAAATAGATGCCTAATGCTATCCAGACATCTCAGGGAAAGAGCACTCAGCCAAATCCGAATGGTCACAAAGCTTTCTCTCGGATGAGCTCTATCTGACCCAAGAAGTCTATGGGCCAAGGAGGGGTAAAGCGCTGCTCCACCTGGTGCTGGCAACGGGGGATGACCTAATCAGAGACCTAACGATAGAAAGGAAGCTGGATGACAGTGACCACGAGCTGATCACCCTCGCCATCCGCTGTAAAGCTGACAACTCAGCAATACAGAAGTCCTCAACTTCAGGAAAGCTGACTTTGACAAGCTCAGGAGGCTTGTCAGTGAGGCCCTAAGGGACCATGATCCAAAGGGGAGGGGAGTTCAAGATGGGTGTTGCTCCTCAAGGGAGTGATCCTGGATGCACAAGCAAAGTCTATTCCATCTTGGAGGAAAGGCAGCAAAAGGGCACAGCAGCCCCCTTGGCTCTGCAGGGAACTAGCAGACCTCCTGCATCTAAAAAGAAAGACCTACAAAGGATGGAGGACTGGATGCAACTCCAAGGAGGAATATACTGCACTGGTCTGGACCTGCAGAGAGTGAACAAGGAAAGCCAAGGCTGCACCTGAACTCCAACTAGCTACAAGTATCAAGGACAATAAAAAGTCCTTTTTTGGATATGTGGGGCACCAGAGGAAAAGCAAGGGCAACATTGGACCCCTGCTAAACCAGATGAGACAACTGACATCCGACGCCCAGGAAAAAGCCAGCTTGCTAAATGGATACTTTGTGTCAGTTTTTCACCAGCCCATTACGGGATGGGAAGGCCTGGATGAGGGACATTCCTTGCCCTCCATCAATGCTGCCCTTGTGAAGGAACACCTTGAGAGGGTGGATACCTTCAAGTCAGATGGCTCTGACAGTTTACACTCCAGGGTACTCAATGAGCTGGCTAGCATCATAACTCAGCCCTTGCACAGATCTTCGAGAACTCCTGGTACTCTGGTAAAGTGCCCAAACATTGGAAGAAGGCCATTGTGGTACCTATTTCAAGAAAGGGAGGAAAGCAGATTCAGCAAACTACAAGCCCATCAACCTAACCTCTATCCCAGGGAAGGTATTAGAAAAGGTTATCAAAGAGACCATTCTTAACAGACTGGCCAAAGACAGCATCCTGAGGGATAGCTAGCATGGGTTTGTTGTGGGTAGGTCCTTCTTGACCAATCTTATTTTCTTTTATGACCAGGTGACCTATCACCTGGACAAGGGAGAAGCGATTGATGTCATATATCTTGATTTTAAAAAAGCCTTCCATCTGGTATCCCATGATCACCTCTTAGCAAAACTGGCCAACTGCAGCCTCGACTTCACCACAGTCCACTGGCTGGGGAATTGGCTCCATGGTCAGACCCAGAGGGTGGTGGTTGATGGAAGTCAATTGTCACAGTGTGCTGTAACCAGTGGGTTCCCTCAAGGCTTTGTCTTTCGGCCTATACTATTCAACATCTTCATTAAGGATGTGGACATTAGTATTGGAAGTGGACTGGCCAAGTTTGCCAACAACACCAAAATTTGGAATAAAGTATCCACACCTGAGTACAGGAGGGTGATCCAAGCTGACCTGGACATGCTCAGCAAATGGGCGGATGAGAACCTGATGGTGTTTAACACCGAAAAATGCAAAGTTCTCCACCTTGGGAAGAATAATCTGCAGCATCCTTATAGGCTCAGCAGTGCTACGCTGGCTAGCAGTATGAACAAAAGGGACTTGGGGGTCATACTTGACCACAAGATGAACAGGAGCCATCAATGTGATGCTGCAGCTAGTAAAGCAAGCAAAATGCTGGCTTTCATCCATAGATGCTTCTCAAGCAAATCCCAGGACATCATTCTCCCGTTGTACTTGGCCTTGGTGAGACCACAACTGGAATATTCCGTTTTGGGCTCCACAATTCAAAAAGGATGTGGAGAAGCTTGAGAGAGTCCAGAGGAGAGCCACACTCATAATCAGAGGTCAGGAAAACAGACCTTAGGATGAAAGGATGAGAGCTATGGGACTCTTCAGCCTGGAAAAGTGCAGGCTCAGGGGTGATCTGGTGACTGCCTATAAGTTTATAAGTTGTGCTCACCAGGATCTGGGGGAACATCCGTTCACCAGAGTGCCCCAAGGTATGACAAGGTCAAATGGTCTCAAACTCCTCCATGGCCATTTCAGGCTGGACATAAGGAAGAACTTCTTTACTGTCCAAACCCCCAAGGTCTGAAATAGACTGCTGCCAGAGGTGGTTCAACCACCTACTTTGAATGCCTTCAAGAGAAATTTGGATGTTTATCTTGCTGGGATCCTATGACCTCTACTGACTTCCTACCCCTGGGGCAGGGGGCTGGACTCAAAGATCTTCCTAGGTACCTTCCAGCCCTAATGTCTATGAAATCTACATTCATATTTAATCATGGTCTGGATTTTCAAATGTACTGAATAATCAACAGCTCCTTCAGTGCTCTTTACTATTAGTATTAGCATGGAGATTGCAAAACCAGTACTAGTACTACAGAGGCTCCCTCAGCATTGATCAGGACCCCATTGTGGTAGGTGGTATATAAAAAGTCCTTGTCTCAAAGAGTCTGCAATCTAAGGGGACAGACAGATGTCTCAATTAAATTGATAGCAAATAACACCTACATAAGGTGTCAGGATGTAACTGTTACATCTGCATGCTCCCATGGACAAACCTAGAATTTTGAAAAGGAGGGTGTAAATGGTGAGGTGCATCATCACATAGAACACATACTTTTAAAAGTAAACTAGAAGCTTTACTAATATGCTAGGGAGTTAGGGCTGTGTTATTCAGTTTAAGATGGAAGAAAAAACAAAGTAACATTGTTGGAATGAGTTAAAAACAATTTACAGGGCTGTAAAATAGGAGATTCATTACCAAGAGCAGGTAACAGACAGCAGAATTGCAGAACAAAGGATAGCTTTCTTGGTGGAACATCAAGACCATAAAAAAGAAGAGATGGTGCTCAACACCTGTGGAATAAAGTGTTTAGAAGGGGTCAGGTAGATTATAATGAGTCATGAAGTCAATTCATTCCCCCCACACTGCCTGACTAGAAATACTGCTGCCACTGCCAGGAAGTTGGTCATAAACTTTGGGTGGAGCAAGAATCAAAGGAAGGTGCAAGCATACCCTGCCCTTGAATCCACCCCTGCAGACAGAGGTAACAGCTGAATTGATAGCAAATGATACCTACAAAAGGGCTGCATCTACATTTTCATTAATATGCAGTAGTTACTGTGCATTTAGTTTAGTACTTGCTTAATTAAGTACTAACTAAATGCCTAGTAACTATATTTCAGCTCCCAGTGGCTTGCAGCCCTGTGGAACTCAACCTGGTGGTGGGAGGGAGAGCACAGCATCGTCTCTGCTCGCCTTCCACCAGCGGGCTGAGCTCCACGGGGCTGGCGCAGCCCATCATCAGGAGGTGGGCAGAGCCAGCTGCACTCCAATTGGCTCCACCAGCCCCACAGAGCACAGCCCAGCAGTGGGAGGCAGGGAGTGCAAAGGCTGCACTCCCCACTGGGCTGAGCAACATGGGGCTGTGGAGCCACTCGGAGCACAGCCCTGGCTCTGCCCTGCTTCCCACCACCTGGCTGCTGCTTCATAACTCAAAACATTTCAAAACTTTTGAAATTTTTTCACTGGCCTCATTTCGTTTCAAGGCTGTTTTTCATTTCATTTAGATTTTGCTCTTTGAAGCTCAAAACAAGTTGAAGCAGCGTCAAAATGAAACAGCCAGCGAAACTCTGCACAGCCTGACTGCACAGTGTTGCTGCTCAGCGTCTCATGTAGATGTGCCCTGGGTGCCATGATGTAACTTTTATATCTGCATACACATGTAGCTATACAGGTGAACTGAATGAATGTACCTTTAACCCTGAGCAAAACACATTTAAAGTCAGAGCAATGTAGCTCACTTGTGTCACTAGTTATATCATAACAGGTTTAAGCAGTTTAAACATTTCTCCACTTACTATGTAATCTAGCCTCCTGTGTTCAAAAATCTATATGATGCAGATTAAATCCACACTTTCAAATCTTTGTCTTTCTTCACCAACAGAACTTCTAACCTCTAGCCAGCCAGGGAGCCCACAACCATGATAGGAAACATATGGGATGGGGCATGAGGGAACCTTCACCAAAGCATTGTGTCTACTTTCCTTTTTCCACTGACTGTCTTTACTATTCTGATTCAGCAGCCTACCATTTCTCCTTTCTCTTCTCACAGATATGCAGAGGTATTGTTTAATTAAATGAAAATGAAACATGTCAGGAAGCATTAGTTATATATTGAAATAAAACATCAGGGAATCATCATTTATCATGAGAGCATTAATAAAGCCCTTTTGATGAGGGCCCTTCACTAATTGCAATAGTGACCTCAAGAAATCCTGTTAACTATATGAAGTTCTAGACACCCAGTCAATCAGTTGTAATTAGTCAATAGTGCTTTTGTTATATTTTATCTCTGTGTTTTTCTAACCTGTAGAAAAATTATATCATACCCCATTGTATAGAACAAAAATGTTAGGAACATTCCTGAATTCACCAGCATGTGGCTTCCTTCCTTGAAGGATAGATACCATCTTAAGGACTTCATGAGTTAATTTTATAACCTGAACTACCAGCCAAAAATCATCAACTGGCATTTGGAAATCATCAACTTGCCCTGCATGGTCAGCCTTGGATCTGAAAGAGAGGCTAGGGAGAGGTGATTCCTTCCTCTCTTGCCCCCAGTACTAAAAATTCACTGGTCAGGACTTAGCTGAGAGTTCAGTTAGTGATGCAAGAGCTTCATAGAATCTAATCTATAGTTGTGCAAAGCTAACAGCAATATACATGCCTTTGTCAATAAAGAACACAGCTATGACTCAAACACAGACATGGCACGGATGTGGCAGGTAGGGAGGTGTCATTCTGATTTATCCACCTTTCTGATCATAATGGCACTTCAGGTATCATGAAAGCATTCCTGTGTAAAATAGAACCTTGAATTCTTTGTCAGATAAAGAATCATTTAGATCACCCTTTAATATTCAAAGTCAAATTCCTATAATTTCTTATTTATTGGGGACCATAGTAGCTTAGCCTTGCACAATAGATAAAGACACAGACTCTGTCCCAGTGGGATGACAAAATAAATTGTGCAGTGCTGTATAGATATATATATACATTTTATATGCCTGATGACTAAATGTATGACCAGTCTCAAAATGCCACAGATGCTTATTTTAAAACCTTATTTTATTAGCAGTTGATTAATAAGGAAATGCTTAATTTTAAGCTCAATGGATTTAATGTACCCAAAAATATTCACATGGATTTTTTTTCTTAAGTAAATTGAATACTTGCCCTGGCAGCTTGACAATTTAACCATCAAAGAGCTTGATAAAGAGTTTTTATCACTTCCAACCTGTACTTGACCCAGGCTCGATAACTAAACAAGTTTGAGAGCACACTTATTTTTATCAAGGCTGGAGAATATTCAGGACCGAACATCCTTGTAGTAGTGTAGAAGTAATTAGGTTACATGACTATAGAAAAACAGACAAAGACCAGAAGTGCTGATACTGCTTAATTCAGTTAAATATTCTGAGATAAGGAATCCTGCACACCTTGGGTTATCCTTAGGTTATCTTGATATCTTGCCCTGTGCATAGATAGTTTGTTTAAGTAAACTTCCTAAATTTCTGTGTAATTTACTATTGTTTTGTTTCTCCAAGGTGTATTTTTTATCTCTTTCTCTGTCTTTAGTATAAATACACTTGTAAACTTAAAGAGTCTGAGAAATCCTTTGAAACAGACAAGTGGGTGATTCCCTTTGCTGTATGGAATTCTCCCTGTGATCACAGTATAGCCTTAAATAAAGAAAAGCTGGCTCTCTCAGTTCTGATTCAACCACAATGCGAAGTTTGATTTCTTCCACAGTAGAAAAATACATGATTTAATTCTCAGTTCTGTTGCCCAGTTTTCTGCTGGCAAAACTCACTTCCCAATGAAGTCACATCAGTTTTATTCAGTGCCATTTTGTGGTGAATGGAGCCCTTAAAATTGTGGTGAACTTAAGCTACCCTTGCACTTAAGCAGTGTGAAAATGGTATCATAGGATCCCGTGTTTATGTCACTTCACTGCTGCTAGGCTTTGAGTTCACATTTCACAAAATAGAGGTGATATTACATGTAGCCTTCAATGCCTGAGGAAGCTCAAACAATGGCCAACTGAGGCAAGATCCAACAGCAGTTGATCCAGCACCCATGCTTCAATAGGACCCCCTAGCACCCAGTGTATCCTTTTCCATCAGTCTTGACCATCATCATTTACAAACATATTTTTCTTAAAAATGCCTCCTGACCCTCCAAAAGTTGTACATGCACACGTGCATCCCTGAAGAGCAATGTGGGTGTATTCTATTTTCTTACGGTTATTTTTAACCAGAATCTGCCCCTGTAATAAAAAGTATGTGATCAAGATTAGTATTAACATAACGCTTCATCTTCCAGATCAGCTAAAACAACCAATATTTAGTATTGTTCTTGTTATTATTGATTTGTATAACAATAGCAATGAGTCGCTCCACTGCATCAGATGCTCCACATACATATGAGAAAAGGTGGTAATTAACCCAAAACAGTGCTTAATACCTAAGGCTAGAAGTAGATGTGTCCTTGCACAGCTGATCTGTTTAATGGTGCAAAGCATACATCACCCTTGTCCCCACTGTTGATCTTGTGAGACAATGGGCAATATTTTCCCCACTTCCTGAAAATCTCTGGGGTGGGTGCATCTCTAGAAGTAGGAAAAGTCAGGATTCCCTGCTTTCAGAGGAATCACAACTCTGGTAGCCTCAGCAGTGGCTACCATCCCTTCAGTATTCACCCTCTTGTTCCTTAATACACACATAGTGTCACCTATGTCATGAGTTTTGCTTGTCAGCAGTTTGATGCTGTTTCCAAGAAACCCCTACACCTATCTCCTTGAAACATGGAAGGCTTTGTGGCCTCAGTAAGAGCTACTAAGCCTGCAGTTTTCACCTCACTGTAGCTTAATACACACACGTGACATAAGTTTAGCTTTCAGGAATTTGAGGTGCAATTTCCCAGAAACCCCTATATATATCACCATGAAACTTGGCATGCATCATGCTCTCAGCAGAGGCTACCAATCCTACATGTTTCATGTGGCTCAACCAAACAACAACAGAGTTATAGATATTTCATTGATTCCCCATTATACCCTATGGCCAAATTGCCGAATCTTTTCTGAATCAATTTAGAAGCTCCAAATCAATTTGGAAAGCCTAAAGCTTCCAGTGATTCAGTTTGGATTTGTAGGTTCAGCCTCCAAATCATCCAAATCATTTCTGAATCTGAATCATGATCTGAAGCTTTGCACAGCCATATGAACATCTATTTGCTTTTACTTTGTGCCACCATAAAAATGCTCATCACAGTCCAAAGATGATGAAATGTGACATCTGTTTCTGCCCTAAAATATCTACATAATGAACTGCATTATCTTCTTAGATATAAATTTTACACCACAGTAGGTCTGCCTTCAAAGTTATATCTCATTCTCATCAGTGAGACTGGTGGAGTATGAAGTCACATGCCTATGTTGGGATATCTATCCTCAAAAAGTAGTTTAGAGGCACTAGTCCTTGGCTGTCAGTCAGAATAGCTCCACTGAAATCAACTATTCCGGTTTGTACCAACTGGGGATCTACTCTTGATATCTTCTGTTCTCAGAGTAATGCCACCCTGCTTTATCTTCCACCTGACTTCAGACTACTGGAGCTAACCACTTGTCTTCTCAGAGGAATGAGAACACAGAGGGGAACTCATTAAGCAAAGGAGCTACCACAAAGTAGCTGTTAAAGGCAACAAAAACAACAAACTCAGGAAACTGTGGTGCAAAAATTCCACAATTCCAATAAACTTTTGAAAAATATCCATAAATTGATGGAAAACAAAAGAACATTCTTAAAATCAAAGCAAAATAAATGGAGCAATCAGCTTCAGTACAGACCAATGGGAAAGTATCAAACTAGCTCTCCTAGGCATAGGCGACACAGCGAGAGCACAAGGAGGCACATACCCTCCTGACAGGGCAATCCCCATCCCCAGTGCAGGTGTCCCCCTTACTCAGGAGGCACCAGTTAGCCATGCTCATAATTATGCAAGGGAATCCTGCTAATGCTATGCAATATGTGTACAACCCCAAAGAGCTCCCTCATTTATCCTTTCACAGGACAACCAACCTGAATGCTTTATTATACTCTTACATCTCTGTGAAAATAGACTTACTTGACTTTTGGTTCCAAGACCAGCATGAGGACCCGAACGGTACACAACCCCGGCCAGGAGCATGGACACTGCCAGATTGAGACGTCCATGCTGTGGCGGGAGCTCCCTATCTGCCTCTGCCTGCCTTTACCACCTCGGCAGGTGAAGCGGATTGGTGCAAATCCACAGCTGGAACAATATCTGGGGGCCAGGACCAGAGCTGGAGAAGGAGGGAAGCCAACAGCAGGGGGCAAGGAGAACAGAGCCCGAGATGCCAGGAGAATGCTCCAATGTCAGGGTAAGCATCTGGGAAGGTGCTGAAGAATGTTACGAATTACGTTCTTAAAGCCACCTGCAGTTTGCTGTAGGCTGGGGCAATGATCATGCAGAGCAAGTATCCAAAGTCAGATATAGAATCTTTATTCATTGCAGCAAGGTGCCTCCGAGGAGGGACCCTGCCTACCAGATATAATACTATTTTATACTTTGTTAATATGTCAGCATTAGTTTGTGATTAGCTCATGCTCATAAAAATACCCAATCTTCTATTAACTAAATCACTATTCTATCCAATCAAGTGGCACTGTGAGCATGAACACTGAAGTTTAACTCTCGTGACTACATGCCCCATATATTTTTGCCAAGATGAATCTTATCTTACAAAAACAATCCTTGTACCGCCTCCAAGGTTCCTCTGTTGATGAGACTCCTCTGTTGACCAGATTCAGCTAGTTTCATATCTTATCAGTAACCCTTACACAGTACCCCTCTTCCCCCAGCCGTCTCATAAGTGCTGTGTCCGCTTTAATGAAATGGAGGCGAAAGGACAAGGAAATGGCCTCACAGGCTAAGCCTTGCTTTAGCCCTACAAGATTCAAATACAACAAGAAGTGGCGGTGGACCCACAGTGGGACTGAAGAAGAGGGGAAGGAAGAAGATAAGGATGAGAAGAGGCCTGGAGGAGGTGGATGCCCCAAGCTCTCAGCTCTGTTTTCTGTTCTTTTGTTTCTTTGTTTATTTAAAGCAGCAGATCGTTTGCTGCCAGAGTGAGAAGGACAGAGAAAACCTTCCTTCCCACTGTTCAGCTGCAGACAGGAGTTCCCATACTCATTAAGCAGTTGCAGGCTGCCAATTAAGCCAGGCACGGCCACAATTAGGAAAGAGATCAGGGAAAGCCCAGAGCCATGGGGAAGCCTCTGACGAGCCCCCAGGGGACGCCTGGAACCCAGTTACCCTGGAACCAAAAACCTCTTTGGCTTTCCCAGAAAAAAAAAAAAAAAGGAGAAAGGAAAGAGCTATTTTGGGCGGGTCATTTTTTTTGTCATCCCTTCTCCAAAGCTTCCAGAGCCAGGGTGGAACTTGACGGTTGGTCTAGGTGGAGATGGGTAGTCACCAGCTCCCTCTCATTAATATTTCTTAAACATCAAAGTCATGGCAGGTGGGAAGAGAGACAGCACTGGACCCCACCTACACTGACCAAACTGGGTTGCTGTCACCCTGAGGGGGTCAGTGGATGTCATTGCGACATAAAAGCACACATCCATAGCTGGTGGCTGTCTGTCAACTTGGTGCATTGGCCAGGAAGTTTGATGATGGCCGAGAAGAAATAGAAAGGATGGAAGTCCCCATGGCAGTGGTCACAGCCAGCATGGACCCAGTCCAGCAGACACTACATCTAATGGAGCAAATTCTCCAGCAGCAGCAGCAGCAGCAGCAGCAGCAGCAATCAGCATGGCAGCTGGCCTTGGAAGAAAACTGGATCCAGCAGCAGGCCTGGTAATATCAGAACATGGTGGAACCAAGGATCCCAAAGATGACATTACATGATGATCCCAAGGCATTCCTTGAAAGCTTCAAATGGGCAGCCCTGGCAGCCAGATTAGAGAAATCACAGTGGGATGGAAACCTTGGGGTGTTTTTAGTATGGAAAGCACAAGCAGCTGACGGATCCATGCCATGGGAGGAAGCCTGGTACTACGACAAGCTCAAGAAGGAGATTTTGTATAGGTTGGACATCAACCCCAAAACTTACCACCAAACTTATAAGGCCCGGAAACAATGAAAAGCAAGAGAGCCATGGGCATTGTTACAGCATTTGGCTGACCTGGCTTCCAAATGGCTGAAACCCAGAGAGAGCTCTAAAAGTGAAATTTGTGATAAAATTCTGCTAGAGCAGTTCCTGAATGGTCTAGACAAAGAGACCCAGAGGTGGGTCCATTGTCACAGGCCAGGGTCATTGATACAAGCATTGCAGCTAGCCAAGAATTTTTGTAGTGCCCAGGGGGAGAGGCCACAGGACCAAAACTCAAGAGCGGCAGGACACTTGAGACTTAACAACCCTGCCAGCCAGGGAACTGGGAAGGCAGGAAGGCTGACAGCACTGGGTTGATTCACTTCTGGTGTGAAAACGTGGGACACATGTTCCGGGATTGTGTCTATGTGTCCCAGCCCCCCACCCGAAAAATGCATTCACCATTCGCAGAATTTAGTGGATCATCTGGCCCGGTTGACTCAGCAGGTATCAAGTCTATGGATTGTAGCGTGGGAAGAGGCACGTTGGGAGGCCCCGGACTCCACCCGATGGTCGACACCTGGGTCGGGGGTGAAAGGTTGGAGGCCATTATCTACACAAGCTGTTCCCACACCTTTTTCCAAAGCAAGCTGGCTCCATCCACTTATATCTGGAAGGCCACCCCTGTGAAGATGACTTGTATCCATGGGCACAGTACCTTTTACCCCCAGAAGGTCTATCAAGTCACAGTACTGAACACCACCCGAGAAATGCCAGTCAGGTTGGAGCGGGACATACCATACCCCATGATTCTAGGGCAGGATTGGTGGGAGTTTTATGAAGTCCTTAACGTGATGAGGAGGAACAACATAGGAGAGGTCAGTCTGGCCAGAGATCCCACCAAGTACTTGGATCTTGAACAGTTGGCGGGTAACCGAGCCTTCCAGGAGGCCTAAGAGGGGGAACGAGAATTCCAGGCCATACAAGTAGCTGAGCTGGCAAAGGTTGAAGAAGAAATAGTGGACCCTGGTCGCTGTGCCCACTGGCCCCAACTTGAAGTTAGAAATGGGCTGTTGCATTGGGTGAAACAGGGTCCACCGAGGGGGCGGAGATAGCTGCCTGGTTTAGACTTCTGATACCTGCCTGGTTTAGACTTCCCCTCCTGAAGTTAGTGCATGAAAACCTGTTGGGGGGACACCTGGGGCAACATAAAACGGAAGCCAGGTTGACGAGGTGGTGTTTCTGGGCCACATTATATGAGCAGGTGGAAAATTTTTGTCAGGACTGTCCAGCTTGCCAAAGAGTGAGTGGGGATAGGCCAGCGCGAGCCCCATTACAGCCCATGCCAATAGGTGAGGTTCCTTTTTTGCGGATCATAATGGACATAGTGGGCCCCCTTTCTAAGAGCTCAGCAGGACACCAGTATCTGCTTGTTATCATAGACTACACGACCAGGTTCCCAGAAGTAGTTCCCATGCGGCCGGTCACAGGGCCCCAGGTAGCAGAAGAACTTATGAAATGGATTGCCCAGGTAGGCATCCCGAAATAAATTGTCACTGATCATGGGTCTAACTTCACTGTCACTGAGCAGGGGCCTAATTTCATGTCAGGTGTCATACACAGTTTGTGTAGGCTGTTGTGGATCAAACATCTCTGCACAACCATCTACTATCCTCTAATCAGGTGGAAGAGAGGTTCAACCAGACCTTGAAAAACATGTTGAGATGGTGCGTACAGACAGAGCCACAGTGGTGGACCTGATGGTCCCGCCAGTGTTGTTTGCAGCATGAGAGGCCCCTCAGTCATCGCTAGGGTGTGCCCCATTCGACCTGGTGTATGGGCACCAGGCTTATTAGACCTAGTCAAGGAAGGGTGGGAGGCTGGATAGAAAGAGGAGCTAGACACTTCTGAATATGTGCAGAATATGCGGCAGCGCCTAGAGAGGGCAGGGGACTAGCACGCGAGTGTCTTAGAGCAGCCCAGCAAATGCAGAAGTCTGCATATGACAAAAGGGCTCAGGAGAGGACCCTCTGGCCTGGCCAAAAGGTCTTAGTGCTACTCCCTGACACCGAGAAAAGCTTACGAGGAGTTTGCAGGGGCCTTTCGAGGTAACTCATCGAGTAGGCCCCGTAGACTATAAGGTATATATCAGGGGCACGAAGGGAGAGACAAGTTTATCATGTTATTTTGCTTAAAGAATGGTGGGAGCAGGAAGGCCTACTAATTATTCCTACCCCGCCAGACGACAAGTTCGGCCAAGAGTTAGGTCTGAGGGCAGAGTTGGGGCTGGCCACCTGATTGTCCCAGTTGGACCCCAACTTGACCCTGAGTAACGGTGCCAGATGAGGGCTCTGGTGAAGAAGTTTTGTGATGTCTTCAGCGAAAACCCTGGGTGCACAAAGGGGATAACCCACAGCATAGTCATGCCCCCAGGGAAAATTGTCAAGGAAAAGTGGAGAAGGATTCCCCAGTATTGGCAGAGACCATCTGCACTGAACTTACTAGGATGCTGGAACAGGGCATAATCCAAGAATCACGTAGCCCTTGGCGAAGTCTCATCATGGTGGTTACCAAACCTGATGGGTCCACGCAACTATGCATAGATTTTAGGAAAGTGAATGCCATTTCCAAATTTGACGCTTTCCTTATGCCCCAAATCAGTAAGCTCCTCAAGAGAGTGGGACAAGCCCGATTCATTTCCACCCTGGATCTGTCAAAGGGGTATTGGCAGGTGCCATTATGGAGGCAGGACAGGGCCAGAACAGCCTTTGGCACCCTGTGGAGTTTTTATGAATTTAAGAGAATGCCCTTTGGGTTGCACGGAGCAGCCGCTACCTTTCAGCGATTGGTCGATTGGATATTGGCCCCACACCAACAATACATGGCCACTTAAATAGATGACATAATAATCTACACCCAGGGATGGGAAGAACACCTAGTGGCAGTGAGAGCAGTGCTGCAGGAGTGACAGCCAATCCAAAAAAGTGCATCCTGGAGAAGGCAGAAACCAAGTATCTGGGGGTTTTGGTAGGACAAGGGCAAGTCCGACCCTTAGCAGATAAGGCTGAAGTCCTGTACCAATTCAAGCAGCCACAAAACCGTAGGCAGTTGAAGGCTTTCCTGGGGTTAGCAGAATATTACAGGTGATTTACACCTAAATTTGCTGATATCACCTCGCCCTTCACCGACCTGTTGCAAGGAAGGAAGGGAGGTTCTCTCTCATGGAGCACAGAAAGTACTCTCACGTTTGAACAAACCAAGAGGGCCCTCTGCCACAAGGCAGTATTAGAAACCCTAAACTTTGGATTGCCTTTTATCCTGCAGCTGGACACTTTGGAACGTGCACTAGGTGCTGTGTTGTCCCAGGAGATCAATGGAGTCGAAAGCTGAACCCGCAAGAAAGAGGGTATGCCACAGTCAAGCGGGAGTGCCTTGCCATAAAGTGGGGCATTGAATATTTTCAGTACTACTTACTCAGGAGAGAATTTATGCTTGTTACCGATCACACCCTCTTAAGGTGGCTGAGAACTAAACAAATGGATAATGCACACATTATTTGATGGGCTCTGGCTTTGCAGCCCTTCTGTTTTAAGATCATTTATAAGCCAGGAAGGACTAACCTAGTTGCCGACTTTCTTTCAAGCTGTCACGAGGATAAAGACGAAGGGGAACCTGGGGCAACAAGGGCGGACCCCATCGTATGAAAGCCTCAGGAAGTAAGTGCGCCTAACGGTGAGTTAAGAGGGGAGGTATGTGAGGACCCAAACAGCACTCACCTGGAGCACAATCCCAGCCAGGAGCACAGACCTCGCCGGATTGAGACGTCCATGCTGTGGCGGGAGCTCCCTATACACCGCTGCCTACCTTTACCACCTCAGCAGGTGAAGCGGATTGGTGCAAATCCACAGCTGGAACAATATCTGGGGGCCTGGAACAGAGTTGGAGAAGGAGGGAAGCCAACAGCAGGGGTCAAGGAGAACGGAGCCCGAGATGCCAGGAGAATGCTCCAATGTCAGGGTAAGCGTCTGGGAAGGCACTGAAGAAATGGCAGTGGACCCACTGTGGGAGTGAAGAAGAGGGGAAGGAGGAAGATAAGGATTAGAAGAGGCCTGGAGGAGGTGGATGCCCCAAGCTCTCAGCTCTGTTTTCTGTTTCTTTGTTTCTTTGTTTATTTAAAGCAGCAGGTCATTTGCTGCCGGAGTGAGAAGGACAGAGAAAACCTTCCTTCCCACTGTTCAGCTGCAGACAGGAGTTCCCATACTCATTAAGCGGTTGCACGCCGCCAATTGAGCCAGGCAGGGCCACAATTAGGAAAGAGATCAGGGAAAGCCCAGAGCCATGGGGAAGCCTCTGACGAGCCCCCAGGGGATGCCTGGAACCCAGTTACCCTGGAACCAAAAACCTCTTTGGCTTTCCCAGAAAAAAAAAATGCAAATAATAAATAAAAGGGAAAAAAACGGAGAAAAAAAAGAGCTGCTTCTGGCTGGTCATTTTTTTGTCATCCCTTCTCCAAAGCTGCCGAAGCTGGGGTGGAACTCGAACGGTTGGTCTAGGTGGAGGCGGGTAGTCACCACCTCCCTCTCATTAATATCTCTTAAACATCAAGGTCATGGCAGGCGGGAAGAGAGAGCACTGGACCCCACCCAGACCGACCAAACCGGGTTGCAGTCACCCTGAAGGGGCCGGTGGATGTCATCGGGACATAAAAACAGTTTTGGATTTTTGTTTTAAATACTA
>NW_017728948.1:79794080-79829508 GCF_001723895.1 Crocodylus porosus
CAACAGTGCCCCAGGCAATGTGCATTGCCACCTGGAGGGGTATCTCTGCCTGCACTATGAGTGCCTGACCCCATGGCCAAGGAAGAGATTATCACTGTCATCAGCACATTTTTCTGCATGTGACAGGTCTTTGGCATCTAGCTGGGAGGGTGCTGTCTGATCAATAAAGTTATGCACTGCCTCCTGCCTCCCTGCATGTTGTGGGGTGGAACTCTGGGGGGCAAAGGGGAGCTTGGTCAGGAAGGGCAGGGTGGGGTGGGGCAGGGAGAAGAGGTGAGTGGGGCCATCACCCCCATGCGGGGCCTTTGGCTCCAGGTGTGAAGTCCAGGGGTGGGCAGAAGAGATGATGTAGGCACAGGCAGCCATAGTATCCCCTTACCCCCTGCCCTGGCCCTCCTCCCTTTTCAGGGCTTACTGGATGGTCATGGCAGATGGTCCTGGTGTCCTGGTTCTGTCCCTGCAGGCAGCAATATGGTGTAGCTACAGATGGTGTTCTGGGGTGCAGAGGCGCAGCAACTGGCCACTTGGGCAGTGGGCCTCTCTGGGAAGGATACACATGGCAAGAGCCCTGGCTTGGGCCACCTCTCTGGAGAGGCCTGCTGGGGGAAGGCAGAGGAATCACCAGCTCTGAGTCCCAGCCAGGCAGGAGCCCTTCACCCTCCAACTTTGGCCAGTTTGGGCTGGGCACCATGGGAACAAACTGCCTAGCCTGCAGGAGGAGAAGAGGGGGAATTGGTCCAGAGCTGCTGTGGCAGCTGCTGCCAGGAGCCAGCCCTGGCCCAGCCTTGGTAGGGGATCAGGAAGGTCGGCTGCCTGCAGAAAGAGCCAAATGGCCCACATGCCCCTGTGGAAGGAGCAGGGATGGAGGGCTTGGTTGGCAGCTGCCTGTGACAGGAGCCACCTGGCGAACTTACCATGGTCCCTGGACACCTGTGCCTGCATGAGCCCCAATCTGAAGCTGAGCAGCACACATCCCCTTGGTGCAGTGCATGTTATCTCTGAAATGTTGCAAACTCTCACGAAAAGCCTCTCTGTCCTTGCGCTGGAGGTCCAGAAGCTGCACATGGAGGAGAGGCAGCAGCCACCACCAGTGATGTCTCTTCAGGGATGCCACCATTTCCAGCCAGTGCCCTCCTCATGCATGACTTCTGCCAGCGGCACACTTAAGACCACACCCTCCTGCTGAACTATGGTCACCAGGGCAGAGGAGCAGCTGGCAGAGGAGCAGACCTGGCATGCCCAGGACATTGTGTGCAAGTGGAAGAGGGACCAGTAGGATTGCACATTCCAGGACAGTCTCCTGGCCCACAAGGAGAGACACATTGCCCTCTTCAAGAGAAGGCTGGAGACACAGGAGCATTGGAGGCCACAGAGAAGGACTGCTGGGTGTGAAGCACCATCCTGGCCATGGTGGTCACCTTCAGGCTGCCTGCTGTCCAGTGCCCAGGCCCAGCCCCTTCTGCCACCTGGACCAAGCCCTGCTGTGGGCCTGGGAGGAGGTCCAGCAGCACCTGGAGGGGCCAGGGCCACCTGCCCCTGCTCCTGAGCTGGGTCTCCCAGCAGCCAGGCCACCCACTTGGGCTGCTGGCCACCACTCACCTGCCCACCTTGTGCCCCCTGAGCAAGAAATGGTCACCACTGGGCCAGTTGCATCTGCAGGCCCTGCTGGTCCCAGCCCCATTGAGGAGGACAGGGAGCAGGCTGGACAGCACACACCTGAGCCCCTGACCCACCAGCCTTGCTGAAATGTCCACATCCATGGTGGTGCCACCATAGGTCAGGGTGCCAGGTGCTTCTCCCCAGACTCCACACCATAGGCACCTCCAGCCCGCTGTTGTGCCCTGATGCTGGACCGACCACACTCTTGTAAAAAGCTGCACAGGGAAGAGGGCCTATTGTTGGTGGTAAGCATTGGGGTTTGGGGGGGACTGTTGTTAGGGAGGGAGGATAGGAGAGAATATGTTATAGTGAAGGGGGGAAAAAAGATTGTTGAGTGGAAACTGCCTAGAGTGAGTGTAGTCTTGAAGGTGTGCTGTGGGCCTGAGGTCTGTGAGCAGTCACCCAGGCACCCTACTGCAGGGGGTCAGGGAGGAGGCAGGGTGGGGAGTGTCCATGATGAATTCACCACAAGCTCCCAGGACAATATCCCCAGCCAGGCAGAGCCTGACCCCCCCAGAAAGCCCTTGCCAGGATAAGACTGCCCCCACCCCACCTCCCCAGAGACCCCTGCCAGCCTGCAACTGTCCCTGCCAGAGACCCCTGCCAGACTGAGACTGGCCCCCTGGAGACTTCTTCCAGCCTAAGCCTGCCTACCCAGGAGCCCCATGCCAGGCTGAGCCTTCCCCCTAGCCCTCTGCCTCCCCACCCATGCCCTGGAACCCTCTAGCACCTGGGAAGTTGCAGCCAAAGCATGCAGCTCCCCCTAGCTGCTGCAGGAGGTCAGAGTAGAGCAGGAGCAGACCTGGATCTACTTAATCCCATAAGGAGTAAATCTGCTTCCAACATGGTGTACATGTAGACCACATCCAGACTACTTTGCACCGCAGCTACTTGCTCCCTGGAGACTGCCCATGCCACATGCACTTTGACGCACAGCAAGTTAGCTCAGGAGAAGTAGGGGAGGCTAGGGCCAGCATAGTGCTGGCCCCAACAGCCTTCCTTTGTGTCCTGGGGGCCTCCTGAGGCTGCAGCAGTGGTGATCCTTCCAGGCAGAGCCTGGCTGACAGCCGCAGCATGTCTCTGGGTGACTCAGCTCCACTTTTCAGCAGTGCACACTGCCCATGCATACGCTGCTCTGGGATTTTTTCCACAGTTTTTTTTGACCCCTGGATACCCAGGGATCAAAAAAACCCACAGGAAAAAAAAATGGAGCAGTGCATGCACAGGCAGCATGCCCTTGCAGCACAGAGAATGCCTGACTGTGCAATATGTGGTGCTGCAGATGTGTTTGTGGCACCCTATACCACACAGCCATGATAATCTGGATGCATGTGTAGATGCCTTCCCAGGGCTGATTTACTGCACAGTAATTTACAGTGCAATAAGACTAAATAGCATTAACTGCATGTGTAGATGCACCCAGTATTTCCATGCTGCCTCTGAACACTTTTTTTTAAAAATCAGGTTAGTTCAAATTCTCAGCCTGATATCAATAGTGACATTATAGCTTAATGATGAGCTGATAATCCAGGTTTTATATCCCAGATTAACTGCAAAACCCAGCTATTGCTATATGTTTGATGCACTGTATTTACCTCTGAGAGCAAGGAGTTTTAATTTTTATAAAATTTTGTATAAATTGTCATGCTAAGAATCAAACAGAATTTGAATACCTAAGACCAAAATTCATCAACTTCAGAATTATTATCTGTTATTTCATTGTGTTGTGGTAGCACTTGGGAGCCTCAATGAAAGACAGGACATTTTAGGGTTGTACAAACATAGGACTGGTAGTGTAACTCAGGTGTGTTGACTAGGGCAACAGCCCTAGGTGCTGACTCATTCAGTGGAGCTCCAGCCAGCTGGCAGTATAGTTGGACCAAAAGCTGGGAGCCCCCATTGCCCTCAGTGCTGCCCTGTTACACCTGCATAGAACAAAATGGTGGTGGTCCTACAAAGAATATGTGGTCTTAAACTACACTTGTAATATCTGTGAAAGAATGTAATTGCTCCAACATGTAAATATAAAAATGTTTGGAGACTCAGAGCTGTCTGTTATTTTGTATTATAGAAGGTACTCAGCAGACAAACAGATGATGAGAGGCAGACCTCCTGCCCACCATGGCTTGACCCACAAAACTGTCTTTCCTTTATGTCTTATATTTACACTGAAAATTAAGGTAATTACAATGGCTACTTTAACACGGTGATTTGAACTTGTCCATCTGATAGATTCATAACAGACCTTTGCTATGCTGCCAAGTATGAGTGGCTTTCAACATTTCCATTTTTGGTAGAGCAAAGAGAGAAAAGAACAGATTTCAAGAGAAAGATCTTCCCTTAAGCTTGTTTTGTGCAAGTACTGCCCTACCACTTGCAGAGCTGAATTGGGCCTGATTCTCATTTACACCAGTGCCCCTTTAACTCGCATGCAATTAGGGCATCTGAATTTTCTGAACAGAAAATTCACGTGCATTAAACTGCACCTGGGCATGCATCTGAATTTGCATCCCAATGTGAGCAATTCGGTGAAGGGCTTCTCCTGCCCTGCTCTTTCCCCCTGCAGCAGCCAAGAGGAACTCCAGGCTCCCCTTGCTGCCAGCTCTGGGCTGGCAGAGGGCACAGGGATCAGAGCTAGGCTCTGGGGGGTCAGGGGAATTGTCCCAGCTCCAGGGCAGATCCTTCCCAGCTGCATGGACATGAGGCCCCCTGCTGCCTGGGCTGACAAAGAGCAAATTGATCTCAGTCAGGATCTATACCTGCACTTCAGTGCATTAGTTACTGTCCTGTTTTTCTAGTACCTATACATATTGGTACTAGCAAATAGTGCATTAGACTAATTTAATATATAGTAATTGATGTGCACATATAGATGGTGTCACTTTACTGTGCATTACATTAGTCTAATGTGCAGTAAAGTGTCTCATGTAGATGGGGCCAATGAGGCCTTTGATATCCATATGAACTAGGCCCAGTGAGCCCTGGAACAGTGACAGAGGGCTTAGGCCTCAAAGGCCTAAAGAAAGTAGTAGAGGGACAAGAGGTAGAAATGATTTACACAGAGGTAACGTAAGGAGCATGCTGCATTTGTTTGGGCTTTTTATTTTTTAACAGAGTTGTTGACTAGTTGCACCAGCTCTGAATCAAGCACTTGAGTGAGTAATGATAACTCACCCTTTGTGGTGTGGGGTTTGGGATATTATTTATTTATTTATTTATTTATAAATTGTGTCATCTGAGCTCTTACAGCCAGAACTTAATATATTTGACTTTATTGGTGTTCATTTTATGGGAATAAATTACAGTTCACAGCCTGACATTTAAATTAAGGAGTGTGCACTAAATCTCTTGCACAAAAATAAGAAATTAAGAGACCATTCCTTGCTGAACAAGCCATGCAGTCTTGTAAGCGCTCATACACATTTAATGTAGTCTGCAAGGAGCCAAAGTATATTCAGGCCATCACAGAAAACATGTTTATAAAACCAGGACAGCAACATGCCTTCCAATCCCAGGCAGAATGGACCTTGGATATCAAAGAAGTATGTTAGATCCCCAAGCAGGCAGAAATTGCCTTATCATTAGGGAACTACTTAAACTGTGGCAAGACAAAGGGTTTTTCATGGTCTGTTTTCAGTGCACAAACCCAATTTTGTGTGCATTTTAGGGTGGCCTGGGAGCTGGAGCCACTAGGGCTGAATGGTGCTGGGCTCCAGGTGACTTCTGAAGCTGGCCCAGCTCCCAGACAGCACTTAGCACCCTGCCGAGCCATGCTGCACCCACACTATGCGACGGCTGCCATGTGGGTGCCAAGCTGGGGTGGGGGCAATCCCCGCTGCCCCCCACTGCCCCATGCTGCATGGGGGGGTGCTCTGCCATGAGTCCTCAGAGGCCTTGATCACCACTGCCAGAGCCAGTGAATGCAGGGTTTTGGGTGGGGGTTTAATTGCTGGGAGTCTGAGGCCCGCCAGGCGGGGGATGGGGCTGGGCAGGGCAGCCATGAGGGCTTTTCCTATGGCTCTCCCCACTGGGGAGAGGCAGGCACAGCCAGAAGAGCCATGGGAGACCCTACAGCTGCCCGGCCATGCCTGCCTCTCCCTGACTGATCCAAATCTCCGAAACAGCAGTGAAACTCCAAAACAGATTTGGCCGAAATGAAACAGAGAAGTTATCCAAAATGAATCACTGTCCTCCAAAATGGCCAAATCCAAAACCGAAACAAGACATAAGCATTTTGCAGAGCCCTACTGCCCACCTACCACTGCTTGCCCCACTGCAGTAGTGGGGGGATGAATGTAAGACAACTCTCCAAAGTTAGATTACATACATGGAAAATTATAATAAATTTATACATTTTCCATATATAGAATCTAATGGGGGGGCGGTCATCTTAAATTCAGTGTCATCTTAGATTCTGGTAAATATGGCAGCCCATAATTCAGGTCTGGAGTGATATGGGGAGGAGGCTGCTGCTGTCACCTAGGACTGGCTCTGGGCATGGGCTGCACCCAGCACCAGAAAAGTTGGTGCCTGAGCCTCCTGTCATCTGGCACACAGATCTGGGGGCTTGCACCCCCAGGAGGAGTCTAGCACAGCCCAGAAGCCCTCCTGGATCGTAGACTGTAGATTCTGGAACAGGTGTCAACAGCAATCTTCTCATCTGGGGCACAGAAGCAGCCTCTTCTCATCTGGGGCACAGATCTGGGGGCTCACACCCCCAGGAGGGCTTCTGGGCTGTGCCAGACTCCTCCCAGGGGTGCAAGCCCCTGATCTGCGTGCTGGATAAGAGGAGGCTGCCTCTGGCTCCTGGGACTGGCATTGAAGCCAAATAAGCCCAGCTTTGAAACTCAAAACGTTTTGAACTTTCAAAAACATTTTGAGTGCCCTTGTTTCATTTCAAAGCTTTTCAAAACCTTTTGTTTCATTTTGATTTTCCTGTTTCAAACTTAAAATGCATTGAAACAGCTTCAAAGTGAAACACTCGGTAAAATTTTGCACAACCCTACTGTTCAGTCTCCTCTTGAAGATTTCCAGGGTAGCCTATTGCACCACCTCTGGAGGGAGCTTATTACACACCCTGGACACTAACTGTGAAGAAGTTTTTCCTAATGTTAAGCCTAAAATGGTCTTCCAGGAGTTTGTGGCCATTACTACTGGTTTTCCCCAAGGATGCCCTGGTGAACAGTTGTTCACTGAGCCCTTGATGTATTCCCCTAATGTAGCAGTAAGCTACTATCAAGTCCCCTCTCAGTCTTCTGTTTTTCAGACTGAAGAGTCCCAGGTTCCTCAACCTTTC
Source organism: Crocodylus porosus (assembly GCF_001723895.1). Classification (NCBI taxonomy): domain Eukaryota; kingdom Metazoa; phylum Chordata; order Crocodylia; family Crocodylidae; genus Crocodylus; species Crocodylus porosus. The sequence goes on from NW_017728948.1 coordinate 79,801,036, forward strand.
CTCATATGGCTTGTCTTGCAGATCTCTGATCATATATGCAGCCCTTCTTTAGACTCTCTCAAGCTTTACCATGTCCTTGTTAAAGTGTGGTACCCAGAACTGGACGCAGTACTCCAGCTGTGGTCTCACCAATGCCGAGTAGAGTGGAAGAATCACCCCTTGGTTTTGCTGCAAATGCAGCAATTTATGTATGCCAGAGTATTATTTGCCCTGCTGGTTACAGCATCACACTGCCAGCTCATATTCATACTGTAGTCTATTATTACCCCCAGGTCCCTTTCATTCATGGTGCTAGTCAGTTTGGTGCTGCCAAGCCTGTAGGTGTGTAGAGGGTTGTTCATCCTCAAGTGGAGCACTTTTCATTTCTTGATGTTGCACTTCATCTGGTTCTGACCCACCCAGCTTGCTAGCCTGTCTAGATCTGCCTGTCTTCAAGCATGACCACGCTTCCCCATAACTTGATGTTGTCCATGAACTTAGCTAGTGAGCTTTTAACCCCCACATCCAAATCACTGATAAAGATATTGAAGAGTACTGGACCAACCACTGACCCCTGTGGGACACTGCTGGACATTTCATTCCAGGATGACACAGATCCATTCTTTAGGACTCTCTGGGTCCTACTCTGCAGCCAACTTCATACCCACCTAACTGTCTTGCAGTTAAGTCCACAATCCTCTGATTCTGTCATGAGACCATCATGGGATACCAGATCAATGGCTTTTTGGAAGTCAAGGTAAATAATGTCAACCTCTTCTTTCTTATCCAGGTGGTGAGTTACCTGGTCATAGAAGGAGATGAGGTTGGTAACATGCCCATGATGAAGCGATGCTTGCTGTCATTCAGAATCCTACCTTCTGCAAGCCTACCACATATAGACTCCTTAATAAATTTTTCCAGGATTATGACTGGGGTAGAAGTGAGGCTAACTGACCTATAGTTACCTGGGTCCTCCCTCTTCCCCTTCTTGAAGATGGGCACGACATTGACCCTCTTCCAGTCCTCAGGGACCTCTCCACAGCACCATGAATTTTGGAAGAGTTTCACCAGGGGTTACGTGATGATTTCAGCTAGCTCCTTCAGAACTCTCAGATGGAGTTCATCCGGTCCTGCTGACTTATATATGTCTAACTTCTTTAATTGATCACTACAGCAATAGTAAGAAGGCAGCTGTTCCTGCCCTGTTCATTCTGTACCCTGTCTGGCATGATGTTCCCCTTGTTCCGGTGAAAGACTGAAGCAAGGTAGTCATTCGGGAGTTCAGTTTTCTCCTGAGTGCTGGTAACCAGCTGTCCTGAGTTGCAGAGCCATGGCCCCACTCTCCCATTTGTTTTCCACCTGTTCCCTACATACCTAAAGAAGGACTTCTTGTTGTTCTTGATTCCCATTGCTAATTCAAGTTCAGTCACTGCCTTAGCCTTTCTAATTTGTTCCCTACAAGCATGGGCCATTGTTGTATAATCCTCCTTGGGGTATGTCCCAAGTTTCTATTGTTAATACACCTCTTTATTCTTTCTTAGGAGAACCATGATTTCCCTGTTTAAGAGGGCTTCCCAGCCCTTCTGGTACTTTTCCTTTGCAATGGGAATGGACTTATTTTGTGCTTCAGGGATCATGTCCTTAAAGAATGACTACTCTTCATGCACTCCTTTTGCCTTCAGTCCCTGGTCCCACAGTGACCTGAGCTTGTTGAAATTTGTGATTTTGAAGTCCAAAACTTCAGCCCTGCTATCTGATTTGTCTGGCTTGCAATGGACAGTGAATGTGATGGTTCCACCCAGGCTGCTGTCACCCAGGCTTCCCTCTATATTTAAGTCAGTCACCAGGTCATCTCCTTTGGCCAGAACCAAATCTAGGAGAGCATTACCTCTGGTTGGCCTGTGCACCTCCTGAGCCAGGAAGAGCTCTTTGATGCAGATCAGGAAGGATGCGACTGATCCAACTTGGCTGAGTTTTCCTCCCAAGAGATGCCTGGATAATTGAAGTTGCCCATGACGACCATGTCCCATGCACGTGTGGCCTCTGTCAATTCTCTGGCAAACTCTGCCCCCACCTCCCTGCAGCTTGACCTAGAGGGTTTCAAGCTGTTCTTTTTTGGAGCCATTGTTGGCCTCCAAGGAGCTGCATAGCTCCTTCACATAGAAAGCTACACCTCCACCTTCTTTCCTACCCTGTCCCTTCTATACAGGGTATAGCCCTCTATGGCTACATTCCAATCATGTGAGGAGTCCCACCAATTTTCCATTATCCCTACTAGGTCATAATGCCCACTGGAGAGTATGAGGGCTAACTCCTGGAATTAGTATACAGGCACCTGAGTCCTTCTGTTGAAACCCTCAACTTCCTGTCATGCTGAAGGAAAACTATTGCCTCAGCTCCTGTAAGAGTGGCTCTCCTAGTGTTGGGGCAGAGAAAATGAGTATGTGATCTCGTGGAGGAACAAGGTAGTAGCTGGGACAAGACTGGAACTAGCTGAGCAAGAAAAATGTCACTAGCACTTGCAAGGTAAGAAGTGGGGGGAAGGTAGGAGCCAACAGAAAGGGAAGCACGGTTGAGGGGGGAACTAGGAGTTGGAGGAGAGGAGTAGGTTAGATTAGATGAGGAGCTGTGAATGAGAGGACGTGGTACTGGCTGGGTGCATCTGCATGAGATGCTTTACTGCACATTAGACTAATCTAATGTATAGTAAAGCATCACTGTCTATACATGTGCAGCAATTACTGCACAGTAGATTAGTCTAATGCACTATTTTCTAGTACCTGTAGATACAAATACTAGAAATCTGTGCATTAACTAATGTGCCAAAGTGCATGTGTAGATACTGACTGGAAACAAATTGCTCCTGGTCAGCCTAGGCAGCAAGGGACCACAAGGGGTGGGAAAAACTGTTCCAGTTCAGCAGCATGCTGCCTTCCAGCCATGATCAGATCAGAACAGGTCCCAATCTCCACATGGCTGGAAGGCAACAACTGGGACAGCTCTCCCTGCCCCATGGGGATCAAAACAGTCCCAATCTGCACAGGGCTGGCAGGCAGCTGTGTCCATTGAGCTGGGATAGCTCCACCTGCCCCCTGGGGTTTGGGGCCAGGTCTGATCTTCCCCAGCTGGCAGGGAGCTGCCCCCCAAGCTGGGACAGCTTCTGCCCCCCAGGGAACCTGGAATTCCCCTGTTTGCTGCAAGGGGGCAGAGCAGGGCAGGAGCAGCCTTGGACTGAGCTGCTTCTTTCGGGTGCAGTTTGCTCCCAATGCCAGCACAGATGTAAGATGTGCACCGAGATGCAGTTGTAAATTGCACATGTAGATGCACCCGCTGTATAAGATTAGGACTGGGATGGGGAACACAAAGGTGGAGATGAGGACTGGCTGGACAAAGAGAAGCAGGCAAGAATGGGGTGGAGTGGGAGGAGGACTGGATCAAGAACTAGGGAAGGAACAGACAGGGCAGAGACTAGGAGAGAGAGATTGGAAAGGAGAAGGTTTGTGAGGAAGCAGGGACAGAAGGTTGCATGACCACTAGAGAATGTTCCCCTCCAGCTTTCCCACTGTTCCTCTGCTGTTATAATATATCTGAAACCCACTGACACAATAGGCATGTCCTTCCCTGATCCAGGTAGGGGATGACAACCTTTTATTCCCATCAGTTACCCCATTCACTCACATGGCAGTAGTCTTTGTAGTGGAGCTTAAGTTTCAAAACCCTGTTGATGAACCCTGGAGATATCAGTGTGATTGCAAATGATGGACATTTTGTTGGGAGGTGGGGTGTCAGTCTGATTTTTTCAAAAAAAACTCTAGGGAAATTACACCAAGACAGGAAAATGGCAAGGCCAATCATGCAGAAACTGGTAAAGGATCTTTTGTGCATCTGTATTCTGGCATCATTGGGAATTACACAATCACATACTACCACTATTTTCCACGGTTGCCTGCCTCATTCAGTGCACAGAATGGACCTCATCTGGGAATGAATCAGAGCTGCACTCATGTAATTCATTAATGCCTGTTAGCAGTTAGAGGAGAGCGAAATATACTCCTAAGAATCTTGCAGTCTCCAAAAATATGTTAAACGAGAATTCCCATATCAGGTCACGAGCTCCAATACATGTTATATATCAAAGAATGAACAAAGTTTTAAAATGCTTGTGTCCAAATTTAGCATTTTAATTTACTATTTATTCACCCAAGTGGCCTTATTAAAAACATATACACGGGGGCCTAGAGGGGACAGTTAGGAGTTCTGAAAATCAAGTTGCCAATTTATGTGTCCAGATTTGGGTTTTGCAGCCTAATTTCAGACCTTTTCTTGTCCAAAAACTGCAGTCCTGTCTTCACTGGTTGTTTGAATTGCTCTCTGTGTCTTTATTCCTTCCATTCCTACAAAGAGAAACTGCCTGAATCTTGTCACCATTACTACCTTGGCCACTGGAGGGCATCCAAAAGAAACACAGCATTAAAGCTAGAGCAATTACTAGTCATCCCTGTGTTTGCTGAAAGAAAGATACTCAGTGAGTGGATGGAAGTTTTTCTTGTCCCCTTGTAAAACCCGTACAAGAAGAAATAAAAGAATTGCTCCTATGCTATCTAACTTTATTACTGTATCACACAAGATTACATATTAACAAATCAAATTCACATTAACTGGACTCAGTTCTATAATGTCTCTAAGCACAAAATACAGAAACAGTGGTGAAATTTCACATTAACTTTCAAAATAATAATAATAGTAATTTTAAAGGCATAGCTATAAAATTAAATCCAAAATCCAGGATTTTTCAATCGATGCATTGCTTCACTGCATTTTCCAGCTTTAAGAGAAGGATTTTGATAATTTCTCATTTAAACAAAATTGCTGGTCTAAGCACATCTCTGTAGCTATGTTCTGTAGCAGATGAACACGTTGTCCTCACTCCAAATGTTGTCTCTCTGAATGGTTACAAAGAAGATGCATTTAGAATCACTGGATGATTGGGGCAAATCTTCTAAATCATTGCATTCACTTTAAGTGGAGAAGATACTGTCTGACAATGAAAGCAAATTTTTTCAGTCTGGCATCTCACTTGTCATTGGCAGCAGTGGCAGTGGCAACAGGAGCAGCAACCATACTTGTTACAACTAGTAATACCCTTCATCAGTTGAAAATCAATGGGTTAAGAGTGCACCCATTGTGTTATCAACAGTATTAGAACAGAGGCCAAAAGAAAAGAGAATGTTATTAGGGATCAGGGGTGATAATATAAGTACTGAGGAGAGAGGAAGAATGGAGGAGAGGTTGGGAGCTGTTTGACTGCATGGTAGCAGGATACAATATTCTTTTCTTTTCAAGACAGCAGCAGATCAGTTTTAAAAAAAGTTTAGCATTAAAAATGGATTCTGTGTTGCCAAAATAAAAGTTGAAGCGACATTATGAAGTTTTCTACAGAAAAAAGGAGAGTGAATAACTACTCTCTTCTGTTTCATGTGAGAAAAACCAGCTCCAGATTTGAATGTGCTAGTAAATCAGCATGTGCATATGAATACTAACACTACATACACTCTCCTTTAAGCCTTTAAAAATGACTGGTACAAAGATAACTAAGTGAAAGTGGAAGATTAGCAGGAAGGAGCAGTGCCATCATCCTTTTGATGCTATAAAGGAAAAATGTTGAACTCTGTTCCAAAAGCTTTTGAACAGGGATGGGGGTGGAGTTATGGAGCTGAAAACAGTCTAAGGAGCCCTTCACCTCTAGGTTTCTCGTTCAAGTCCCTCCCTGATGCTATAACTGTTTCCTACATACTCAGAGATGCAAATATGTGCCAAAGTAAATACCATGTACCACATAAACAAGATTCAGCCAAAAGAAAGATTGACTTTACTTGCTTGAAGAAAAGAACACAGTGGGGAAAAAACCTTTTAATATGGAGAGTATTGGTTTGAAAATTGCCACAAGTCTCTTGTAAGTTGGCCCAGTGCTGATGCAGCAACCCAGCATACAGAATATGTCATCATTCACCACCCTATTTGCAAGACAGCTTTGGGCACAGAGATGGAGGAGATAGGAAGCACAAACCCCAGGCAGTCTAAAATAAAACCACTTTGTCCTATAAAGGGTCACTCCATGGGAAATTGCAGCTTTGGTTTTTCCACAGAGTGCACCATGTTTGCACTAAAGTTAACAGCAAGTAAAATGGAAGAGACATAGAACCATCATTGGCTGGTATCATTTTCTATAGGAGCACCTTAAGGGTTTCCCACCAAGATTGGTGCTTCAGTACAGGAAATTGCTTTTATTTTTCTGGTAAGAGGCAGTCCCTACATGAAAAATTTACATTTTAAATAGACAACAGAAGTAAATGTGAGAAGGGAAGCAGGGACACAAAGAAGGGAAGGGCCTTGCCCAAGATAACACAGCAAATCAGTGGCAAAGGTCAGAATGGAGCCTGGGTCTCCTGACTGCAATCCCAGAAAGCACTAATTTGAGCTTCAAGAAAAGAGTTACATACAATTTCCTTCCCCTGTTCCCTATCAAGCCTTTTTCTTGCTGCACTCCACAGTGCAGAGTTTTCAGGCAGGGATGCCAGATTTTTCATTGTAGCCATGTTGGTCTAAGGACATAGGCAGGCAAGGTTCTTTGAGTAGATGTGTTATCTTTTATGAGACCAACTGAGTAGTTGGAAAACAGTTCTTAGCCTTCTTCCAACTACTCAGTTGGCCTAATAAAAGATATCATATCTACTCAAAGAACCTTGACTTAAGGCAGGGATGTCACGCATCTGGCACATGAGCCAGATCCAGTCTGCAGAGCCCCATTATCCTGCCCTTGGCCTAAGCAGATCCACACAGGGCACAGCACGCTCCCGACCAGTCCTGCAGGCATGACCCAGGACATGTGCTGCATGTGGCACCCACCCTGGTGACTCTGGGACTGCATGTGATGCCCACCTTGGCCAGAATGCAACATATGCCACGCCTGCTCCAAGATGTATATTGCACGCGGTGCCCACCCCCAGCAGCTCCAGGACTGTGCCACATGCAGTGCCTTTGAACACCACATGCAGGATGGCACTGAATCCAGGATACTGGGGAAAGGAAGAGTGGAGAGGGGTGAGATGGGGTGGAAGGAGGAAGAAAGGGAAGGGGAATGGTTCCTTGGGCCTGATCTGGCCCAGGGACTGGCCCCATACCATTTATCTGGCCTGTGGAGCTGCATGAGTTTGACACCCCTGCTTTATGATATTAAGCTTTTTCAGGCTTGTGGTGAGCCTGCAGTTAGGTTGCACAAGTGAAGCAGGCTCAGCTTAGGGACTAGTGACTATCAGCCAGGCCAGGACACTGAAGGACACACACATGTGCAGCAGCTCACGTGAGCCCTCGGCTTCCTCCAACCCTACAGAGAAGAGCGGGAGTGGCGAGATAAAGCCAACAAGAGCCAACAGCAGCAACAAGGTAAGCTGGGCAGAGGGGAAGAGGGAGGTGGAGCCAGGCCAGCCAGGCCAGCTGTAGAGAATTGGAAAGGGGTTTTTCTCCCTTCCTGTGCCTATTTAGCCATTCCAGGCAGCAGCCACATGAAGAGGCACATGCTCTTTAGGGGCACGCCAGAGTTTGCACAGAAGTTCATGTGGGGGAGGGGGAGCACGAGGGGCCTGAGACTGCACACATCAGCCACCTCAGACAAGGACTTCAGGTAAGTGAGAAGGAGGGGTACTACTATGGGGGTGGTGACAGGGAGCACAGCCAGGGACCCTGCCCCAGTGCTGCCTCCAGTCTGGAGATACTGTGAGGCTTCTACCCAGGTGGGGCCTTTGGATGGGTCTGCAATGCCCTGGCCCTCATCCATGTGGGAAAGAATGACATGGCCCAGAGTAATCCAGGCAGGGTCATGAGTGACTACATGATGCTGGGAGCCAGGCTCAGAGGTTTGGGGTATTGGTGGTCTTCTCATCCATCCTCCCAGTTAACAGTCATGGACAGCATCACAGCAACTACATTAGAGAGGCCAGCTCGTAGCTTCGGAGCTGGTGCCATAATGCAGGGTTTGGATTCCTTGACCATGATCTACACTTCCAGAATAAGGCTCTATTTGGATGAGATGGGCTACATCTCCCTCCAAGAGGTAAGAATCTGTTCTCTTACACGTTGGCTGATCTCTTACACAGGGCTTTAAACTAGGTTCATCGGGGATGGGGATGTTGATGACAGAGCAAGGCCAGGAACAACAAACCAAGAGCCAGGTGTTGGAACAGTCCAGGTAAGTACCAAAGGCCTTATGCATCAGGAGAGGGAAGTACCACCAAGGGCCACTAAGCATCAGGATGGGGAAGTATTAAGGGCACCTACTGGGGGGCTTAGATGTCTTTATACTAATGCTAGGAGGATGGGGAGCAAGCAGGAGGAACTTACACTTCTGCTTGCAAACAAAGAATTCGACCTGGCTGGGCTAACAGAAACCTGGTGGGACCCTGCCCATGACTGGGCAGTGGGCATTGAGGCCTACAAGCTGTATATACAGGATAGAGTGGGGTGAAAAAGGCAGGGGCATTGCTCTCTATATTAAGGAGCAATATACATCTTCTGTAGTTAAGTTGGGCCTAGTTGAAGGGAAAATTGATGTACTATGGGTCAGATTATAGGGGGGTTGGGGAGAAAGGGACTTGGTAGTGAGGGTCTATTACAGACCCCCGTGCCAGGGGGATGAGTTAGACCTAGAATTATTGAGACAGCTCTCAGAGGCAGTGCGCTCAAAGGACCTGGTTATAATGGGTGACCTAAACTTCCCAGACATCTGCAGCTAGGTCTGCCCATTCATGTAAGTTTCTAACCTGCTTAAAGGACCTGCACCTAACACAGGAAGGAAATGCCTTACTGGATTTGGTGCTGGCCACAGGGGATGAGTTGATAGGAGATCTGCAGGTACAAGGTAACTTAGGGGATAGTGACCATCTATTGATAGAGTTCACTATCCAGAGAAAGATGGGTAAGATAGTTAATTTTTAAGTAGGGCTGAAGTGCTAAGCTTCAGAAAGGCCAATTTCAACAAACTGAGGAGATTAGTTAGGAAGGAACTGATGGGCAGAAACATTGGAGAGATGGGAGTCCAGGAAGGGTAGATGTTTCTCAAGGGACTGATCCTATAGACACAGAAAGGGAGCATCCCAGTACACATAAAGGGAGGCAAAAGACCCAAGAAACCCTCTTGGTTGAACAGGAAAATCCAAGAGTGCCTGGAGGGGAAAAGAGAAGCCTACAGGCTGTGGAAACAGGGGGCAGCCACAAAGGAGGAGTATACCTCTTTGGCTCAAGCTTGCGGGGATGCAGTGAGGAGGGCCAAAGTGGAAATGGAGCTTAGGCTGGCAGCAAAAGTTAAAGATAACAAAAAGTCATTCTTTAAATACATAGGACGCAAAAAGAAAGTGAAGGGCAACATAGGGCCCCTTCAAGATGAACTTGGGCAAGTGGTAACAGATAAGATGGCCAAGCGGAGTTCCTAAATGATTTCTTTGCAACTGTTCTGGACACAGATACAAAACAAGCATGCACCCCAATGGGACTTTAGGTAAGCGCAAGACAAATACCAAACCACCAACTGTTAGAGCCGACCTAGTAAAGGGGCAGTTGGATGGGCTGGATGTATTTAAGTCAACAGGCCCTGATAATCTTCATCCTAGGGTACTCAGAGAATTAACTGGAGTCATAGCAGAACCACTGGCATGATTGTTTGAGCACTCATGGTTCTCAGGACAGGTCCCAAAGGACTGGAAAAGGGTCAATGTGGTCTCTATTTTCAAGAAGAGGAGGAGGGAGGACCCAGATAACTATAGGCCAGTTAGCCTTACCTTTATCCTTGGCAAGACCTTTGAGGAAACTGTTAAGGATCACATTTGCGGGGGACCAGCAGGTAAAATAATGCTAAAGGGCAACCAGCATGGGTTTACAGCAGGCAGATCCTGCCTGACTAACCTGGTTTCTTTTTACAACCAGGTCACAAAATGCTTGGGTGAAGGAATAGAGGTTGATGTTATTTACTTAGATTTTAAAAGGCCTTTGACACAGTGTTGCACCCAATTCTTATAAACTAAGCAGTTGCAGTGTAGATAATTACAGAGTCCAGTGGGTGGAAAATTGGCTCTTGGGTCACACCCAGAGAGTGGTAGTGTATGGGTCAGTTTCTGCCTGGAGAAATGGGGACAGTGGAGTCCCCCACGTTTCTGTCCTGGGACCAGTACTGTTCAATATCTTCATTAGTGACTTGGACGAGGGAGTAGAAAGCACTCTGTCCAGGTTTGCAGAGGACACCAAACTATAGGGTAAGGTAAACAAACTAGAGGGCAGGGAGCGAATCCAGGCAGATTTGGACAGGCTGGGGAAGTGGGTAGAACAGAATAGGGTGCAGTATAACAAAGATAAGTGCCACATGTTGCACTTAGGGAGAAAGAATCATCAACACACCTATAGCCTGTGAGGTACCATACTGAATAGCATAACAGCAGAGAGGGATCTCAGAGTTATAGTCAACTCCAAAATGAATATGAGTCACCAATGTGATGAAGCAATAAGTAAAGCTAACTGCACTCTTTCTTGCGTAAGTAGGTGCATCACAAACAAGTCTAAGGAGGTGATACTTCCCCTCTATAGCATTGGTCAGGCCACAGCTGGAGTATTGTGTTCAATTTTGGGCACTGCCCTTCAAGAGGGATGTAGATAACCTGGAAAGGGTTCTGAGGAGGGCCACCCATCTGGTTAAAGGACTACAAGAAAAACTCCATGAGGACCTATTGAGGGATTTGAATCTCTTCAGCCTCCATAGAAGAAGGCTGAGAGGTGATCTTGTGGCCATTTACAAGCTTATCAGGGAGGACAGCAGCAAATAGGGGATATGATGTTTACCAGGGCATCCACTGTGGTAACTAGAAGCAATGGACACAAACTGAAGGAGAGCAAATTTAGATTGGACATGAGGAAAAAATTCTTTACAGTGAGGGTTGCCAAAATATGGAATACACTTCCAAGGCAGCTGGTGCTGTCCCCTTCCTTGGAGGTATTTAAGAGGAGCTTGGACAAACACCTGGCTGGGGTCATCTGGCCCCAGCACTCTTTCCTGCCCAGGGCAGGGGGTCAGACTGAACAATCTAATACATCCCCTCCAACCCTAAAATCTATGAATCTATTAATTTGTTTGCATCACAAAACCACTACATGGTTTGACAGAGTTGACAGTTTGTGCTCTAGAAACCCCAGGGCTGGAATTAGCAGTTTGTTTGCAGGAAAGAAGGGAGATGCATAGGCAAGAATATGTGAGGAAGCTGTATGCGCTCTTTGCATACCACATGCATTGTTCAGAATGTTGCTCTTGGTTTGCCTCTTAAGAAGTCAAGCGTTTGTGTCTGAGCTATACAGAGACACTTATTGGTATAATTAGGTCTGTAATTCTGCTGCAAGCTTCCTCACAGCAGTGTTCTTCTGGCATTGGTTACCTATATAATAACTACTTTCTTACCCCCAGATCGAGAACAGCCACTTCAGAAAGATGAATCCAGTGTCTTGCACTGTTTTTGATCTTTTCTTATGTACTGTGAACCTAGTTTTTTACAGGTGATATTTCATGTGCCAGTGTGTTTGCTAGAGCAGTGGTTTTCAATCTGTGGTCCACAGACCTCTGAGGGTCTGCAGACTATGTCTAAGGGTTTTATAAATGATGACTATGATCAATCAAAAGTATGTGAATCCCCACACTTACAACTGAAAGGGGTCCACACCTTCTTCCGAAATTTTTTTTAGGGTTCCACAAATGAAAAATGGTGTAATACCACTGTGCTAGAGCTTTCCCTCACAATCTTATTGCAGAAAAATCAACACTAATCAGCTGGAATCCCTGACTTCCTTTTTTTCCCCCTCCTAGATGACATTGTCTGTTGACCAGAACAAACTTCTCTGCTATCAGAGGAGAAGAAGGTACAATCCCTGAGTAAAATGGTCAGGGGGCTCATATTTATGTTGAGCTCTGCCACTTTCATAAACTGATAGTAATATTGCTACGTAAGACACATCCAAGTCTAAAAACAGTGGTTTTTAAAAAACCAAGCAAATGCTAAACAGTTTGCTTAAAGGGAAGGACTGAGAGAAAGAATTTAGAAATTCATTTTAAAAATTAATCGAAGAGAAGAATGTCTGTAAGGAGACTTGGATGTGGGATTATTAAATGTGATATATCATGATCTAGCAGTGTCCTCATCATGAAGTAATTTTAAAGAGAAGGTTTACAGGCATGCCTTTACTATCAGTCCTGCTCACCACAGAGAAAACTGGACCTTAGAAAAGGAGACAGCAGTTTCTCCCGTTTCCCAGAGCTCCCCAAATAATTCTAACAAGACCAGTCCCCTGCCAGTTAAACCAGTTGCCTCCCATACACAGGCTGGCCTGTACTGAACTGCTACGGAGGCACTTAACCTGCTGGATTGCCTTTTTGCAGACACCTGCCTGAGCAGCAGACTAAACAAACAGGGATTCTTCACTGCATAAAACCTGGCCCCTTTCACTGAGGCTCCCATCTGTTAAAAAGCCATTGTCTGACAAAGTGTTCAGCTAGCTAGGGAGGTAGAGCTATTGCAGACTGAACTGCCCCCTTTCCCCATAAAGAGTCCTCTTTAGCATTTTCTTTTCTCCCCTGTTTCCATTGCTTGATTTATTCATTGGTTTCACCTCTTCTCCCCTCCCCCTTTGGTTCATAAGGAGGGCCTCGTTGTCTTGTGTATCTCGGGGGTCATGTCTTTTCAGTCACTAGGACAATACCAGCTGCTGGCATCTGCTTCCAGATCCAATCAGCCATATTGTGATCACATCCTGCCAGAGAATTGTTCCTTCTTTTGCTCGGCTTTGTTGCCAATTTCATGCCATGTATTGCTCCATGTTTTGTGCTTCATGAAGCTGTCACTGGCATAAAAGTGGCCTGACCAGGGTCATAGTAAAAGGGGTGGGAATGAAACATCCACCAAAATGTTGAGCAGGCCACCCACCAGCCACACACACATATGCGCGCGCGCACACACACACACACACACACACACACACACACACGCATGCAGACACAGAAATGCACAAAACAGCCTGCGGGGCCTAATTGGAACCCTAGTGAGTTATTTTATGCTTCTTCAAAAGAGTGGAAACTTTTACAAGGAATTGAGGATTTGGTTCCCCTAATAAAGATGGAGTGCACATCTTTTTCTTGCCATGTCTTTTGGCTCTACCTGATACATACCCCATCTCATTAATACTTAGAACAGAGCCCTGTATGCAATTCATTACAAGAGCCAAGAGAATCCTTCGCCTGCATTTATAAATTATCAGAGTTCACAGTGATTACTATTGTGATTAGTTCAGTTTGTGTTTTCAGATATAGTAACTGCTTTTGGACATAAAGGGGTGAAGTAATGCCACGGTTAAAGAGAGAATCAACAGTAGTCTTATTTATCCCTAAATCCAACTTCCCAATGTTGCTTTTGGAATGTCACTCAGGAGTATGCCAGAACTAGTAATTTTGTCATCGAGTTTGCTCTCAAATTTGTTTTCACAGGGAGTTAATCTTCTATGCTGCATTTTGGGTTAATAAGCTGAACTGAAAATTGGTGTAAATTGCCCTAACCCTACTGAACGCTAACAAGTTGTAAAATTTCTTCCAATAGCTAAATTCATGCCAGAATTCTTCATTGTAAAAGTTATGCAATCATTGGAAAGGTATTTTTGGTTTGTTTTGTTTGTTGGCTGTTTTAAGGATTTATTTTTTTGTTTAGCAGGTATGATACTTTTTGATGGCCTAACAAATCCGTCCATTTTATTGCATGGTTTTCCTCATTTGATGGCTGTTCTGAAGTTTCCTCAGGCCTTTTTGTCTGCTGCCTACTGTAACAGCCATCAAACTGTTGAGTACAAGGCTCTTCCTTTTCTGAATATAAAGTCCAAGCAGGGTCAGATGATATTTACTCCGCGTCTTCATTGGGATGAGTGTGCCGCCCCACCTCTCCCCTGCTCATTGGCGATGCATAGGGGATGTACGTGGGTGCATGTGCACCCCCTGAGATTGGCCATGCCCCCATGAGACGCGCCAGCAGCACTTCCGGTTTTGCAGCCAGCAATTCTGCCAACGGCAGCAATTGACCATTTGGGGGCTCACCCACCTCAGTTAGTGATCAGCTGCTGGTGCCTCCCAGTATTAGGAGGCACCAGTTGCCCATGCCCCAGCTTATTACTTTCCCTGCGTCTCCTTTCTGTGGGCCTCCACACCTGCTCACATTTTAAAGTACCTGATATGTGCAAATAGCTTACTGGAACCAATGGAGCTACTTGTGGAATAAAGGAAGCCGAGTGAAGGAAGGTCCTGGTGTTTTGCTAAATTGTTTCAGGCATCTGAAAGTGCTTCTCAAATAAATCTAGCTTTGCCAAGAGGCGGGTACTTGGTACCAGACCAATCCCCACATAGAAAAAATGTGGCCCCAGCCCATTGTTATAATCTCTATACAAGCTCATAGTTAAAATCGCTGTGGATAGCCATGGGGCTTGATTCTCTTCTCGTCTGCCAGAATGTAAATCAGGAGTAATTCCAGTTAAATACCAATGTTTCACTGTTGTAAGCAGAGGAGACACACACCAGAATTTTTAAATCAGTCTCTCTCAAATCTCATGTATCCTTTCTGTCTGGGGACAGTGACTGCAGAGACATAAGGATGTCTCTTGTTTAATGGCGGTTTTCGAAGAAAATAAAAGGCAGGTACCATGTTATCAAACTTTGCAGATAAATGATCTAGCTGCATGATTCTCACAACTTAATGTCATTTAAAAGTTCACCAGCAGAGAACACAATGACTGAAGAAACCTGCGATCTTCTCCACATGCTCAGAATTTCTTTCTCTATGTTGCAGATTTTATTTATATTTATAACGACATTGAACCTGCAACACAAGACCTAAGGAGGAGTAAGAGGGGAAGACAGCTTTTTGTTCAGTGTGTGTGTGTATGTGTGTGTGTGTGTGCGTGTGTGTGTGTGTGTTAAACAATTTCATGGACATCTGTCATGCACAGTTAACTTTGCATTGCTGCATTTTAAGTTGTGGGCCCAGGCTTGGCCGGCAGTGATAAAGTAGCTGGCAGTTTTCAAAAAGCCACTGGATAACAGAGCATGAATCATAAAACACACTACTGTGTAGCAATATCCAAGTTCATTCAATGCAATGAAACCATGCAGAGGACCTTTATTCCCAGCTAATTATGTGGAAACGTCTAAGACAATAAAGCATCTGGTGGTCTTTCTTCCCCATTTCAATTTTTCTCAATATTGTGACAGGGGAAAGCATTGTGCCTTTCCCAGGGTAGTTGCTGTGAAGAGGAGTAAAAGCAAGGGTCAGGGAAGAGCAAATAGATGAATTTATAACTTTCTTTTTATTTATTCCTTTCCCATTGTTTCTCTGGAGACTCTTCCTTCAGGGCTGTATTTTTGAACCACTATTCTCACTGCACTCTGCCTGAATACTTTTTTTTTAAATACCACCCAAACTGCCAGGCCCCTCTGTGTTCTTTTTTTTCCTTCCCCACATGTATTCAAGAAGCAAAATCCAAGTTTGAGCTCTCTGCTGAAAGCTCAGGTAAAAAGAAAGTACAAGATGAAGTTCAATAATGCAGAAGCATAAAAAAAAAGAGACTGTTTAGCTGAGCGAGGAGAAGAAGGGTTTGTTTTTTGGGGAGGGTTGGATGTTTGGCTTTCGGGGGGCTTTTCTTTTGCTTTGTGTTTTTTTTGTTCGTTTGTTTCTTGTCGGGTTTGGGTTTTTATAGTCAGTTAATGTTTTCCTTTACATCATGCTCATGTAATATACACAATGAAGATTAGTAACTTTGTGTGTGTGTGTGTGTGCGTGTGTAGATAGATAGATAGATATCCTTTGTAGCTATAGAATTATTTCTATGCTATGGAATTTCTTCTTGTTCCTGAATCTTGGGCCAAAATTTTCAACAAATTTTCAAGAATTTTTGGGTGCCCAAAGATAGATTCCTAAAGTGAGAGTCACAAAGGAACCTTGGTCCTAAAATGGGATTTAGGCAGAATTTAGACATCAGTCTAAGAGAATTTCAAAGAAACCTTAACTAGGTTCCCAGGGCCCCTTAAGCACCTACATTTTGTAGTGAAAACTGATTTTAAGTGTCTCAGTGTTCAGCTACTCGTGTCAAGAAGGCCACCATTGTGGCTGAGCAGAGCATCTAGACAACTAAGTCTGTTTGGGACTCTCAAACTAGACAACCAAGTATTTAGGGATTTAACTGACATGCCCAGGGTACACCTAACACTGATTGATGGCACTAATATTATCACTTACAGTCACTCAAGAACATGGCCTGTGGTGATGCCACCACTTACCTTCCTTCAGAGCTGTACTTTAAAATCACTGTCCTCATTGCACTCTGCCTGCATTTATTTATATTTTTATCAATATCAGCTGAACTGCCAGGCACCTCCATGTTCTCTTTTTTTTTTCAGTTTCCCCCACCTAGTTGTTAGAGCCTGCTTGCTAAAACACTCATCCAGGAAGTGGGAGGCCTGGGTTCTAGGTCATTCCCTGTCTTTATGGGTTCAAACCTATATGTCCCACTTCCCAGGTGCATCTTAACCACCAGGCCTTTTGCCTTAGGCCAGAGATGTCCAACTGCAGAGGGGCCAGGGGCTACATGTTTCATGGACTGCCTGCCTTGCAGGCTTCTGGGACCCTGCCATAAGAATAGCATGGGTGTGTCCAGATAAGTGCAGATGTGTGGTATGCACACACTGCACATGCAGAGACCCTGGCCACCATCAGAGTGGCAGAAGCAATGTGGGGAGTGATTGTTGGGCAGGAACCCACAGGCCGCATAGTAATCCCTTGCAGGCTGCCAGTTGGACAGCCTTGCTGTCTCATTGGATAAAATGCACTGGCCTGAAATCAGGGACCAGAACCTAGAACTCCCTCCCATGCTTCTTTTCTGAACTGTGGAATCACAGTCTCACTTCTGTGCTCTCTATTTGGTCCCATGACCAGGGATGGACACAGGCATGGGCGAACCAGGCAGCTGCCCGTAGCTCATGCATTCTTTCCCTCAGTGGCACAGCTTCAACAGGAGATATAGATGTATCTTTCATCCTGCCTGCCTCATGGACAAGCACCTTACTGGGAAGTGAGAGATGTGGGTCTGAATGTCCTCAGGCTGAGGAAAGAACTGAGTCCAGGTCTCTCACTTGTTGGCTGCATGCTGTAATTCTAAGCTGTTGTTCAAAAGGCATGCACCACCACTAGCTGTGTTCTCCAATAGGAATCACTGAATGTGCTAAACTCAGTATTGTCAGTCAGTGTTCACCATACTCTGATCTCACCTACCAGATCAAACTCCTTAAGAAACTTGAGTGTGGAGATACCTACTTTGTGAAGCCCAGATAGGCTTAGGTGAGGGGAGATGCTCAGCTCAAGCAAAGCTGGGCATGGATCAGGCCATAAATCCATGATGATATTCATCCTTTATTTGGCAGCAATGCCAGGCAATTGAAAATGACAATAAAGTTCTGTTCATAGAGTACCAGGTGTGTAATCTTCCACATTCTTTTCAGCATAATCTTTCAATGTAAAATTAAAAGAGACATTGCTTAAAGCAGCTGTCAAGGCAAAAGCTACATGTGGTTGTTATATGATCTGTAGACTGCAAATGTGGTTTCTTGGCAATATGCAAGATGATAGTTTTTATAAAGAGTCCAGAGAATGGGGGAAAATGCAGAAGAAAACATAAGAAAGACAAATGGTCTGGGGCTTAAAAATGGTCTGGGGCTTAAGACACAGGAGCAGAACAGAAGCCTTCTTTTCAGTTGCCACTAGCTTCTTGTAGGACCTTGAAGAAGGCAAAATTAAACTTCTCTGTGCCTCTTGCTGTCTTCTGTACAATATGGATAAAAATAGTGCTTGACTTTGTAGGTATGCTTTAAGGATACATGCATGAACAATTATGAATTTCTCAGATAAAATGGTAATGATGTGGTTATACAAACAATTAAGAAATGCTGCCTAAAAGTGGGATAATAGTTATGCTTCTGAGGGCATGCCTACATGAGATGCTAAGTGCACAGTAGCCAAATAATACTGAGCAAGCAGTAGCAGATCACAGTACAAACAGTACTAATACACTACTGGGCAGTAATACTAGGATACTGTACAGTAGCATTACTAAAAAGGCATTTTCCAGCACTACTGCACAGTAACTCCAGTTACTGCACATTTATTTAGTACTTGATTATATGAGATAATATTCACAAAGGAACTTAGGTGCCTGAAATGGGCCTCAGGCAGAATTAAGCAGCTGAGTCCAAAAGGGTGAATCACAGAAACCTCATTTAGGCTCCTAGGATCCCGTATCTGTACCTACATGCCTGAAGTTGTAAAGTTTAAATAAGGTCCAGTTAAGTTGCTGGGAGCTTCAAAAGTTAGCTGAAGCTCAGCAGTATGATTAGGGGTGGGCAAGAGGGGCACCAGCTCCAGATACTAACTTAGGCAGGGTGCCAGAATCATTCCCCCCACCCCCACCTCTGCAGACCCCAGTAGCAAGAATAAGCCCACAGTGTTGCTCTTACAGCAGTAGCCTGATGCACAGACATCCTGTTGCTGCTGTTTTAAGATCAAGAGCTAGGGCAGTGGCACTGGCAACAGTGCAGCTGAAGATTGCTTTGGAGTTCTCGGCATAGGTAAGACTCCTGTGCCCCCCTACAGCACTCCTTCACTCCTGGAACCCATGCCTTTCCCCACCTCCACTCCTGGAATTCATGCCCCCTACAGCACTCTTACCACCCCCTCTTAACTTTTGGATCCCAACCTTCCTCCTCTGCAGGGTTTGCCCAATGGTACTCAAGTGGAGACGTACTCAAGTGGAGAAGAGGCTGGCCTCATGGCCAGAGCTAGAATTTATCTGATTGTTCTTGCTTACTTTCTGTTTGTTTCCATTTTTTTCCTTTTTTTCTGTTTTTTGGGTTACTTAAAGGCTATAATAGAATGAAGGGATATTCATGAAGGAGCCTTGGCTAGCTTGTAACAGGAGTGGATACTCAATGTTAGACTAATAACCAACTAGTGTCAAACTAATAAACTGTAACAGAATTGCATAACAGGGTGAGAGTTGCAATGGTTTTGCTACGCTTGTGTCACTACAGGAGCTGGCAGATGTAATAATTACATGGTAATATTGTTTGATCCCAATACACTTTTTACGCCTGTCCATCTCTTGAGTCTCAATGTTCTTTGCTGCAATTATGGTTTTAACACTGACTGGGAAAGTAAAGCACTGAGCAGAGCAATAACTTGCCCAACATCACCCAGCAGTCTAGTAGCAAATGCAGGAATAGAATACAGGTCCTTTTAGCAACGCTCTGCTGTTCTATCTGCCAGGTCATTTTAGCTAAATTAAGGCCACTGCTTACTGGCTGATTAAAATATGTTTCATTTTGAGTCCTAGGCTATCATTTTTCCTTTAGTTGATCACTTTAGTTAGCTAAATATATTACTCTCCTGAGATTGTTATAGGACAGCATCATTAAATAAATGGCTAAAATCCAATTTTATATTTTATCTGTCACTTGTCTCCTCTCTGTTATCTCCCACTCCCTTACACATATGCCTGTTCTCAGCTTCCCTTAATCTTTGTTCTTCATGAATGCACCAGCACATGTGCTACAACTCAAGGGCTCATCTTCAGCTCCTCCATCTTCACTACCTTTCATGCTATGTGAGGCCCAGGTCTTGCTGCTTCTTTACATGATCTCTCTGCCTGAGCTGCCTTTCACCTAAGCCCACCTTATCTGCCCTTTTAACTACTGTAATGTCCCCAAAACTCTATTGCCCATACTCCATTCCATACAAAATGCATCTGCTATAAGCTCATCTCCTTTGTTCAAAGTGCTGACCACACTGCCCTGCACTTCAAATACTTCCTTTGAACACTGCATGAAGGTCAAGAGCCCCACTTAGTTCTTACTCTTTCTATTCATTTGCCTTCATCTTTTATCTCACCATTTCACCACACCTTTCAATCCACCAGTGAACTCATCATTGAATCACCCATTTCTCATTTCATGACTACCTCCATGCCTGTTCCTGTACATGTTGGTTTCCTCTCAAGGTCCTCTCTGAACAGTTAAGGGGTCAAATTCATTTTCCTGTGATTTTGCCTTCTGTCCACATTTCTCCCAGTGGGCAATTACAATTTTTTACTATATTATTTTTTGTCACACAGATCATGATCCTAATTACAGTGTCTGCCTGGGAGACAGGTATATGAATCAGTTTGTTTGCTGTAGTTATCCTCAGGTGATTATTTCAGTGCAAGATATTTATAAGGCCTTTTGATAGTGTACCAGAGGGAAATGAAAGCTCCTGGACCCTGAACTACACCATCTCTTTTCAATGGGCCAAAGAAGGCAGTTTATTCTTAATTATTTATGACTGAATGTACAAAATACCACTCTGATGACTGATAGCATCACATAGAGCCTCATTAACAGTTGTATGTCAGTATATTCACTTACAGTATGCTAGATGATAGACATTCTCATTGCAAATAACTCCTTCAAGGCAGTGGACAAAGCAAAGATGGGAAAGACAGTGAAAGTCTGCACATCATGATGAGAAGCCATTTTGAATGCCTTGCAGTTGGGACTTAGAAGAGAATAGTATTCAGATTTCTGTGTTCTCCAAGGACCAGATGCAAAGCCCACTTGTAGCCAAAGGAAGGATTCCTGGAAAGTCTTCAGTAGGCTTTGGATCAAGCCTCAAAGTGCATAGTATCATTGCTAGAACTGTTTCCCACTCAGCTTTTCAAGAATTTTTTCAATATCCCTTAGTATTTAAAGCCTGTGAATTTGATATATGCAACTGCAATGAGAAAATCTCTAGTCCCTGATTTCCCCTCCAGATCTCCTCCAGCTCTAGTGCAGATCTTTGTAGTGACCACAGAGTAAGGGCCAATCTTGTGAGAATAATTAGGTCTTACAGATAATTAATAATAGATGGGGATCAGAAATCAACACTTTGACCCCCACAGTTTAGACAGGTTTATGCATTTGAACTATTCCCTGTTAGGCCAAGTTTAGCTCATTTCCTTCCAATCCTGAGTTGGTAATCAGAACGGAGAAGTGGGTTCTCAATTATCATCCAAATCCTCATTTTCTCTCCCAGCTCTGGTCTTGTCTTCTCCAACTGTACTAGCAATGCAGACCTCCTTTGCTTCTCCAATAAACAGGGTTCTACTCACTTCTGACAGTGAGATAAAGCAAAAGTGCTTAGATAAATTCTATTTCCCCCGGTTCAGTGTAATCTTGCACAAGCAATTTGATATTGATCCAGTGGATCAGAACAATTAAAACTATACCTGGATGCAGGAGTTGATGTCCTTCTTAGAATGCCATGAGTGTAGCATCCATGTTAGCTTTGTCTCTTTGCTGGCATCCACATAGACCATCAGAATGTACCTCTACCTCTGAACTGCCTGATTCAATGATGCTAAGAATTTTGGCCACTCTAGAACCCATTGGCCTTGCCCCAGTATGAATTCTGGAATTAATGGACTTCTGCCAGTATAAGTAGAGGCAGATGTATTCTCCTGGTCTCTTATGTCCTCATTTTTGATAGCTGGGATAACAGAGAGTTACATATCACTCCTTGGTACTCTGTGGCCCTGAGACAGACTCTTCTTCTCACTACATGGAACAGTACTTGCAGTCTGTAAATGCTGACTAGCATAGCTCTGTGTACAATTAAGTGCCTCTACTGGCATAATGTAGGCATGATGAGCAACAGTGGATGAGCTATTATGAGTGGCTACTACCCTTCTTCTGCCAATGTCTTTTCTGCTTGTGTTCTTAATGGTTGCCATTGAACATTTGCCAAAATAGATGTCCTGTACATGCCCAGATTTTTGACTTGGGATCTGGCTGAGAAGTTGCCTGGTAATGGAACGTGCTATTGGCCACACTGTCATCCATCTGTGTGTGCAGTGTGATGTATGCAGATGAAGATGGAGAAGCCTTATTGCTAGACAGCTAAGATGCCTGAGTGACCCTTTTCAATGTCCTTTCCATGGCGCACACATTGGTTTCCCTGCCACTCTCAGTTTTTTTCAAAGGACACTAATTTTTCTAAAGTGACATCCAGAGAAATCTGGTAAAGTTTTTGTGTTAAAAAAATCCTAGATCAAATACATCAATATAAACCCGCTTGCAAGTAGTACATGAATAGCATGAGCATTGTAACATAGACTGCCATGTGTAAAGATCAGTTGCAGGGTTCTGTTAAAACCCATATGAAAGAAATCATCAGGATGCAGTTAATCGAGTTAATGCCTATCAGTTGTGTAGAAAAATATTAATTATTGAATTATTTAATAAAAGTTAAAAGGCCAAAACATTGCAAGTTAAATATTTTTAAATCATCATCGTTATGTATATTTTGGTCAAATTGTAATTGTTGGCCACAAATAAAACACAAAATGATTTATTATACAGGAAGTGTGTAAATTAGACCACAGCTAAGATGAGAGCTGTGTTAATTAGTGCATGTTAGTTTCCTCCCTGCTGGTTTATACCAGAATTTCTTCAGAGTCCTTTAACTGTGCTGGCTCTGTGGAGAAGCTCTGCAGGACTCCCTTAATGTGTTTTGGAGCTGCAGGAGTTCTGTACTCCTAAAAAGCTTGTGGACACTGAGGTTAAAAGCCCTAAAACAAGTAATCTCAAGCATCTGGTACTCAGAGGCACTATTTTATATACAGGACAGATTTAAAAAACTGCACTCGGCATTTGTACCCTGACTTGTTAATGTAACATATTTGTATCCAAAATAAGACATCTGAACACTTTTCAAAAGGTGTAAAACATCTTTTTCTAATTGCCATATCTGAAAAACACCAGTCTATTTTAATCTTACCTTATTTTCAGACAAAATATTTTCATCCACCAAAAGACCACATGCAAGATATTTCACGTAGATTTATTTCCCTTTGGCAAAGTTACCAAGCTATTGTGTATGTGAGTGATCAAAATAAGCCCCAAGTTGAAAATCATTTTACTTGTAAGTTGCCTTCTTTCTGGGTCCTGTAGAAACCCTTATGGAGTTGAGAAATCAAACCACCTACCAACCTTGTCAATTCTGATACCCATTTTAAGAACATTATTTGCTTCCTTGAAGGTGCCTGGAATGCTCATAACTCACCACTGGAAATTCTGTAATTACTATTTCCATCATCTAGGAACCTAGGACTGGAAGAGGCCTCCTGGCCCCTGCAGTCAGAAACCCCCAGCCTTAGCTGTAAGAATGCTGCAGTACTTCAGAAAAGTACAATGTAGGATAATTCACTCTGCTGCTCAGGTACATACTACAAATTGCTTTCAGACTCAAGCTAGTCCATTCAGAGTTCACTTGATTATCTCTACAACTGCAGTAAGCATTGTAAACATACACTGAAGCTCAGTACCTTGCACTGCCCAGCCAATGTGAATTGGGCCTCAAGCCAGAATAACCCAATGTAAGGAGATTGTCCAATAGCAGAGCACCAGAACAGGGTACCTTACACACAGCTGCTGGGGGCATGGTGAGGTTATTCTTTTGCTTAGCTCCCCTGTAGCATACATATGAGCCATTTAGACCACTGCTACCTGTTACACTTAAGATATGATTAACCAGTTAATCATGTCTAAAGTTGTGACACTGACCTTGTTCAAGCAGTTATGATAAAATGAGAAATAAGCCAAAAAGTTATTTCACAAAAAAAGTGTAATAACTTTGAGTGCCTATACACATGCTCCAGAGTGGGGGGAGAGGTACATTTTAATTAGAGCGGCTTCCAGACAGTTGCTTTAATTAAAATGCCACAGTGTCAGATGTATTAAGTGTCCTGCATTTCAAAATGGCTGCAGGGATTCTTTAACTAAAGCTCATTCAATGAATTTTAGTTAAAACACCCCCATGGCCATTTTGTAATGTGGGACACTTTATAACGGTGAGAATTGAGTCTGTTCTGATGTGTTCTAATTAGAATGCCTTAGACCATGTTTACAGGCACCCATTGTGGCTCCTTCCTATCCCACCATTAATTGAACCTATGGCCAAGTACTTCCCTGTGGCTGGGAGCTGCATCAGTCAACTGGGCTCCTAACCACAGGGGCTCACAATGCACTTCTGTGGTTGGCACCCCACAGCTGGTGGGGCTAGCAGCCACCTGGATTTGGGGGGGGCTGAATGTGTGCACACTTGCGCCTATGTGTGCGCACAGACACCCTCCCCCCAGCAGGTAGATCTGTCATAGAGAAGCGGTTGCGGGGAGCAGATCGAGGCCCCTGCAGTGAGGGAGGGAGTGAGGCAGGGAGTGAGACAGGGGCTGAGTGAATGGATCCCCGGGCCCATCCACAATTTACCTGCTGAGCACTGTTCTACACAGGGCCAGGCCGGGCTGAGTTCCCAGCCACCTGCAGGTTCTGACTGTTCTCTGTGTCTATGCATGTCCCTCCCTCCCGCCCTGCTGTAGTTGGCCAATGTCCTGGCCTTCCACCACCTATGTTCTGGAGGTCATCTAGTCCAGCCCCCTGCTCAAAGCAGGACTATCTCCAACTATTTCATCCTAGTCAAGGCTTTATCTAGCTAGGTCTGAAAAGGCTCCAGGGATGGAGATTCCACAGTCTCTCTGGGTAACCTGTTCAAGTGCTTTACTACCCTTCTAGTGAGATAGTTTTTTCCTAGTATCTAACCTAAACTTCCCTTGCTGCAGCTTGAGATCAGTGCTCCTTGGGTGCATAAAGAAGTGAAGCTCCTGAGTCTAACTCATGGGGGTTCATAGACATTGCCATGAGTTAGACTGATCCTCCCAACCCAATAGACATTAGCTGTTGGATCAGGAGGGTGAATGATTGGCTCCAATTTAGAGCTGATTCAGGGAGAGAGGCTGCATCTTCCCCTGGTTCTTCCACTGTGGCTTGTCTTCCCCTGCATCTGTTCCCTTGGCTATGCCCACACTCTCACAGCTCTGTTGCTGTCTCTGGATGGGAGGTGGGACAAGGCAGGGGAGTGAGGTCATTCTGGGGTTTCCTCAGCCCTCCTGGAGTGTGTGTGGGGTTGGGGGAGTGAGTAGATTGCCCCTCTTGAGACACCAGTCAGCGACTGAGGGAAGGTGCATTTTGCTGCATTTCTCCCTTTGACTGTCTCTGGCCTTGGAGCAGATGTGGAGGAGACATCATTTTAAATTAATCCTCTAGGAACCTGGGAACCACATGAGCATCAGTGGCTGATCTGAGGCTGGGAAAGGAGACTAAGCAAGAGGCTGCTGAGCGAAAGTGTGGAAGCTAGTACCCCCTCAAGGTGATGCTCTAATCCATGTGCCCCACTCCACTGGGGCTGAGAAAACCCCAAAAAGGACCTCCCTCCTCTGCCATCTCCCCTTCCTATCCAGAGAGAGCAGGTCAGATTAGACTGCTGTTAGAGGCAGAAAAGGCAGAAATTAATGAAGTCACTCCACTTAGCAGTGTCTTCATTTGAACCCTCCTACAGTGAGAGCTAATTTGTTGTGCGATGGGAGGGCTTTGCAGCCACATTCTTCTGTCTGGGCATGGCTTTAGAGTACTTGCAAGAGGTCGATCATGCAACAAATATAATTTCTGTCTGTGCCCCTTGCTCTGTCATCTGCCACCACTGAGAACAGTCCAGCTCCAGTCTCCACCCTTCAGGTAGCTGAAGTCTGCTGTTAAATCCCTCCTCAGTCTTCTGTTCTGCAGACTAAATAAGCCCAGTTCCATCAGCCTTCCCTCATAAGCAGGCATCCTGTTTTCTCTGATAAAAAAAAATCCCCAATTTTCAAATTTAAAAAGTAACCCAAAATCCACATTTTTCCTTGATTAAAATGAAACACCGCTATATATGTATCTATATATTAGCAGTGTTTCATTTTAATCAAGGAAAAATGTGGATTTTGGTTTACTTTTTTTAAGCCAAAAATTGTGGATTTTTTTTTATCAGAGAAAACCAGGATCCCTGCTTATAAGGCATGTGCCCCAGCCCCATTTTCATTGCACTCCAGAACAGATTAGTTAGCTGGCCCCAAATTTAACACTACATATCGTCTCCACTGTCTTTCAAAATAAGGTAGTATAAGAGTGATGTTGTAAACATGGGGTGCATCTACATGTTGCTGTACAGCGATGTTGCTATGGTGCGGTGCTTTAGTGCTTCCTTTTGGAAGTACTAAAGTACGGCGCAGTACGGGGCTGTAACAGGAAGCATATCGGCAGTTACAGGGGAGTTACAAGCAACATGCAACATTATGGGGCAATTACAAGGAATGCTGTGGTGCCATACTGTAGTATTTCCTTTGGAAGTACTAAAGCATGGGCAATTACAGGGAGCGCACCGCTATAGCAATGTAGCTGGCTACCATGTGTAACAAGCTACTGTGCAGTAGGGTCAGAAGTGACCCAGATGGTGCCAGAACTACTTAGTACCAGCAGTTACTGTGAAGTCAGAAGCATGTGCAGATGTGCCCCTAGACCATCCCTGACCAATGCTTATCCAACCACTTCTTGAAAACCTCAAATGAAGAACATCCCATGACTTCTTCAGACAGTCTTCTTGCTTCACGATTCCACAGTGAAGAAGTTTTTCCTGATATCCAGTTGAAATCTACTTTCTTACAATTTCAAACCATTTCTACACATGCTACTCTCTACAGGGAGGGAAGAAAGGTGTTCTCCCTCCTGTTTGTGGCAACTTTTCAGATAGCTGAAGGTTGCTATCTTGTGCCCTCTTAATTGCCTTTTCTGCAAATTGAACAGACCTAATTTTCCCTACTTCTTGTACGGCTAACTTTCCAAACCCTTTATCTCTTTTGTTGCCAGCCTTTGGATCCTCTCTGCCTTCTCCACATCTTTCTTAAAATGCAGGGTCCAGAACAGTACTCCAGATGAGACTTAATGAGCACCAACTACAGTATCACCTCCTGTGTCTTACACCAAATACTCCCATTGATGCAGCCCAAAACTTCATTCACCTGCTTGCAGCTGCATCATATTTCAGACTCATGTTGAGTCTGTGTTGCTCCAAGATCCCTAGATCCTTCTCCATAGCGTTGTCATCCAGCCAGGTATCACCCATTTTATATTTATACTTTTGACTATTCTTTCCTAGGTGCAACATCTTGCATTTGTCAGCCTTAGACTTCATCTGGCTGTCTCTAGCACAGCTTTTCAATTTATCAAGATTCTTCTGAATTGTATGCTTGTATTCTAGTATGTTTGCCATCCTTTCCAGTTCTGTGTTTCCTGCAAATTTGCTTAGGAAGCTTTCTATTACAGCATTGAAATCATTAATAGGCATGTTAAATGGCACCAGACCTAAGACAGACCCCTGTGGGACTCCATCTCAAAACCCACCATTCCATACTACTAGTACTTGTACAGTAGAAGCCTGAATATAATTGGCACAGAATTCAGTTTTAATCAAAAATAAATGTGCAGCACCAAACCATTCCTTGGTCGCTGCCCCACTCTTCATATTATACAACATTAGAATTACTTGTTTGAGATGTCCAGTAAAACAAGTTAACAATGCTATAGCAATGTAGCTGGAGTTGTGGGATGTTCTTCATTTGAGGTTTTCAAGAAGTGGTTGGATAAGCATTGGTCAGGGATGGTCTAGGGGCACATCTGCACATGCTTCTGACTTCACAGTAACTGCTGGTACTAAGTAGTCCTGGCACCAACAACAAGTCCAGTAAAACAAGTCATCCTTGTCTTTCTGCTCCAGTAAATGTGATGTGATGAACAGGTTGTTTTTTGCACCTTTGGGCTATATATTTCCCATGTGGATCTACTACTCGTCTATTCTGTCCAAGAGATAATCCAAAATGCCACGTGCAAATAGTCACTATCTCATGTAGAAAGGGGTCTTTTTCATCAGTGATTTGGACAACGGGGTGAAAAGCAACCTGTTTAAATTTACTGATGATACCAAAATTTGGGGTGAGGTGAGCATGCTAGTAGGGCGGGAAAGACTGCAGCAAGATCTGGATAGGTTACAGGGGTGGGCTGACATAAACAGGATGCATTTCAATACTGACAAGTGCAGGGTGCTGCACTTGGGCAGTAGTAACCAACAGCACACTTATAGGGTGGGAAACTCCCTTCTTGAGAGCACAGAGGCAGAAAGGGATCTTGGAGTCATTATCGACTCCAAGATGAACATGGGCTGACAATGCAAGGTCACGGTTGGCAGGGCTAACCGCACCTTGTCGTGCATCCACAGGTGCATCTCAAGTAAAGCCAAGGAGGTGATCCTCCCCCTCTATGCGACACTGATCAGGCCACAGCTGGAGTACTGTGTCCAGTTCTGTGCGTCCCACTTCAGGAGGGATGTGGACAACATGGAGTGGGTCCAGAGGAGGGCCACCCGCATGATCCGGGGACAACAGGGCAGACCCTAC